>NC_064619.1:464182875-464782875 GCF_023898315.1 Schistocerca nitens | reverse complement strand
AGTGGTAGGTTTAAGCAGGGACTGAAGAGTGTCAGGAGGGCGGAGAGGCATATGTGGGGTGTGGTGTGAACAAGACAGGTGGAACGAGTGCATCATGGAAAATGAAACAGTTAGGTTCAGAAAACTTTGCATTTACTCTCACTGATGATCCTGTTGACCAACAAATCAATAAATTTATCTGTCATTTTTTCTATAGTTTAGGTGACTAATGTTATGGGGAATTACATTCTGAATAACTTAATTTTTAGAAACAAATTATTCATTGTGGAAAATTGTGCTAACGAAATGATATGTGAAGCCCGTCCACAGCTGGATATCTGTCGCCTTTATGAGCAATTCAGTATTATAATAGTACCGTGCATTTCTGGGTTGAACCAGAACTCCACTGACAAAATTTCAGAGGCCCTTCAGGGATATTTATGAGTACTGAATATTTTCATGTACATTACCTGTGGTCCCCAATGTCTCATTAAAGAATAATTTCATTTCCTCTGATTTCTTACCCTCATTTCTCTTTGTATTTGTATTACAGTGAGAACATCTGCGCAACAGTGCAAATGTCGACGGTATGCAAAGAGGTGTTGGGGCATAACGAACCAGCGATGCGCATAGCCGAAGTGCGTCCTTGTAAACACCACGGCATTGCGAGCCAATGAGATAGAGTTCTGCCAACATGTGACATCGACTCAGCCATTAGAAGGCGCAGCTATGGCGGCCCTAATTAACGTCTGCAGTGTGAAGTTGCGGCAAGTAGTCCCCACTGTATCCTTCCTCTGCGGCCGTACACGGTCAGTCCAAAAGACTTTAAAACTTTGGAATGGTATGAAAATATATTGAGATAATTTTACGTAATCGGTAGATGTGCTGTTTTGCAGCTAGCAATCTCAAGTTTGATTAACGTAGTGGATCAGCAGTTATTCCACCACTAGGAGCGCTAGCGTAGTGCACAGTTAAAATGGTTACTTTCACTGGAGAAGACTGCGCTCGTTACGTGGTTTTGTTTCATGAAACGAACTTTCCAACAACTGTCGTCGTAAATTTCGCACCGAATACGCTAAAGGACTTCCAAGCAGGTCTACAATCTTACTCTTGGCACAAGAACTTTGTTGAGACAGACTGTTCACTGCGACATTACACAGCACCAGGAACGGCCCTTTCTTCTTCATGTATGAAATTTTTACTGATATTGTGCATCTGAATATCGTTGAGAACTTTTTAATTTCACAGACCGATGAGGATAGTGGGTTGGTTTACTACCAGGAAGACGGCGCACCACCTCATTTCCTTACAGAAATTTGAGGTTTCCTCGACAATCGCTTCCCAGTTCGGTGGATCGCCAGTGAAGGATCAATTGCATGGCAACCTCGCTCCCCAGACGTGACACAACTGGACTTCTTTCTCTCGGGTTTCATTAAAGACTATGTGTGTGTTCTTTCCCTAGCGAACAATTTAGCCGACCTGAAAAATCGAATCTCTACTGGTGCTGCACAAATTATTCTCGATTTGCAGCAACAAGTACGGGAAGAAATTAATTATTGGTGGGATGTTTGGCCGCATCAGACATGGTAATCACATCGAATCAAAATGACACTTCACTCTTTTATGTGAAACCTGAGATTGCTTGCTACAAAATGACACATCTGCCGATTCTGTAAGTTATCTCAAATTTCTATATCATTCCAAAGTTGTAAAGTGCTTTTTGACTCACCCTGTATTTAGGATGCCACAATGCCACAACCAGTCTGGTCGAAGCCGACTCGCCGTTCTGGATACCATAGCCTTTGGAGGCCTCTAGAAGCCACCAGCCGTTTACCATGTGCAACGCTCAACGCTCAACGACTGTGGCCGAGACCTATCCAACAGACTTGGACTCATCTCTGATTGTGACTTGTGGACAGGCGTCCAAGCATTGTTCCGTCTGGGCATAGAAATTATACTGTTAGGTTCATAATGTTCCACTATGTTACTGTGACTGAATTAATTGCATTACTTGTGGGATAATGAGCAGTATTCCTTTCATGTTACTGATAATAAGGAGTTCATTCTTATTTGTCTAACTGGGATCTGATCTTGCTTAGTGAGCCCTTGTCAGGTCACTTCATGCACTGGATGTCTTGTTTGGAAGCAAACGTGTTCCATTTATTCATGGTACTTTCTGTTGACTATAGTATTGCCCTCTCTACCTTTTGCCCTCAAGCTTGCGTTCAGTACTGCTCTGTTCTATCCTCGAGGCTTTACTTCTGGCAGCGTTTGTTGTACTTTAACAGTGATGTACAGCACTATGGATCGGTAAGAGTTGGATGACATGCACCACGTGTTTGCGTTAAACGAATGGAATGCATCAAATGGCACCACTAGGCTATGCTCAGCTGTTCCTGCAGGGATAGCAACCACATTGCAGTACTTTTGCGTTTGAGGATTGATGGATGACTTTGGGTTTGTGTTGTATGTTTTGCTGAATGAATATTGCAGGCTTTTTCGCTGTTGTGAAGGTATTTTACAGAAACTTAAATAACTGGTATACTAAATCATAACTACACTATTAACCTTTAACGAACCACACAAGGCCACGTTTCCGTCATACGGAGATATTCAGAAAATACCCCAGAAGAAATTCCGCAATTTTTTGCATATAATTACGGCAGTACACGAAAAAATGTTTTAGTTACTCTTCTTCAGTGTTATTATTGGCTAAAAAGATTATTGTGTTGCGATAGGTTTTCCCATCACCAGTCAAATTATGTGAAACCGCTAACAAATAAAAAGTTACATTTAAAACACACCGAAAATAATTTTTATTTAGTGATTTTCAGGATGTGCAGTTTGTTGAAATGACACACATATTTCCTTTAACTAAACGCGTTGTATAATTTGGCGAGATTAGGACCATGAAACCTTCTAATGTAATACTTTCACATACTTTATATTCATTAGGACACAGGTGTTATAATAGATCCTTTGTTCGGAACTGGATTTAATATTGGAAAAAAAAGTAATGGTTGTACCTGAAACATTAACATCTATAAAAGAAGAGAATTCAATTTTTTTAATGAAAAGTTGGATAATTCAGATATTTAACAGGCAGACTGATTCAAACTGTGGCCGGTAACCATGAAGGAAGACATGGGAGATGAAGCAAAAGAGAAATGGGAGGAACTATAATAAATGAAAGGAGAAAACGATACAGGATGACGTAATTGACTAAAAATGGGAAGAAAGAGCTACGTACCGTAAATGAAAAAGAAAATGATCATTTGTTTAAGATAGACATTGTAAGGTGTCAGGCAAATCCCACGCCTTTCATGAAAACCCTGACATGATAAGCAAATCCAGTAGTATGTCACATAGCTCCGAATACATCGTGACATTAAATTAACCAAAGTAATACGTGTAACGAGTGAACAAATGGAATACCACAGACTATCACAAGAATGCCTAAATGCGTGTCATACCTTCCCACAGTGAGACAGACGCATTTCTGAGGGGAGAAACGAGAACAGAAGCCGAGAGCAAAACCGTGTTAAGCGAGAAGGCCCTACGATAAGGGACGGACACCCACGTCGCCAGCTAACCGATAGGACCACCCCAGACGCAAGTTTTAGCGTGAGACTTTTTCGCGTCTCTGTTACGTCAGGACCACCCCCCAGCCCATGTTAAAAGCTAGAGCCCTCCAGAAGAACAGTATAGATCTTACGATAACACAAAAAGGGCCACCCCCAGCCGCAAGTTTTAGCGTGAGACTTTTTCGCGTCTCTGTTACGTCAGGACCACCCCCCAGCCCATGTTAAAAGATAGAGCCCTCCAGAAGAACAGTATCGATCTTACGATAACACAAAAAGGGCCACACACCAGCTGCAAGTTTTAGCGTGAGACTTTTTCGCGGCTCTGTTACGTTGCAAACTTTAAAAACATTGCCCCACCACGAAAAGTATAACGTTTCTCATTGGATAGACAGAATTTTTGTAGGCGGAGCTTAAGGTTAACATTGAGACCCTGATTGGTCAGATGAAAACACAGCCAGATAATTTTTTTAAACCAACTTCGGTAAATTGTAGTAAGGAGAAGTTAGGAGAAAGTTGCTTCCGAGACGGCGAGGTGAGCGGAGCTGTGCTGCGCGCCGCCCCCTGGCGAACACCGACAAGGTAATGAACGCACGCGATGCCGCATAACAGCGCATAAAGCTTCACTCAGAACTGCAGAAGTCTCATCTGTTACACCCACTTTTTGCGTAATACTAGTGTCGATCGTCAATTAAAGCTCATGGTGTTCACATTTACCACTTGAAGTAAAAATCTGAAACGTGATGATTTTTCTGTTATATAGTTATTGAGAAGCCACATCAGCCACTGTAATTTACGACAAGTTAGGTAAGTAATTAAAGATAATTGAGGGTCACTGTAGACCATTTTGATAGTTTTCCCTTTTGTGAAACTTAATTTAAATCTAGATTATAGATGTGATATGGCATAGGTCATCCTTCGATCCATTGTAGAACTTGGAAACCCATTCAGGGAATATTCGTTCACATTTTTGTTGAACGCAGTTGGTTTTTACCATCCTGTATTAAAACATTTCCTTTTATCAATAGTGCAATTTATAAACGATGTTTTGTGAGTAGAATAAAATTTCCAATGGTAAACGTAGCTGCTTTTTCGACATTATTTTACCAGCTAACTAAAAATAGGAAAGCCTTGAACCCCTTCCACTAAATTTAGTTAGTATTAAGATCCTTTTACAGGGAGTGCAGTGGAGCTGACGCTGAAATCATTATTTGGTTATATCATCGCTAGTCTCACTGAACTCTTCTGAATTCTACATGCCATGTGTGGTCTGACGTCTCCTTACCAGTAACAGGTCCCAGGTTCAAACTAGTCAATTCCCTAAAAAACACGCTCAGAGCGTCGTTGCGCGAAAGTGGTAGGAAGACACGATATAGAACAAACAGACACCACGCAGAATGTTAGAACATACAGAAATAAGCATTATGTAATTTTTGTTGAGAAAAATGGCGGAAATGAAAACTGGAAGTGCTACAGATGTATCTTAAATGAAACTCTGTATGGAATATTAAATAGAGTGCGAGGTAGCTTTTCAAGAGGGGATATGGAGAAAATATTTTAGAATGTTTTCATTTTAAGAACGTATACAACCGGCTTACAAAATAAGTTAGATCTTGTGTTGTGAGAATGATGATATAATAGCTACTTCATCTTGAACCGAAGTACTCAGGGTCGTGCACGCTGAGAAATGGTTGAAGTAGACACAGATTATGATACTTAACTACTTTCTTTAACGTAAACACAACATAAGACACTACATGATAAAACTGGTGGATGTCGCAGACGTAATGCACACAATTTTTCATAATTATCTCTGTTTACAGTGCTGATGTTCTGAGTGTGAGTTTTCTGCTTCCTTTTTTTCCTTGTAAATGGCTGTTTGGTCATCTTGATAGGACGGAGGATATAGGTGCCGCAGTTCTGGCTTTTTATAGTTATTATTGTTAAGAGACAATGTGGAAACCCTCAAAACATCCGAAGTAATACTTTGCACTATTAGTATTTCACATCTTTTCACAGTTATGAGAGCGTCATCATGAAACCAATAAAAAAGTTGATATATTAATAAAACACTTTACTGAGAAATAAATACTTTGAATCAATCTTCTTCCGTTTGACTTAAAACATAACCTGAGCAACTGTTTCAACGTGAGTTCCTGTGCATAAAATAGAAGCTCATACTTTATATTTCCTACAGTGAGTTTAACTCATTCTGTTATCATGTGAATCATCAACACGGATCCGCCAAACTCTTATATAGCATTGCAAAATCTTCTGATACCAGTCACACATTATATTTAGGACGCAGCCTAAGTGAAGACAATTATTCATACAACAGTTTCTCCTTGTTCCATATTGAAATATTTCAAATACTTCACGTGAAGTTTTCTCGGGTTCAGTTGCATGAAACGTTCATCCACAACACTCACTAACAGCCCTAACTGCAATCAAAACACGTCGAGACAAAATTCAGTAGTTGATGGCAATGCTTGCTGAACTTTGAACCACATTCGAGTTCAGTAAAGTGAAATATTACGTCTTGGAGACGTTGCAACACTACGGTAATACGGCCACCGAAATCAGGAACTGGCTTTTCTAAAATGGCATCATATTCCCTCTTTGTGAAACATGAGTGTGTTTCCTGAGCGGCAGAGTTTGCGGTAAACATTACGTGGGGGGCCATTAACAGCAGTAAACCTCTAGCTAAGACTCGCGAGGAAGAAATAAATCTCACGAGTTTCAGACGCAGCGAAATTTGTTAGAAGACAATAGCTGCGGGCGTCATATTTCCAGAGAAGTGGAGCAAATCGAAGAGAGCGCATTACAGCGTCCTCCTCAGAGCTCAGCTCTGTGTGCGGTGATTTATGAAATTCGCCCAACTCGGAGAAACTATTGCGGACAGAAAGGACTCGGCTGTCGTAAGCCGTGAGAAATGCTACGTCCGGCGGCTAAGGAGAAAACCTCAAAGTTTACTGATGGGATCTTGTCCGGGTCTCGGAAAATGTACCAAGCGCAGATACGGCGAGAAAAATCTTAAGACACGTCCTAGTCGCAGTTTTGAAAACTATCTGTAATTGAGAAACTTTTTCGTTAGCACGACGAGACGGCGCTTAAAACGTATAAGTATTGTAACCCCGTGTGCTCTTCTTCAAATCAATCATTCCTCCATAAAGAATTAAATTAACGGAGGTTCCAATATAAGAACACGAACGTTATTTTATTTAGTCGCCAAGTACCCGGTTAGGTTGGGTATGTATTTTTTGTAATCTTCTAGTAGTCCATCTCCCCCTTCCCGCTCAATCTGTCTATCTCCTCCACCCTCCTCCTGTCTCTGTTCCTTTCTACCCCCTCCTGTGTCTGTCCATCTCCTTCTCTCTCCTCTGTCTATTTCCCTCTTCCCTTATCACTGTCTATTTCCTCCTTCTCCTTGTATCTGTGCTTAACTCCTCCGCCTCCTCGCTGTCTATGTCCTCATCCTCCCTTCTCTCTCCACACTACCACACTCACCCCAATAAGGGGCTGATGTTTCTTACCTCTAAAGTATTTCTATCCAGATTGTAACTAATATGTGTACCAAATTTGATTGAAATCATTCCAAGGGTTTAGGATGAGCTTCTTATCTGTGGATTTGCCCACATACGCACATGGCAAATATGTTTCACGTATCTTTAGCATATTTGAAATAGGTGCATATAATGAAAATTGTTAATTTTAGCGTGTTATCCAGGAGCATAAGCGATATATCGATTACAAAGATGTACATGTGAAAGCACGCTGCTAGGCAGCTGTCGCTGAGGCAGAGTATGTGTAACAATGAGCTTACGTTAGGTCGGGCAGGAGTAGACAGTGGTTGCTCGGGAGTAGGGAGTAGCAGGAGTAGCTCGCCAGAGGCTGGCAGTTTCTGTTGCAATGCTGCGGAGTGGCCAGTCGTTTAGTATTAAATATTAAGTGTAATAATTTCAGTGTTGTGTATTAATGATTTATGGAATAAGTAAGAATTGAAGTAAAGTTAATTAAGAAAATCGTACAAATATTATTACGAAATCTTGTTAAAGAATCTTTCTACATATTGTTACATCGATCTACAATAAGGTAATCAGTATTCATGTATTTATGCACTTTTGCTGTAGAACGACTTTACATGAGACCAGCTTTATATGTAACTCCACGCTTTTTATTGTATTTTTTGTAAAGATCATTTGTATGCGTAAATGTAATTTTTATGATATGGCTAAGCAATTGCTAGTCAGTTTCACAATATAGTATGATTTTCAAGTAAGATATCACAGTCATTCTCCTCAGTCATGCTCCGCCTCCCAATTCCAAGTCGTTTTTATTCAAACGAATTCTACATCTTCAGCCAAAAATTTTGCATTTTGGCTTTTGCAACTGTAGTTAGCAGTGCTGGGAGCAGAACAACGAGTTATCCAAGGCGACACCAATACGAGGTAAGAGGATTATTTCACACAGTTTGTGAATTTTTCGCGTAGGGACCAGTGTTGTACTTATCTAGGTTTACAGGGCCGTAGTGAGATCGAGTAGGTCTGAATGTACTTACCTCTAATTTGCCATTATCGCGCACGGGATTTAATTAGTTTGGTGTTACCGGTATTGCTTTCTTGCTGGCAGACAGATTAATTAAAATATGTTAGGTAAATGTACAGATACACGTAATCAGATACACAGTCAGCGCACCACTGTTCTTTGTTAGACATAAACATCACACCTTCCTTTAGACTTACACGTTACACTTTTTCGTGTATTTGTACACGTATTTCACCTGTTTGTCTAGCGGTTTTCATCCTACAGTTTCATTTTTACGCAGCTCAGCGTTTACGACGCTGTTTCTCCTGTAGCATATGCTGTACAATGAATAATTTTGGAGGTATATCCAGTGGCATATGTGCCTACTGTTAGCGAAATGTGTTGTGAATAAAGTTTGTAGTAAGGCACTAATAAATTAAAACATCATGCATGATGTGGGTGTTTCCCATGCATCTCAGTGATTGTGATGTCAAATCTCCTGAACAGTGTGTCGTGCAATGATATATTTTTCTTGATACATTCAGCAGCATATGTAGATACCGTCTGTGAAACATGTTTTCCAATAAAGTTGGTAGCAAAGTAGCAATAAATTAAAACGTCATGCATGAAGCAGCAGTTATTTTCTCGCATCTCAGTGACTGATGTAATATCTCGTGAACTATGTGCCCTACAACGATGTAATCTTTCTGGTGGATTCATTGGTATATGCGTATACTGTCTGCAAAGTATATCACGAATATAATTAGTAGTAAAGAAATAATAAATTACGAGGGGCGATCAAAAAGTAAAGCAACACATTATTTTCTGAAATCAGGTTGGTTTTATTGAGGATTATAATACACCATATTACCCCTCAATCCTTTCGCTACAAAACCCTATTTTTCAACATAAACTCCGTTTAATCCGTCGGCCTTACGCAACCTTACAGGGTGGGCCAGTATGCCCGCACGGTACCACTCTATTGGTTGACGTCGGAGCCAGGGTCTTGCTGCACCAATGATCTCCTCATCATCCACGTGCTGCTTCTCGAGGAGTGCATCCTTCTTCGGGCCAAAAAGATGGACTTCCGAAGGTGCGACATCCGGGTTGTAGGGTGGACGAGGAAGAACAGTTCAGCGAATTTTTGTGAGCTCCTCTCGAGTAAGGAGACTTGTATGAGGCCTTGAGTTGTCATGGAGAAGAAGATCGTCTCCATTTTTGTGGCGAGGGACACGCTGAAATCGTGCACTGCAGGAGTCACAGCTGTATGCGACCGGCCAGTACGCGAGAGATCAGACATGTTTGCGCGACCTTTTTCCGATGATGAGAGATGACTCGTTCATAGGCTCGCCGTGCTTTTGTTCAGTGCAAGGTATCTGTAGACGTTTTGCAAACGCCTGTTTGCCATGCTCTGGTTTTCTGTCAAAAGAAACTCAATGACAGCTCTTTGCTTGGATCGCACCTCTGTTACAAACGCCATTTTGAAGGCTGCGATAACACTGCCACCAATCGGGAGTTCATGAAATGGTAGGGAATGAAGCAGGAATATTGTATGATATCGCACAACAAATTCCGCACGTTTTCAGTCAAAACTGGACGTGGAAAAAAACAGGTGTTGCATTACTTAGTAAAAGCCCCTCGTAATTGCTTCATGTAGCAGTTTTACTGCGTGAAAGCGAAAGTGTAGCAAGCTATAAACTTTTTTTCTGTCATAAATTTGTGGCGGTCATCTGCAAGTAAAAGTTTCGTAAATGCTTGAAATAGGGTGCAAAGGTTTTTGCAAGTCTCTAAGTGCTCTCATTCTCAAATACTATATGACTAAAGTATGGATAGTAGCGTCGTTGAGTACACTACTTCTTCACCTCCACCCCCTCCCCTTTGATAGGTGTGTAGTTCTTACCTCCACAGCGATTCTTTGCAGACAGTAAATGATATGTGAACCAAATGTGGTTGAAATCGGTCCAGTGGTTGAGAGAGAGAGAGAGAGAGAGAGAGAGAGAGAGAGAGAGAGAGACATAGACATACAAAAGTACATACGTAGATCGACTTTCATAATTTGCATGGCTTTGTTATCCAGCGCAGGACACGTTTAATATCGTATGGCGCCTGTAGCAGTGAGATCCCATTCAGCAAAAAGTACCCGTATTTACTTTCAAAATGTGCGTTAGGGTATTTCACTGACATGAACACTTACAAATGCTGTACATTTATATTTTTGAACCATTATGTGCTAAATATAATGAAAATAACTCAAGGCATCAAAACTGTCCGTCACAGTTTTCTCTAATTAGCGAAGAGCAAAGCAAGGAAAACAGCTAGGAGAAATTACAGTTACGAAAAGTCAATCTGTATTCATATAAAATTTTGGACTGCTTTGTTGTTAGACAATGTATCACTGAAGAAAGCGTCAACGCGTTCTTACTCTCGTTTCCAATGAGTGACAAGAAAGGGAAACACACTGTTTCTCGTTTTTACTCTCGTTAAAATTATTGACAAGCAAAAGAGCGTTCGTCACCATTGCAGGCGCCCAACTGTGCAAACTATTTAGAAACTGATTTTTTTTACTATCGGTCTTCTGACTGGTTTGAAGCTGTGCCGATCACCTAGCCATTCTGAATGGTATTTAAATTTTTTATATTGTTTATTCACTTTAAATTTTTCTGTAAAGTTTAAGTACAGGGTGTTCCAAAATCAATGATTCATTTTCACGAAACGCATGTATAATATAGAAAAAAATATATCTATCCAACAAGGGCGCATGTGAGGCATTAGAAATCATTAAAGTTCAACGTGGCCACCCTGTATACCCTTACAAACAGACGACCTTTCCAAATCCGATCACGCAGCTGACACAGGGTACTGATTTTAACCTTGTGCGCATGGGAATTGATGTAACCTCAAGTGAAGAAGTCGGTTGGTAAGGTCACGTGCCCAAATCTGCAGTGAATCTCTATCGATCCACTGTCTATGAAATATGAGGTTGAGATAATCTCGAAGAGTGAGAGAAAAATGGGGAGCAGCGCCGTCCCGTTGATACACAGCGGAGTTCAGAATTCCATCAGACTCCAATTGAAGTTCCAGGAAAAGCTAACCGTGATCTGTTGTCATCTGCTCTGCAAAAATGAATGGTTCATAAATCATAGTCTTGGATATCGGCTAATATCCGGCAGTTGTGGAGGTTCCCAAAATGTGTCCTTGTCTCAGTAGAAGAGGTTACTTAACACGTTTTGATTTTCCATATCCTACGAAAAGTCAGCACCCATTTCCAGAAGTGTGGCACAATCTTCCTCCTCCAGATAATGCATTAGTAATATGCGATACGCCATCTTTTTCAGGGTAAAACGAAAAGTACATCGAACAGTGGATTGTGGGATGTTGAACTCATGGCCCAACCGACGAACGGAAGTGCGTGGGGTTTGTTTCAATGACCTCCTCAATGCTCCGGATTACGTCGTCAGATATTGATGGTCGTCCAGGACCTTTCTCCGATTTTATTGACTAGAAAAGCTATTTCCATATTTTTGACAGGTCACGCAACTTCTCGGATATTTTAGGAAACAATGGCTGCTCTTTCTCAAAGACCACTGAAATAAGCTTTGATCACATTAATGTTTCCATAAAAATGAATCGTTACATTTGGGATACCCCGTGTAATGCATTGTGACCTAAGTGTCGAGTAGGATCTTAGCTTTGACGAAGGTTTTTCCGTCCTGTGAAACGTGATCTGCTGAAACATGCCCACTATGTTCCTACTGTGGGCAAGCAATAGCAAGCATGGGAAAGAAATCACGTGTTAGCTGGTGGTCATTGCCATTGCCTGGCTATGTCCCCTCCTTCCAGCTATCGAAGATGTGAATCCTCTCCTGCACTTTTCTCGGGCTTGGTTCTGGCACCGTAATTAACTTCATGATAACCTTGGCTGGCTACTGGCCTCAATACCGACAAGGCTTGCACGCCTATAACTCATAAACTGAATATATTGAACTTTTAACTTTCATTTGAAAAAAATTCCTTCAGTTACGCAGATCCTTGCCAATCTGACCAGTATCCTTCGACTCCTGTACAATGGGGCCCACCACTAATTCCTCTGCTGCGCCTTCATCACAGAGTAACACTTGCACCCAACATCCTCAACGATTCGTTTGGTATATTCCAATTTCTTACTCTCCCTACAGTTTTACTCACTACAGCTCTCTCTGGTACCATGGAAGTTATTACCTAGTACCACGGAGTTACTCCCTGATGTCTTAACACATGGCCTACCGTCTTGCCCCTTTTACTCATCAGTGTTACCTCTAGTAACATGGAAGTTATTTTCTGTTGGGTTTAAACATATCCTACCTTCCTGTACCTTCTTCTCAGTGTTATCCTCTTGGTCCGCTTTCGCCGATTTTTCAGCGGAACCCCACACTTCTTATCTGTCAGCTTAGTTTTCAAACTTTCAGCTCTAGCACCTCATCTCAAACGCTTCGAGTCTCTTTTCTCCGATTTCCTCCCAGTCCACGAGTCAATTTCATACAATGCTGTGCTCCAAACGTACATTCTCAGAAGTATCTTCCTCAAATTAAGACTGTTTTCTGATACCAGTAGACTTCTCTTAGCCATGAATTCCTTCTTTGCCTATTATAGTCTGCTTTTTATGTCTTCCTTGCTTCGTCTGTCATGTGTTGCTTCCAAGATAGTTGAATTCCTTCTTTTCGTGGTCACCAGTTTTGATGTTGAGTCTAAAACTAATGTCATTTCTGTTACTCATAATTACTTTCGTTTTTACTTTTCGGTTTACCCTCAGTCCAATTTACACATTATAGACTGTTCCTTCGATTCAGTAGTTACCGTAATTCTTCTTTGGTTACTCTGAGGGTAGCAATATCATCAGCGAGACTTATCATTGATATCCTCTCATCTGGAATTTTAGTCCCAACCCTGAAAGGCCCGAAAGTCTTATACCATTTTACATTGCGGGATGTTCTTCTAAGTCAATCAGACCTATGAAGGTGAAGCTGATTATAAATTATTATAGTTCCGAAAAAAGAGAAATGTATGGCATTATTAATTTACAAAGTTCTGGATAGACCAGCATTATTTTAAAAGTGGAACTGCGCCATGCCGTGAAATGTTACCACACACCGAATGCGAAAGTACGATCTGCGTCGTGCTTAGTAGTGGTGTCTGGAAACTTAACACTGTTTCGTGCGAGAATGGGAGTGAGAGTGAACCTACTGGCACATCGGAACATGTGAAACACTGAAGCACGGATGAAAACTTTACAGAAATTAGTTGAAACGTGGCAAAGAAAAATATTTTTAAGTAAGACTGTGAAAGAAACGTAAAACAATATCGTAAAAATAGCGACAACTGATCTGTACTATATCTACTTTTAACTCAAACGTATATCTCAGGTTATATAAGTATTCCGGTTTTCTAGGTGTTTCACTTAATGGACTGCGTCATTAGTGAGACAGTATGTCGGCATTATTATTACTATCACTATTATTATTAGTAGTAGTAGTTGCAACAGTAGTAGTAGTTGTTGTAGTTGTGTTGTAGTTGCAGGTGTAGTAGCAGCAGTTGTTGCTGTATTCATCCGTAAATCACTTTCGCAAAGATATTGAACATGTCACGGTATTACAATTTAAGAACAATAAGAATAACATAATTTGTGTATACAGACATTTACGTACTTACAGGTCTAGATGGACAAGGAATCGGAGGGTAGCTGGCCATGCCCTTGTTATGCGAACTATCCCAGTGTTTGCTTGGAGAGATGTAAGGAAGCAACGGAAAACCTAAATCAGTATGGTCGGATGAAGACTGGAGCCTTCACCATTCCGAACACAAGGCAAGACTGTTTAAAACAGAACCACTTCATTCGATTCATTCTTAGGACACAATACTATTCTTCAAATGAGTTCTTTAATAGTGCAGAAAGGTAGTGGCACATTGTTCGTTTGTTCCTGCCTTCCAGTCACTGCACACAGTACATGCACTACAAACGTTATACAAACGTTCTTCGTAACATAACTCTAAACACACTATCAGCTGGTGCCAGGACCATAGTGACGATATTTGGTTTCCATTTTGTTCCCCACAACTTCCCAACTGCGAGTCTAAAAACCGAGCTAGCATGCATCTTAATGAGTGAGATGTTGAGCTCAGAATAAGAATAAGGGGTAAGTGTCATACTTTACAACCTTTTGGGAGAAAGGTTTTCCTTGAAAAACAGAAGTGAATAGAGTGTGAAAGTGTTATGTGAAATGATAGGTGTTACTATTGTTATTATTATTTGTGTGTTAGGACATTTTTTACCTGATACTTCACCGTATAGAAAAATGCTGACATATTGCTTAACAGGTAACTGTTTAGCTGCCTTTTGAAATAAGCTCTCTTAACCTCCTTCGGCAAGATATTACATTTTTTCACGCGGCTTCCCTTACATTCAAAAATTTTGTTTTGAAATAGAAAATTTCAATAGCAGAATTATTTTCTTCACGATATTTCAACAAGATTGGGAAGTGAACCTGAGTCTTGAGCAGAAAGAGGTAATATGATTAAGACTGAAATAACTTACGCTAACATCGAAGAAATTGTTTCCTTTCGGCTGCAGTTTACGATTATGCTGATTTAGACCCGACTTAACTTCTATCATATAGTAAACCTTTTGAATCCACTGATCGTTCGTTAGCTCTTCTCAAGGAGAGCTGCTTTAATACCTATTTAATTCCTGTTAACAAAACGCTCCCTCTTGGTAATCAACGTATCTTGTTATGCAGTAGAGGATCTGCGTACTCACGCTCCTTTTCAACTAAGAATTCTTTAATTTGGTGGAGATTAAAAGCTTTAGCTATAATGGGGTTGATAATCTTGATCACCAATTCCACAACTTTGAAAATTTCTTCTGCAAATATCTGCACACAAATCACCTCCTGATGAATGATGCAATGGTAAGTATTTCGTGATTAATTTTTTTCTTTAAATGTAGAAGCAAACGCTGTTCGCACGTCGATCATACTTTTATCCCGTTTGTTGAAACTGAGACAATTTGTCGAGTGAAATCTGATTTTTTTCAATGCACTCAGTTAGATTATTTGCTATAACTTCTCCATGTGTTTGACTTTTGAATGTAAATAACAGTAAAAATTCTTATTTAGGAATATAGATGAAACAAATACTAAAAAGAAGTGAAGCTTGGCTGTCATGTATGTAACAAGACTTGCAAACTTAGAGCTGAAACCAGTTTAACATCTTTGACTTACTGGTTGGTTGTACTGGAAACATTTCAAGAATGGAAAACATTTTTGACTGTTTTATCTTTCATTGTTTCAGCAGACAATGGTAATTCTTCAGTTATTTTTAGAATATCTGCTTTGTTTTTAAAATCCCGAAACAGTGCTTCGGATTCCGTTATTGGTTCAAATGGCTCTGAACACTATGGGACTTAACTTCTAAGGTCATCAGTGCTCTAGAACTTAGAACTACCTAAACCTAACTGACCTAAGCACATCACACACATCCATGCCCGAGGCAGGATTCGAACCTGCGACCGTAGCGGTCGAGCGGTTCCAGACTTTAGCGCCTAGAACCGCTCGGCCACTCCGGCCGGCAGGATTCCATTACAAAACAAGTTTTTATCAAATAATTGTCTGCATAAAGTTTTCCCCTCTTAGCAATCTTATGACTAATCACAAAACTGGCAGTATTAACATTGTTGGAAAACAGCATCCAGTAATTAAATACAGAATTTTATTTATCTTGAGTTTCCTGAAGTTCCTCAGCTGCTTTATTCCTTGCATCACCAACAGGATATTTGGTGCTAACTGACACTTGTTTCGTTATAAAGTATCTGTCTCAAAATTTGATTTGTTGTTATGAGATAATTTTTCCGAGATATAAGAGAGGTCGGCAAGCCATTTAAGTTTTGAATAAACGCAGAAGTCTCGATCCATTCAGTTTTAAATTCATAGTTTTTGTCTCTAGTTTCCCTTTGTTTCTTCTTTGTAGCCATGTCAAACAGGGAACCTAAAATATATTTAATTTTGTAATAGCAAAGCCACCAACTAACTAAAACTAACTCCGTCTACAGGCCGCAAGCGACCCATCGGGACCATCCGACCGCCGTATCATCCTCAGGTGAGGATGCGGATAGGAGGGGCATGGGGTCAGCACACCGCTCTCCCGGTCGTTATGACGGTTTTCTTTGACCGGAGCCGCTACTATTCGGTCGAGTAGCTCCTCAATTGGCATCACGAGGCTGAGTGCACCCCGAAAAATGGCAACAGCACGTGGCGGCGGGATGGTGACCCATCCAAGCGCCGGCCACGCCCGACAGCGCTTAACTTCGGTGATCTCACGGGAACCGGTGTATCCACTGTGGCAAGGCCGTTGCCTAGCAAAGCCACCAAAGCAAACTAATTCCAGTTGGTAAACTGACGAGCAAAATACCAGCGGAATTTGCAGAGTATTATAAAAATACAGATAACTTTATGCCTCGTCATCTTCTCTCGATTTTCGGACACTGCTGTTGGAGTCACAAGCGATGGCGGTCGAGTTTAGGCTTGTTCAGCGCACCTACGTCGCGCATTCTCCTACAGCCAATGAACGTTCAGTAGTGTTTTGAGGGCTCTGCTGTGCATGTCGTACCCAACGCGAGCATTAAATGTGACTGTAGCGAATTACTTAGAGAATTTTAATTCATTTGTAGCGACTTGTCATGGCCGATGATGGTTGTAAGTGACAAATTATACACAAGCAAGTGAGAGACATCATTTGCAGGATACACGCTCCTATTAAGCGCTGAAACGAGACTTGTTGCACTGTTCCATATGTTTCTCATTAAATTTCCGGTACAAGAGAATTAATTTTGAGAGGGTTTTTTCCGCAGAAATGAATCAGTTGGTAACAAGCAACGGACAATGGACCAAACGGCGTTTATTTATTTATTTATTTTATGTAGTGTGTATTACATAAAATACTCGGGTTAAACTATTATGTCTCTGAAAAATGCCTATTTTAATGCCTGTTGATGAAATGGGGACCCACATAATTTTTCCCGCCGTTTGATAGTGTTTCTTGTGCCCCCATAACTACTTTGCTTTAAATACAATGAAGTATCATCAGGTTACCTTCCATTCGGAATGTGGGTGCAGTCATCGACTGTTATGTGGCTTATAAATTATTGAGTGCAGCAATCAGTCGTCCTTTTTTAGATTTTATTACGTACATCCAGATTTCGGCTAGTGGCTAGGCATTCTCAATGCACTACTGAATACAAAACTTCAAAGAAATATAACGCCCAAACAACAGGGACTGACATGCATCGAGATTAGAAAATAGTGCATTGAGAATGGCTAGCCACGAGCGAAAATCTGGATTTGAGTAATAAAATCTAGAAAAGGACGACTGATTGCTGCACTATATAATTTATAAAACAATGAAGTATGCTACCAAATATTCAGGGTAAAGTATTGTATCGCAGATGGTTGAGATTTTATTGACGTTTATTCTGTTTGGATGGGAGACCTGCAAAATTTTTCCGTCATATTATAGTAAATGTTCTTGCGCCTCCAGTTCAGTAACGTGGTATTATTTCGGAACACAGGATTAAACTAAAATTGCCATTCAGAGTCAAGTGGAGCATTTGCTACCCCCCTCTTTGGCGCACGTTTTAATGAAGTTTGAAATAATTAGACAGATACTCTTCCGCCCTGACCGAGTTCACTTGTAGTGTCTTTTGTTGAACTTGTTCCGCGTGACCTATAGTAATTAAATTTAATATCAATAGAAGGCATGGGTTTAGGTATAATTGTGTGCCTGCATAAAAGTCCACTGGAGCCAGGTCTTCGCTCCGCTCTTCCTTTCCATATAGCGTGCTGAAAGTAAATCCTGTTTATTAGAGAGTCCATTGGTCATGATGTATAATATGAGAGCCCCTGCTGTTGCGTAAGAATGGGCTGTAACTATCTCCAATAGATACATAGCTAAATGTCCAAATACTACAGGCAGTCAATAAATATCAATTAGTCGAGATCCTCTAATCATCATTTCCTTCCTTCATCATTAACAACTTAAAAAATAAGTAAAACCCAAAGTAAATAATCCTTCCTAGAAAATGGAAAATAGGAATTGATAAAATAGCCCTTAGAGATGACAGGCAATCCCAAGAACTTAGTCTGTACCTCAGTCGCATGCAGGGTCAACAAATAAAAATAATGAAAGCTCTATGCTCCCTAGTGAGCCCTGCGTAGGTGCCTTCTGTTGTGGTTATGAAGACTGTGTTATTCATTGCCTTCCAATTTTTATGGGTAAATTAAACCCACCACTAAAAATTATTAATACCCCAGCCGTAACTCGCATGGGGCTGTATCTTCGTGGAATGCACGAGTTTTGTAAACCAGTACTGCAGAGGGTAACTTACAGAAGCATTAGGACACGATAAGCGACTGTAAACATCCTACCTGGTAGAATTTTACCAGTTTCGTCGGTAGGTATGTTACGTTGCAGTGCGTACAACAACTGTCGCTTGGAACCAGCAGCAATGCAATACCCGTCCGTTTCTTGACCAGCGCGAACCGCCATTCTTCGGTGACCGGACTACAGCACTGACAATTGCACAATGAGGCCGATGCCAGACTAGGTCACTCTGCTCGTGCATTAATTACGCGCGTCTCCCCCCATGCATTTTTTCCGACATAGTTTTTATGGTCACTAGATGTACAGAAAGGCGGCAACGAGCGGATTGGAAGATACCACTGGTGGGGAAACCTCGGAGAGAGAACATAGCGCTTCAGACGGAGGCAGGTGGAACGCTTTAATTACAAATCTAGTCCTCTCTGCGGGGAGAAGCGCTTGCAAATAATAAATTGTAGACACGATGTGAAGATATGTCTACTTCTATGTCTCTACTCCGGAAGCCACCCTAAGGTGTGTAGTTGAGGGTACTTTGTGCATCAGTAGCATGTCCCCATTTTCCTGCTCCACTCGCGTATGATTCACGGGAAGATCGATCGCTGGCAAACCACCTCTCTCTGATTTTATCTTCATGGTCTTTTCGCGAGATATATGTTAGAGGAAGCAATATATCTGTTGATTCTTCAAGAAATCTACGCTCTCCGAACTTTAACAGCAGACCATAATGTAATGCAGAACTCCTCTCTTGCGGTGTCTGTCTCTGGACGTGACGCTTTCACGCTTGCTAAATGAACCTGTAAGTAGGCTGTTAAGGTTTTTATATTGGTAACGCCATGTAGCGCTCCGTATGAAAATCACTGGCTGTGCTGTGTGCAGTCTGTGGCTAGTTTGCATTGTTGTTTGGTATTGTAGTGTTGGGCAGTTGGAGGTGAGCCGCCAGCAGTGGTGGATGTGGGGAGAGAGGGCGAAGTGTGTTCATTAGAAAGAGTAAATTTGTATTATTGGATATCATGAAGTGATATATATATATAATGACTTTTGAACACTATTAAGGTAAATACATTGTTTATTCTCTATCAAAATCTTTCTTTTGCTAACTATGCCTATCAGTAGGTAGTGCCTTCACTAGTTTGAATCTTTTATTTAGCTGGCAGTAGTCGCGCTAGCTGTATTGCAGTAGCTTGAGTAACTAAGATTTTTGTGAGATAAGTGATTTCTGAAAGGTATAGGTTAATGTTAGTTAGGGCCATTCTTTTGTAGGGATTATTGAAAGTCAGACTGCGTTCCGGTAAAAAAAATATTGTGTGTCAGTTTAGTGTTGACCAGAATAGATAATGTCTGAGTACGTTCAGTTCTGCTCAGCTGTTTAAAAATCAAATAATGTAAGAGGTTTATCAGCACAGTAATTAATTAATTTTTCTGAGGGGACGTTTCATATGTCGACCCTTAGCCGAGGATACCTCACTGGAATCTTCTGATTTTTTCTTGTAGTTTGTGCAATTAGTGCAGCCTTTGTTTATTGCTAGTGCGTAATTGTAGAGAGAATTTCCTTTGTAGTTGTAGTTTTTCATTCTTGTACAGTAAAACAGTTGTGGCATGCATGTAGATTTGCACCAAGTATTTCGCAGCTGCGCTTGCAATTACCGAGATATTATTTTCAGTGCTATGTTAATGTGATTTCTTATTTTGCTCTTCAAATTGTGCTTTTCTGTGTTGTCGTGTGGAATATTGTGACAATAATGGCGTGTGAAAAACGTAATACTAGGCTCCAAAGTAAACTGAGAAATGACAGTGAAGACGAAATCAGTGTGTTAGCGCCACCGTGTAATGAATTAACTAATGTTCAAAGTAGTAATTTGGTAATTGTGCATAGGGAAATGGAGCAGGCTGCAAATAATGGTGTAGGCAGTGAAACAATTAGTGAACACGGAAGCGTTATCAATCGATCGGTCGGCAACAGCTTGCCTCAGAAATTCGAAATGACAGGACACAATCTTGCAAATACTGTAGATTCAGGTTTTGCGTCCTCGCCGTTTTTTCAAATAAGTCAAGACACATTTTCTGCTTTTCAAAATGCGAATATTGCCGGTACAAATGCATTGCCGAATAGCACTGAGGAACATGTTTCAGACACCAGTGCATTGTTATTACAATTAATGCAACAAATGGGACAAAAGTTTCAAAAGCTAGACACAATGGAACAAAATCTTCAAAAGTTAGACACAATGGAACAACACCAGAGACAAACACAGCAACAGTTAGATACAATGGAAGAAAATCAGAGACAAACACAGCAAAAGCTTCAAAAGTTAGACACAATGGAACAAAATCAGAGACAAATACAGCAAAAGCTTCAAAAGTTAGACACCACACTTGAACAAACACGTGAAGATTTAACTACTGAGTTACATAACATTGAATCGAAATGTCAAAAAGTCTGTAATGACGTAAAAACACAAATTTGTGAGCATTTTCAACCTATTTTTTCGCGGCATGAAAATGCATTACAGAATCACGAAGCAGCCATAAAAGAACTGCAAACCATTGTTCATGAAAATCATGAGACCTTGTGGGCTAAAATTGACTCAGTTGCATCTACCGATTCAGTTACGCAACTCGCAAAAACTCAGGAAAACTTAAAGGACACAGTAGATACTCTGAAAATTGGTTCAGAAAAACACACTGAGGAAATAAGTACACTATTGGAGAAAGTAGCCGAACTTTCGAATCAGTTCACTAACTTATCTGCAAAGGTAGATGATGATCTGAATGACACAAGACCTGTAGCCATCACTGGCACAGAAGAGTATGAACAAATTAAGAAATTCAAACCAAATCAGAATCAAATTAATACGCAACACAAAAGAGAAATCCGGGAAGTACAAGATCAGTTGGCACAAGTAATACAAAAATTACATATTTCAGAGGACACTCGCGCTCCAACACGGGAAGAGGGACTTAGAAATACTGAGAAGCCGCAAAATAATAATACAGGGCATTTCGGAAGTTATGAAAGAAATTGGCAATGTGCACCGAATTTTGAGATGGAACCGCCGACACGACGTAACAATGACCGATATGCGACTCGCCGACACGATGATTTTGACTATAAGCTGTTCTTTACTACATGTAAATTCAAAACATTTAAGAATTCCGCAAACGACATTCATCCACAAGCATGGTTCCATCAATTCTCTCATTGTTTTCCTCCCAACTGGTCATTAGAGCACAGATTAGAATTTCTGTGTGGGTACTTAGAGAATGAACCAGCTGAAAGAATGCGATCGGTCATTCACGATTGTCACAGTGAAGGAGAATTTTATCATGCCTTCCTCTCAGCATATTGGTCTCAAGCTACACAAGACCGAGTAAAACATAGTATCATAATGATGAAACATTTCGAACAATCTGAATTTTCCAGTCTTGTGAAATATTTTGAAGACATGTTGCACAAGAATCAGTACCTGTCAAATCCTTACAGCCCCTCAGAACTCATCCGCATTTGCTTAATCAAACTACCTGAACATTTACGACATATTATTTTGACAGGGCGTTGCAAAGACGACATTGAAGCATTTCAGGAACTCTTACAAGAATTGGAAATTGACACTGACAATCGCGGAACGCGAAAACAGGAACACAACAATTACAGGGCACATCTGTCACAATTCCGCGATGAAAGAAATAATAACTGGACACAACAAGGCTATTCTTACAACGCAAATCGTGACCAAAACAGACACCACCTGTATGACAACCGTTGGCAGAGTAGTTATAATTACAGAGAAATATTGCATTTCCGTAGTAATGAATATGACAGAGACAATCATAGAAACAGACAATATGGCAACCAGAACTATTATTATCACGGGAGACAGAATAACTTCAAACGCAATGGTCCACCGTGCAGTGATAATTCAGGGAGACATTCTCCACCACTTAACCGACAAGAAAGAAACTACACGAACTACCGACATGACGACAGACGATATAATCGTAACGACAGACCCGAATTTCATCAGAACTGGCAGGATTCAAACAGGGCTGGGCCCTCTCGGCAAGGTGAATTTGTAGATGTTAGATCTCCAAATCCCAATAGCGATGCGCGCCAACAAAGGAACAGACAATGACTTGCACCGCAGGCAGCCATGTGCGCCGGCTGGCTCAGAGAAAAATAACATTGACGCAGACCTTGAGAAAAATTCCAGTATTCTTTACCGATGTATACCGCATGTTTTGTTTATCATGAGGTAAGTACATTGACTTCTGCAGAACTTAGCTTTTGGAGGTCGATAACTACGACACTTCCACAGAGATTATATTACAACAAGACACACAGTTTAGCGCTACAGTACACGTATTTGAGTGATTAATTTTGTACTTAAAACATTTATTTTTAAAGATATTTGAAGTACAATAATACAAAGGTTTTCTGTGATACATTTCATTCCATTGCTGTAATCTGTAACACCTGAGGGTATAATTACATTAATCCTCAGGGGGGTACGCACTTACTTTGTGTACCATGTGTTTGGCAAGCACAAGGAGCCCTAGCTAATATGGTATTTGTTTATACAACTTTACACATCGGTACCATATTTCTCTAACACATAAATTACGCAGCTATCTGATCATTTAACTGAGAGAGACAAACATTTATTTTACAACATCAGTGACAGATGTTTACATAATTACACCGTTGGATAACTTCACACTTGCGAAATTGTATTTTGTCTGTACTTTGTGAACCGTTCATATTTTTTCGGAACCATTGTGATATTACGAGAGCTTTGAATGATATATTTGGTATTTTTAAAGTACGTTTAAGGTAGATGACACTATTGAAATGAGCAGAGAATTTTTTTTTTAGGTTTTGACATTATTGCAGAGAGCTACGACGTTTTTGAGATTTGACTGAGGTGTCATGATGTTATTTTTACAACGGCGATGTGTATTATGCTGTTGAGGTATGTTTATGATCAATAAGCTGATGCTATATGAGGAATTTGATTATGCTATGTATCTGTTATGATGAAATATTGAAGAAGTGTCGACGAATATGTATATGTATAATAAGGTAAGGAATAATGAGTAGTGGTTAGAGACTCTGATTTGTGTAAAAGGATGTTGGAAACCAAGAATCGTACTTTAGAATTATGAAATGTGTGTACATGTGTGAATGTATCACAATGCCACTGAAAATTTTTGGGACACTGTTGTATTTATAGGATTTTGTTTCTACCCATTTGTAACGCAAATTCTCGACCTGTGAAATTTTTTATATGAGACTGTCACTGTAGCGCAAACTGCTGTCGTAAATATTTCAGTAGGGAAGTTGAGTGACCTTCACGTAATACGTGGTGGGCACCCAGCAGCGCGATAGTCGCCTGGGAAAAAGCCATTAGTGTGTGCCTTTCAGAGGCACAGGTGGAGAAAAAAAGAGACCATTAACCTCGCTATTGACATTCCTTTGTAGAAAGCATCGCAAATATGACACGCTCATTACTTGAAAACATATGATTACTCGTACTTTGTGCTACTTACTGAAATGCTTATGAATTGATGGGAAATATTCATACATCTGCACACCTGATTATGACAAATGTCTTTCTATGAGAATTGAGAGAATTTCTACTAACTTATGAAATGCCTCATGACTACTGAATGATTATTTTATGCTTTACTTTGTACATAGTTGCTTATTTTATTTGATATCTGTTTTCCAGGCGTGTTGCATCATTTCTTTTATGAAATAAAATTAAATGCATTTGCTAATGTGAACACTTTCTGTCAACAGATCTGTTAGATAATAATTTTGTGATCCACATTCTTCAAAAAAAAAAAAAAAAAAGAGCACTTGGAAAGGAAAGAACAGTAAGAAGGGACTAATAACAGTAACTGCATACATAATTTACTTTTCAAGTACTTGGTAATTTTTATGGTAGAATAAGTTGTGGTGCACCACTTTAATTACATAGACATTAAGGGAACGAAGGGAGATCTCCAAGAAGTAAAGAAAGTTTTGTTTGCAAGATACTGCAGTAAAACAAACCCTGTCCTTTGCCTTTCTGTTATTCCACTATGTGTTTGTGTACTCTTGTATATTTGTGTTCTTCCTGTCTTTATGTGTTTAGATAATACGATTTATGTTGTAGAATTTTTCTAGTACTAAGGTACATTCACTATGATGAGGAATACTGTTATCATCAAATATAATTTGCATTAATAATATGTTATTCAGTTTGTAAAGATGTTTAGACATTATTAATTCTGTTCTGTTTCAATGCTCAAGTGTGAAATTAATGTTTCGAAAACTATTCTCATTATTTTATATAATTACTTATGTGGTATCACCGCCAGACACCACACTTGCTAGGTGGTAGCCTTTAAATCGGCCGCGATCTGTTAGTATACGTCGGACCCGTGTGTCGCCACTATCAGTAATTGCAGACCGAGTGCCGCCACACGGCAGGTCTAGAGAGACTTCCTGGCACTCGCCCCAGTTGTACAGCCGACTTTGCTAGCGATGGTTCACTGACAAATTACGCTCTCATTTGCCGAGACGATAGGATAGTTAGCATAGCCTTCAGCTACATCATTTGCTACGACCTAGCAAGGTGCCATTACCAGTTACTATTGATGCTGTAAAACATGTACCGTCAAGAGCGATGTTCACCAATTATGGATTAAAGTTAAGTATTCCAGAAGATACATACGCTTTTTGCTAGTCTCAATTCCTTGTCCTGTTCCAGACCTCACGCCAGCCTGCGTGAGTTTAAACGCATGCCTTTCGACTTCCTCCTATTGGGTTGGCTGGCTTGCCAATCCACAACAACTTATGTCATAATTCCTGTAACACTGATGTACATGTTTATTTCTATTCTTTTACTGCAAATGTTATCTGTATTGTTATGTTCTTTAATGATGTATTTTGTACCTTTGTTATTGTATTCTTATGTTATAAAATTGTAATTGAGACCAGTTCATCAAATTAAGTAACTTGTAAGTTACATTTCACTGCACACGTTTCTGTTGGTCATAGTATATGGACAATATGTGAGAAGTAGGGACTCATAGTGTTTGCACGTGTGTTAATAATTCAGCAATGGACTGGTTAACAGCATTGCTGGTTCTAAGGACAATTAAAAAAAAACTTTGTGAGTGCACAAGTGGTGGTTTATGAACTTGCTATATAGTACAAGACTCTTCGATGGTGATTGTGCGCCTGCACACTCGCAACAGATGGCTGCGAGCCATCTCTACAAGGACTACAGTGGGTCTACAGCTTTGATGACTCACCAACACCATTATTTCAACAAGGACTGCAGTGGGTCTGCACCTCTGGTGGCCCACCAATACCGTAATCTCTAACAAGACTACAGTGGTCTGTTCTGTGATGACCTACCTACCAATATTCTTCAAAACTTCGACTGACTTTGTTGTGGGTTTGCTCTGGTGTGGCCCATTACCTGTCTGCATGTCAAGAGTCAGCACTGTCTTTCCGTTGGAAGGACAAAACTATTTCTTCAAGACTGCATGGAAATCCACTACTTCCGTGTGCATTTTCTTTTACTGCTCAGACTTTGAAAAAAAAAAAAACACTGCAATTTTACTGTGATGAATGATCAGGACTGTCTTTATGGACTGTGAGAAAATTTTAGCTTTTGATCAACATTGTATCAATAAGTGTGTGCATTTGATTTCTTTGTTATTGTAATTATGAAATTTTTTTCAAATCATTATTGGCCACTGCCCAAAACAATTTGTAAAATTTTTTGTGGGGAGCATGGGGGCTATGTAAGTAGGCTGTATAGGTTTTTATATTGGTAACGCCATGTAGCGCTCCGTATGAAAATCACTGGCTGTGCTGTGTGCAGTCTGTGGCTAGTTTGCATTGTTGTTTGCTATTGTAGTGTTGGGCAGTTATAGGTGAGCCGCCAGCAGTGGTGGATGTGGGGAGAGAGATGGCGGAGTGTGTCCATTAGAAAGAGTAAATTTGTATTATTGGATATCATGAACTGATATATATGTATATATTATTACTTTTGAACACTATTAAGGTAAATACATTGTTTGTTCTCTATCAAAATCTTTCTTTTGCTAACTATGCCTATCACTAGTTAGTGCCTTCAGTAGTTTGAATCTTTTATTTAGCTGGCAGTAGTGGCGCTAGCTGTATTGCAGTAGCTTGAGTAACTAAGATTTTTGTGAGGCAAGTGATTTGTGAAAGGTATAGGTTAATGTTAGTCAGGGCCATTCTTTTGTAGGGATTATTGAAAGTCAGATTGCGTTGCGCTAAAAAAAATATTGTGTGTCAGTTTAGTGTTGATCAGAATAGGTAAAGAGCGAAATGTCTCAGTACATTCAGTTCTGCTCAGCTGTTTAAAAATCAAATAATGTAAGAGGTTTATCAGCACAGTAATTAATTAATTTTTCTAATGGGACGTTTCAAACCTGCAAGGAAACATGCACCTCCTCTTTGCATCTTAAGTTTCCTCTAAAAGTCCAACCCCCCCACCCCCTTAACCATGGACCTTGCCTTTCGTGGGGAGGCTTGCGTGCCTCAGCGATACAGATTGCCGTACCGTAGGTGCGACCACAATGAAGGGGTATCTGTAGAGAGGTCAGAAAAATGGGTGGTTCCTGAGAAGATGCAGCAGCCTTTTCAGTAGTTGCAGGGGCAATAGTATGGATGACTGACTGATCTGGCCTTGTAATATTAACCAAAACGGCCTTGCTGTGCTGGTACTGCAAACGGCTGAAAGCAAGGGGAAACTACAGCCGTGATTTTTCCCGACGACATGCAGCTTTACTGTATGGTTAAATGATGATGGCGTCCTCTTGGATAAAGGATAAAATATTCCGGAGGTAAAGTAATCTCCCATTCGAATATCCAGGTGGGGACTACTCAGGAGGTCGTCATTATCAGGAGAAAGAAAACGCGTTGTACGGATCGGAACACCGAATGTCAGATCCCTTAATCGGGCAGGAGGGTTTGAAACTTTAAAAAGGAGAATGTATAGATTAAAGTTAGATATAATGGGAGTCAGCGAAGTTCGGTGGCAAGGAACAAGACTTCTGGTCAGGTGAATACAGGGTCGTAAATACAAAAGCTAGTAGGGGTAATACAGGGGTAGGTTTAATATTGAATAAAAAATAAGAGCACATAGTGAACGCATTATTATACTCAAGATAGAAGCCTACCACAGTAATACAAGTTTATATGCCAACCAGCTCCACAGAAGATAAAGAGATTGAAGAAATGTATTGTGCATTAAAAGAAATTAGTCAGATAGTGAAGGGAGACTAAAATGTAATAGTCATTGGGGACTGGAATTCGAGAGTAGGAAAAGGAAGAGAAGGAACAGTAGTACGTGAATATGGAATGGGGTAAAGAGTGGAAGATGATGCCACCTGGTAGAAATTTGCACACAACATAACTTAATCATAGCTAAAACTTTGAAGGCTGTATACATGGAAGAGACCTGAAGACACTGTAAGATTTCAGATAGATTATATAATGATCAGAGAGAGATTTAGGAAAAAGGTTCTAAATTGTAAGACATTTCCAGCGGCAGACGTGGACTCTGAGCACAATTTATTGGTTATGAACTGTAGACTAAAACTGAAGAAACTGCAAAAAGGTGGGAATTTAAGGAGATGGGTCCTGGATAAACCGAAAATACCAGAAGTTGTAGAGAATTTCAGAGGGAGCATAAGGAAATGATTGATAATAACGGGGGAAGGAAATACAGTAGAAGAAGAATTGATAGGTTTGAGAGGTGATATAGTAAAGGCAGCAGAGGATCAAGTAGGTAATAAGAAGAGGGTAGAAGAAATAATTGGATAACAGAAGAGATACTGAATTTAATTGATGAAAAAAGAAAATAAAAAATACAATAAATGAAGTAGGCAAAAAGGAATACAAATGTCTCAAAAATGAAATCGACAGGAAGTGTAAAATGGCTAAGCAGGGGTGGCTAGAGAACAAATGTAAGGATGTAGAGGCATATATCACTAAGAGTAAGATAGATAGAGACCTTTGGAGAGAAAAGAACCACCTGTATGAAAACCAGTTCTAAGCAAAGAAGGGAAAGCAGAAAGGTGGAAGGAGTATATAGAGAGGCTATACAAGGGCGATGTACTTGAGGGCAATATTATGGAAATAGAACAGGATGAAGATAAAATGGGAGAAAGGTGGAAGGAGTATATAGAGAGGCTATACAAGGGCGATGTACTTGAGGGCAATATTATGGAACTGGAACAGGATGAAGATAAAATGGGAGATATGATACTGCGTGAAGAGTTTGACACAGCACTGAAAGGCATCAGTCGAAACAAGGCCCCAGGAGTAGTCAACATTCCATTAGAACTACTGATAACCTTGGGAGAGCCAGCCATGACCAAACTCAACCATCTGGTAATCAAGATGTATAAGACAGGCGAAATACCCTCAGACTTCAAGAAGAATATAATAATTCCAATCCCAAAGAAAGAAGGTGTTCACAGGTGTGAAAATTAACGAAGTATCGGTTTAATACGTTACGGCTCAAAATACTAAAACGAATTCTTTACAGACCAATGGAAAAACGTGTAGAAGCCGACCTCGGGGAAGATCAGTTTGGATTCCGTAGAAATGGTGGACCACGAGGGGTAATATTGACCGTACGATTTATCTTAGAAGAAAGATTAAGGAAAGACAAACCTACGTTTCTAGCATTTGTAGACTTAGAGAAAGCTTTTGACAATGTTTACTGGCATAATGTCTTTCAAATCCTGAAGATGGCCGGGGACAAATACAGGGAGCGAAAGGCTATTTACAGTTTGTACAGAAAACAGATGGCGTCTATAAGAGTCGAGGGTCACGAAAGGGGAGCAGTGGTTGAGAAGGAAGTGAGACGGGGTTGTAGCCTATCCCCGATGTTATTCAATCTGTATATTGAGCAAGCAGTAAAGGAAACAAAAGAAAAATTTGGAGTAGGAATAAAAATCCATGGAGAAAGAAATAAAATCTTAGAAGTTTGCCGATGACACTATAATTCTGTCAGAGACGGCAAAGGACTTGGAAGAGCAGTTGAACGGAATGGACAAAGTCTTGAAACGAGGATATGAGATGAACATCAACAAAAGTAAAACGAGGATAATGGAATGCAGTCGAATTAAATCAGGTGATGCTGAGGGAATTAGGAAATGAGGCACTTAAAGTAGTAGATTAGGTTTGCTATCTGAGCAGAAAAATACCGATGATGGCCGAAGTATAGAGGATATAAAGTGTAAACTAGCAATGGCAAGGAAAGCGTTTCTGAAGAAGAAAAAAATTATTAACATCGAGTATATATTTAAGGGTCAAGAAGTCCCTTCCGAAAGTATTTATATGGAGTGTAGCAATGTATCGAAGTGAAACAACGACGATAATTGGTTTAGACAAGAAGAGAATAGAAGCTTTGCAAACGTGGTAGTACAGAACAATGCAGAAAATTAAATGGGTAGATCACGAAACTAATGAGGATGTACTGAACAGAATTGGGGAGAAGAGGAATTTGTTCAAATATGTGCGATATCTTATGGGACTTAGCTGCTAAGGTCATCAGTCCCTAAGCTTACACACTACTTAACCTAAATTAGCCTAAGGACAAACACACACACCCATGCCCGAGGGAGGACTCGAACCTCCGCCGGGGGCAGCTGCACAGTCTATGACTACAGCGCCTTAAACCGTTCGGCTAACCCCGCATGGCCTAGGAATTTGTGGCTCAACTTGACTATAAGGAGGGATCGGTTGGTGAGACACATTCTGAAGTGTCAAGGGATCACCAATTTAGTATTAGAGGGAAGCATGGAGAGTAAAAATCGTAGACGTAGACCAAGAGATGAATACACTAAGCAGATTCAGAAGGATGTGGGTTGCAGTAGTTACTCAGAGATGAAGAGGCTTGCACAGGAGAGAGTAGCATGGAGAGCTGCATCAAACTAGTCTCTGGACTGCACAACAACAACAACAACAACAGCAACTAGTCCTATCTGATACGGATCCCGTAATGACGAGCAGTATTCAAGTATTGGTCGAACAAGTGTTTCGTAAGCGCCTTCCTTTGTTGATGTACTACTTCTGCTGAGGGTTCTTCCAGAGAAGCTCACTCTGGCATCTGCCTTACTCTGATTGATTTTATTTGGTCGTTGCACTTCAAATCGCTCCGTACGCATACTCGTAGACATTTTATGAAAGTAACTGCTTCCAGTGAGTTTTCTGAAATTTTGTAAACGTGCAAAAAATGGTGTTTCTGTCTATATATTGATAACACTTAACTTGAGGGCCAATCGCCACTCCCTGCACCAAGATTCGGTTCTCTTCATGTTTTCCTGAATTTCTCTAAAATTTTCTAACGTCGTGACTTGTCTGTGTACATCTTGCTTAGACGCTGGTCAACATCATGTAAAAATTTTACAAAATGCATAACACTGTGCTGTCTGTGACAATTTTATTTATTTTGCTACCGGTTTCGGTTTTAAAACATCATCAACGACATCTGTGCTACATACAATAGTGGACAATGTGACAATGCGAAACGAAATAAGATCAAAACAGGAAAAACCGTTAAATCAGTCGAAATACTCGCAAAAATTATCACAGATGTATGAGATGTCATACATGCTTTGAGATAGGTTACCACTGAAAAACGTAATTGCCAATAAAAATGAAAAATTGTATCAAGATTAAAATGTGATGGCCCATTGACAAAAGGGCAGAATGTGATGTATAGCAACACAAGTCAAAGAACTCCACACTCGAAGTTGACAGTCTTGACCAAATCCAAAGAAGATGCCATTAACACTCCTGATTAGAAAACAGAGGTATTAACAGTTCTCCACTTGATTGATGTTACATAAAAACCTTAATAACAGGATTAACGAATGAAGGAATATATAACATTTTACATTCCAGTCAAAAATGTAAGCATGTAAAACGCAGACTACAGAGCAGACCATGAAATTCCTTTCAGTCAAGGCACATCTGACGAAAATACACATTAAAGTAAATTACTATTAGGGAAATACAATTTTTAGGAGTGTAGGAAAAAACAAAACCAATGTAGAATATTTTGATGGAAAATATCTAATTCTTTTTACATCTACATATTCTACATTGAACTGTCAAAAGCCTTCTGGAAATCTAGAAATTTGGAATCAATTTGAGATCTCCTGCAGATAGCTCTCATTTCTTCGTGCGAATAAATAGCTAGTTGTATTTCATAAGAAGGATGTTTTCTGAATCAGTGCGAATTATGTAAGAATAGATAGTTTCCTTCGAGTTAATTCATAATGTTCGAACACTATATACGTTACAAAATCCTACTGCAAATCGATGCTCCTGATATGGGATTGTAATTCTTAGGATTACTCTTATTTCCTTTTTTGAGTATCGATATGACTTGCGAAACTATCGAGTGCTTAGGTACGGATACGTCTAAGAGCGATTGGTTATTATGATTGGTAAGCATGGAGCTATTGCGTCAGCATAGCCTACTCCGAAAGGGATCTGGTATGCAGCCTGGACCGGAGGACTTGTCTTTATTAAGTGATTGAGGCTTCTTCAGTACATCGAGGATACCTACTTCCAAGTTACTCATGTTGGCAGCCTTTCCTGATTCAAATTGTGGGATACTTACTCGGTCTTCTCTGGTGAAGGAATTGCGGAAAACTGTGTTTAGTAACTCCACGACGTATTGCCTTTGCCTTATTGCTGGTGTATTTTACATACTATCACAATCTCTTTCGATTTTCAGCCAAATTTCGAGACAAGGTTTTGATTTTCAGCCAGATTTCGAGACAGGGTTTCGTTGTGGAATCTGTCCTGCGGCTGAACACAACTTTTTTAGAAATAACTATAAGATTCCAGAATTGTGAAACGTAATATTCCTATAAACAATAGTTTATAAGATCAAAATATTATTTTCTAATACTTCCTTGTATTGAGGGTGGTATGCAACATTATATTTCCTAGATTCTTTACTTCGTTACAAATGGTGTAAATGCATCTAACTGTACATGGCTTATTTTAATTTGAAAATTGTTTCGAACAGAGGTATTTGTAAATTTTTCTGAACATTGTGATAGGAAAAACAGTCGTCTTTATAATATTATAAATCATTTCAATGCACACAGTTATGATCGCATAAAGTTATTTATTTTATTTTCAGATGACCGATTTCGATCTTCTAAGAAGTCATCTTCAGATCCTACATTCTGTGAACAGGAACAAAAAATCACGCTACAGTTACAATCGAAACGGACATGAAATAAAATAATCGAGTAAAATTGTATGTGATGTACCCTTGATGACCGTAGGAGCCATCCACTAGTGCAGGTGTGGAGAACACTGATGGCCATGACTCGGCTGCCGGTAGTTAAATAGCGGAAGACCCGCCCATTGGCAGCCAATTGACTTGAGACTCGATTAAATTGTGTGAAGAACATGTATTAGATACATAACTACAAGGAGTTTGCTCTGTCTGGAAATAATGTAGGTTAGTATGATGTTATAGAGAAGAATATACGTCATAAAAAGCGACGCAATAGACAGTCACTACCCAATGACAGGGCTCATATAAACTGTGACATGGCCATTTCAGTGATCAATATTATGTCTATTCAATCATATCGCTACAAAAAACCAGAAATTATAGGTAAATATATAAATCTTTACCAAATGGCCATACAGGGTAGCTTTTACTATACCACCTTATTACTGTTATTAATTTTATTGCTCTTTGCGACTGAAATTTATATCGGTTCGGAATCATGTACATTCTTGATATATGTATTTATCTTATCCTGGTGAAAGTGACTAAATGTCTTGTAACTCATAGTTTAGGTTTGTATTTTCCTTATAAGCAGTGACTCGGTCATTTAAGAAAAGAAAAGTTGTATGTGGGAAAATGTTACGGCATAACAAGCAGCTAATTTATGTGAAATATGCATAACGTAAATGTGTTACAATAGCTATAGATAGTTACGTACATCTGTTGGCAGATGACGGTACTTACTACGTCGCTTCTGTGGTTACTAGCTGGATTCCTTCTTGCCAGTGGGAGTCATAACATCTTTGACCCGAGATGGAACGTATACCACCTCCTGGTTACCAAGCTGGCGTCCTACCAACCATCTTTGCTACGTTCAAGTTTACCAGGAGGCCATGCAGAGGGCAGTCCAGTTTTAAATGAGCTCTGTCATTGGGTAGTGACTATTCTTCTATTTAGACCCTCTTTCAACGTATGTTCTTCTTTATAACATCATAATATCCTTAGTTGTTTTCTCAAAGGCCAAACTCCTTGTAATTATTCGTCTAATACATGTTCTTCACACAATGTAATCGAGTCTCACGTCCGTTGGCTACCAATGACGTTACACCAGAGACAATGGGCGGGGTTTCCGCTATTTAACTACCGGCAGCCGAGCCATGTCTAGCGGTGTTCTCTACGCCTGCACAGATGGATGGTTTCTATCCTCACATCAGCTACAGTTTTTACGCTGGTATTTTATTTTATGTCCGTTCCGATTGTAAATGTAGCACTGTGGTTAATTCCTCCTCACAGAATGTAGGATCTGGAGAAGTTCTCTTAGAAGATCGAAACCGGTATTTTAAAAATGAAAATGAACAATTTAAATATGATCACGACTGAGTGTATTGGTAAAAGTTATAAGATATAACTGTAATACATTTTCATAGAAGCAAATCGAGTCTGTTGCATGTGAAGACACGCTTTCTTGGATGCACTGCTATATGGAAAGTGTAACTTATGGAGTGGTGTAACTGCAGTAACCTTTGTAGCCAGTCAAACTGAGATGTAGACATGTTAAAACACTCTTCTTTGTATTCGTGTCTTCGGAAGTTTTATAGTGCGTTGTATGGACCATTGGGACAAGCAAGAATTGTACGACTGGCTTTCTCTGTCTGCGGGTAACGGAGTGAAAAGTTACTTCAAGTGATAAATCAATGACAAGCGGGAAGTTCACAAGGTGGCAAGCGTCTGGAACTTTCCGGCAGAAGTGCCCCGAGGTCCCCGGGCGGCCTTTCCCCCTCGGCTGACAGCGCGGAAAGCCGCCGGCTCCTCTCCCACTCCGAGGCCTCACTTTACTGTGTCTCCAACAGTCCACGTCACTTAAGTGTCAGTGTCGGCATCAACATTAAATCGTTTTTGATAACGTGTCTTGGAATAGGAATCGAGAAATCAACCGAATTTTGATGTATTTTATTACTTCGTAGGGCATTTGGAATGTTGCTTTATCATCACAGAGTAAATATGAGTTAAAAGCCTTAAACAACAGTAATGTTCCATCAGTATATGATAATTACAAATACAACGATTTATGGTAAACAAGAATCTCAGAATTAATCTGGAAGACTGCTACTTAATATACGTCTAAAGTCACACATTTCTCATTTCAAATTTTTTTGGCAAGTGCCACCAGTTACGAATAGAAAGGCGTTTAATAATAACATGTCACAGATATATCGTCAGCATTTCGCCATTCACAATTCTGGTGCTGTAAATGGAAGAGTTGGAAAATCTGCCTATTAAGAAACATGATAACTCAAATTTTAGTTGTGTTTCAGTTTCGCACGGTACATAATAGGCTAGTGGTTATGACATCCTCACTTGACGTACGCCTTTCCATAAGACAGATAAGAAGCGATAGCAAACACGATGAACGGCTTTGTGAACGTAAAAAACATTCGTCACAAACGTAGGTAATCGTTTTACTTAGTGATAGTAACACGTAGGTAATTTTGTTCAGAAAAATATTAGTTTGTTAGTATATATAGGTTTGTAGTATACGACAATTGAAAGGAACTGGAATACAAAGATTAAGGGGTGTTTTATCTTATCTACTAAGTCTTCCCCAAGAACAGGGAGGGATTAAAAATGAGTTATGTGTCTCGCAGACAGGCCATGATTCACTTTCTGACTGCTCACGGTCCTTATCCATAACACCTGCAATGGACCCAGTAACTAAAGAGGCCACAATATGACAGTGGTGTAAGTAATTTAATAACTGAGGCATGAAGCGTTCATTTACCTGTGCTAACAGAAAATACCATCGCATATACGTTATGTGTTATATAGTACTTTATTCAAACATAACCGTGGTATTACAACATTGTTTTGGGAGGAGGACTATCGCTTTACTGTATTCCCTTATTTCATCGATCAACTGAAGTATTTGTTTTGTTATTCATGGTTTTTACCCAGTTACCTTCGTTGTGTAACTCTGCAAAATTTTATTGTTGTCAAGAAAATGTTTAACTGTGATTTACGTAACGTCAGTCAAATTAATTAAAGAATAACGCCAGCTTTGCTATTAAAGAATAACGTCAGCTTTGGTAATAAGAACAGCCACTTATTACGACAGCCCACCAGCAGCTAATAGAGTATAGTAAAACAGAGTTATAGTAAAACAGAGTAGGTATATCCATGTCGCAGTTCGATGTAGCAGTCAGATGGCGATCCAGTAACAATGAAAAAGGTAAGGAACAGTTTTGGGTTATTGCAGGTAACGACTGAGGGTCACGACGACGATACATTCTATATTTCGTCGAAATAATCAGCAAATCACTTATAATAAGCAGCATTTAAATTTGAATGCGAAGATTGCATTATTATTATTGAGAAAGAGAATTAATTTCAAAGGGAAGATTTCATTTGTTATTATTAAGCAAGAGATAGAAATCCTAAGGGAAGGTTTCATAGGTTATTGTAGAAGGGAAGGTTGCGTAACAAAAGAGATATAGAGGAGACGGGGTTTCAGTTGTATCTACGACTTCGTCTTCAAATTCTGTGACTGGCCGTTTAGAGATGCCCATTCCTCTTCGACTGAACGAACTGCCTACTGAGGTATTCCTTATTGCTGTATACACACCCTCAGAGAACTTCAAGCGTACCTCTTCATTCCTTGATAACTTCCGTATTCCACTGCTTTGAGCATTTATTCTTCCTGATTAGTCTTTTAAACTTCAACTTAGTCCTTATTGAGCATTTGTACGCCTTACGATCCAGTATCTGATTTCTGTGCTGATTTCAGAATTTCTGTCTGGCCATGAAATATTCCTGTATTTTTCGGTTTTTCGAAGTATATCTTCTTCTCTTCTGATTCTTGAATAGAGTCTTCGCTATTACAAGCTGAAACTTAAAGCAGAACACAATTAGTCTTCCTCGTCTCTCATCCCTAGTACCAAACCCATATTTTTCCGTAATTTTCTGTTGCGTCCTTCTCCTACATCCGCATGCCAATTCCTCATGACTATTGGATTTCCATCTCCCTTTACGTACTCAATTACCCTGTCAATACCCTATCTCTTCATCTTCTGCTTGCGTCGTCGTCATGTATAACTGAACTATTGTCGGTGTCGGTTCGCTGACGATTCTGATGAGAACATCCCTATCACTGAACTGTTCACAGTAGCTCACCCTTTGTCCTATCTTCCTATTCATAACGAATCCTACTCATGTTATACCATTTTCTGCTGATGTTAATATTACCCAATACTCGTCTGACCAGAAATCCTGATCATCTAGATAGAGCTTTAGCATTTTCCTTTTCAGATTTGAAATCTCCCCACCACGTTGAGACTTCTGACATTCCACGCAACAATCTTTCGTTCGTTATTCAGTCTTTTTCTCATGGTCATATCCCCCTTTGCAGTCCCCTCCCAGAGATCGGAATGAGGGAATAGTCCTGAATGACATATTTTCAGTTACAGGCTACATGTCCTGCGGAACAAGCTATATGTCTTTAATGCAGTGGTTTCCATTACTTTCTACAACATCATGCCGTTGATTATTGCTGGTTATTCCACATGTTGGTGCAGTTTCCCAGCCCAAGGAGTTTGCCCCGAACCTCTGGCCACTCTTACGCCCTCTTTGACAACGTGTACGTGCCCATTTGATGATGATGAAGTCCCATACTCCTTGACAGACCGTAGGGGAACGATGCGTAAGACCCGCACCGCCGTACTAGATAATGTCCTAGTGGAGGTGATTTGCCATTGCCTTCTTCCACCCGAAATGGGGATGAATGATGATGATGAAGACGACACATCTCGAGGCTGGTGAAAATACCTGAACCCGCCGGGAATCGAACCCGGGACCCAGTGCTTGGGAAGCGAGAACACTACCGCGAGACCACGATCTGCGGACACATATCCATTTAATAACCAAGTAAAAAAAACACACAGTATTTAACTTAGCTTGATAATTAAAAGCAATTTGCTTCTTAAGCACTACCTACACCTTTCCCCTTTAAATGGTCTGTTTCTAAAAACTTTTAGCAATTGCTCTTCCTTTTTGACTTAAAATGAACAAGACAACAATACTTAATAGAGATTATCAAATTACCAGTCGTCAGCTGCAGTATGGCAAGAGTGCTTCTGCACTGACACTCAGACTCTACCGGTATTGAGTAGAACTATAATACACGTTATCTTCGTGAGGACAATCACGTGGCAAAAAATCGCTTCACTGGTTATTAAATCTGCCAGATCCGCAGATTCACGTACCGTCTGTCTTAGCACGTAGTAGAACATCGGTGCACGTTCCTCTGTCCTCGCTGATGCCTTTCTAGTCCAGGCACGGTGATACAGGATTTTTTTTGGATCATCAGTCTTTTGACTGGTTCGCTGCGGCAGGTCACGAATTCCTCGCTTGTGCCAACCTCTTCATCTCAGAGTAGCACTTGCAATACACGTCCTCAATTATATGGTGGATGTATTTCAATCTCTGTGTTCCTCTATAGTTTTTTCCCTCTACAGTTCCCTTTAGTACTATGAAAGTCATTCCCTCATGTCTTTAGCAGATGTCCTATTATCCTGTTCCTTCTCCTTATCAGTGTTTTCCAAATATATCTTTCCTCTCCGATTCTGTGCAGAACCTCCTCATTCCTTACATTTTCAGCCCACCTAATTTTCAACATTTGTCTGTAGCACCACATGTCAAATTGTTCGATTCTCATCTGTTCCGGTTTTCCCACAGTCCATGTTTCACTACCATACAATGCTGTACTCCAGACGTACGTTCGTAGAAATTTCTTCCTCAAATTACGGCCTATGTTTGATACTAGTAGACTTCTCTTGGCCAGGAATACCCTTTTTACCATTGATAGTCTGCTTTTGATGTCCTCCTTGCTCCATCCGTCATTGGTTATTTTACTGCCTAGGTAGCAGAATTCCTTAACTTCATCTACTTCATGATCATCAATCCCGATGCTAAGTTTCTCGCTGTTCTCGTTCCTGCTACATCTCATTACTTTCGTCTTTCTTCAGTTTACTCTCAGTCCATATTCTGTACTTAGTAGATTGTTCATTCAGTTCAGTAGATCATGTAGTTCTTCTTCGCTTTCACTCAGGATAGCAATGTCATTAGCGAATCGTATCACCTTGAATTTTAATTCCACTCCTGAACCTTTCTTTTATTTCCAACACTGCTTCTTCGATGTACAGATTGAACAGTAAGGGGGAAATACTACATGCCTGTCTTAAACCCTTTCCAATCCGGAGACTTCGTTCTTGGTCGTCCACTCTTATTACTCCCTCTTGGCTCTTGTACATACTGTATATTACTCGTCTCTCCCTATAGCTTATCCCTGCTTCTATCAGAATTTCGAACATCTTGCAACATTTTACATTGTCGAAGGCTTTTTCCAGGTCGACAAATCTTATGAACGTACCTTGATTTTTCTTTAGTCTTGCTTCCATTATCAACTGCAACATCAGAATTGCCTCTCTCGTACCTTTACATTTTCTAAACCCAAACTGATCGTCATCTAGCACGTCCTCAGTTTTCTATTCCATTCTTCTCTATATTATTCTTGTCAGTAACTTGGATGCATGTGCTGTTAATCTGACTGTGCGATAATTCTCGCACTTGTCGGCTCTTGCAGTCTTCGGAATTGTGTGGATGGTGTTTTTTCGAAAATCGGATGGTATGTCGTCAGTCTTATACATTCTACACATCAACGTGAATAGTCGTTTTGTTGTCACTCCCCCCCCCCCCCCCCAATGATTTTAGAAATTCTGATGGAATGTTATATATCCCTTCTGCCTTATTTGATCATAAGTCCTTCAAAGCTCTTTTAAATTCAGATTCTAATACTGGGTCCCCTATCTCTTCTAAGTCGACTCCTGTTTCCTATTCTATCACATCATACAAATCTTCCCCCTCATTGAGGCTTTCAATGTATTCTTTCCACCTATCCGCCCTCTCTCGTGCATTTAGCAGTGGAAATGCCATGGAACTCTTAATGTTTCCACACTTGCTATTAATGTCACTGAAAGGCGTTTTGACTTTCCTGTATGCTGAATCTGTCCTTCTGAGAATCCTGTCTTTTTCGATTTTTTCACATTTTTCACGCAGCCATTTCATCTTAGCTTCCCTGCATTTCCTATTTATTTCATTCCTTAGTGACTTCTTTTTCTGTATTCCTGAGTTTCCCGGAACATTTTTGTACTACCTCCTTCCATCGATCAAATGAAGTATTTCTTCTGTTATCCATGGTTTTTTCGCAGTTACCTTCTTTGTACCTATGTTTTTCTTTCCAACATCTGCGATGGCGCTTTTTAGAGACGTCCATTCCTCTTCATCTGTAGTGCCTACTGAGCTACTCCTTATTTCTGTATCTATAGCCTCAGAGAACTTCAGGCGTATCTCGTCATTCTTTAGTACTTCGGTACCCCCCTTCTATGTGTATTGATTCTTCCTGACTAATGTCTTAAACTTCAGTCTACTCTTCATCAGCACTAATTGTGATCTGAGTCTGTATCTGCTCCTGGGTACGCCTTACAGCCCAGTATCTGATTTCGGAATCTCTGTCTGAATGATGTAATCTAACTGAAATCTTCCCGTATCACCCGGCCATTCCCAAGTATACCTCCTCCCCTTGTGATTCTTGAACAGAGTATTCGCTATTACTAGCTGAAACTTGTTACAGAACTGAATTAGTTTTTCTTCTCTCTCATTCCTTGTCCCAAGTCCATATTCTCCTGTAACCTTTTCTTCTACTTCTTCCCCTACAACTGCATTCCAGTCTTCCATGAGTATTAGAATTTCGTCTCCCTTTACGTGCCGTATTACCCGTTCAGTATTGTATCTCTTCATCTTCTACTTGCGTCGTTGGAATATGTTCCTGACCTATAGTTGTCGGTGTTGGTTTGCTGTCGATTCTGATAAGAACAACCGTGTCAGTGAACTGTTCACAGTAACACACTCTCTGCCCTACTTTCCTATCCATTACGAATCCTGCTCGCGTTATACCATTTTCTGTTGCTGTTGATATTACCACGTACTTATCTGACCAAAAATGCTTATCTTGTTTCCATTTTACTTCACTAACCTCTACTGTATCTAGATTGAGCCTTTGCGTTTCTCTTTACAGATTTTCTAGTTTTCCTACTAAGCGCAAGCTTATAGCATTCCACGCCCCGATTAGTAGAACGTAATCCTTTCGTTGAGTATTCAATCTTTGTCCCGTGGTCACCTCCACCCTGGCAATCCCCTCCCGGAGATCCGAATGAGGGACTATTCCGGAATCTTTTGCCAATGATCATCGTGACACTTTTCAGTTACAGGCCACATGTCCTGTGGGTACACGTTATGTGTCTTTAACGCAGTGGTTTTCATTGTCTTCTGCATACTCATGCCGTTAATCACTGCTGATTCTTCCGCCTTTAGGGCAGTTTGCCACCCTTAGGACAAGAAAGTGCCCTGACTCTCTGTCCACTCCTCCGCCCTCTTTTACAAGGCCGTTTGCAGAATGAGGGTCACTTCTTATGCCGTAAGTCATCGGCCACCAATGCTCATTATAAATCAAAATTTAAGCACTGGCGGGATTAGAACCTGCGACCGATGACGTTTTTATTACTAATCAAAGGCGCTGCCCCCCACCCCTTTTTCACTTTGTTCGTTATGGTTCGTTGCATTTCGTCGTAGTGAACGTCACACGACATCCGTTGAAGTTCGTTGTTGATGTTTTCACTCAGTATTTTTTATTACAGAGGCCAGCTACACCTAGACCACGGGCGCGTATGTTGGATAACCGCCAGCAACTGACAGATACAACTAGTGTCCCTGAGATGTCCGCCTCGCCACCAGCTGCCGAGTCCACCGCTCTCCCCACTGTGTGTGTCGCTGTCCAGCGGTGCCGTACTTCTTGGCTCAGTGCGCCCTCTCCTAGTGACCACAGTTACTAGCAAACAGCCACTCCACGCTAGGTATCGTCTCTCTCTCCGCAATTCTCCTCCCCTCTAAAACGCTCAGATATCGACTATGTAGACAAAGCGATCATCATAGGCCACACCACCCGCTCCTTCCGTCTCCAGGATTTCTACCTCGCCATTTATGTCCATCCTATCCACCTCACTCCTACCCTCAAATACCTTGGCCTCACCCTCGACCGCCACCTCACCTGGATTCCCCAGCTCCTTACCATCCAAAACAAAACTCACAAGAGACTCTGCCTCCTGAAACTCCTGTCCTGCCGGACGTGGGGTCTGCATCCTTCCACCATCCTTCACACCTACAAATCCTTGATCCACCACATCCTCTGTTATGCCAGTGTAGCTTGGATTTCCGCCCCTCCCCGGTTCTATAAATCCCTCCAAATCCTCGAACACCATGCACTCCGCCTCGCCTTCCACATCTGCCTTCCGTCCCCCACGCGCATCCTCTATGACCTCATCCCCTTCCCCCACCTTCTCCTTTTCCTTAAACACATCCACACACTATATACTGTTCGCCGCATTGATCCCCCTCACCCCTGGGTGTCTCCCTTCCCCTCCACCTCCAACCCGTTGCCGCGTCTTTACCGTTGTGTCCCACCCTCTCTCCATCTCTACACCCTCCGCCTCCTTTCCCAATGTAATTTCCATCATCTACCCCTCACGGATGATGAGCTTCGGCCTCACATCTACCCTTCCTACCAACTGTAACCCCATCTTCCTGTCTCCTCGTCAGGGCTCCCTCTCCTCCCCCTCCCTTCTCTTGAGTGGCTTCCCCTTCCTACTCCCCCCCTCTCTTGTGCTCCCTTTCAGTGTTTCTGCACCCCCTCCTGCCTTGTCTTCCCTCTTCATCTCCTGCCCCACCAGTCTCCTGCCACTTGGTGTACCCATTGACACCCCATACTCTATTCATCCCGCCTCTCCCCTGCTGCCCCTTGCTCTCCCCTCCTTTTCCATCCTCTCCAGCCTCTCCCTCGACAGGTCTCACCTCGCAGTTTTATTCTTCATTGTGTGTGCTCCAAGTGGGTTTTAAGTGTGTTGTTCTGGAGTGTTTTTAATACAGTGGGCGACTTTTAACCTGCGCATGTGCATTCAGTGTCTCCTTTGTGTTTTAAGAATCGCCAACTGTGTTTTTTAACTTTGTGATGACTTTTTCAATTATCCCCCATGAACGTCTCCATGTCAGTGTATTTTTACCTCCCTTTTCTCCTCTTACTCTGTTTTATGTTCCCCTTTTCTTTCGCCTTATATATGTAACATTTAATTTTTGTCTTAGTTGTCACGTCACTCGGCTGAAGAGCGGCGGATCGGGCCGCTGACAGCCCATATGGGGCAGGGGAATGAAATGACAATAAAGGAAAAAAAAGCCTATGTAGACCAGCTGCTTAGCCTGTGTCTCTGAAAAACAGAAGAAAAACTACAGCTCGACGACGATCTAGCAAGGTCGGCTCTATTTTGCATGCAGAATATCGGTTCCTAGTTCACATTTTACTCGATTCAGAAAAGGGGCGATCCTAGTGATAGGCATCTGTGAACTTAGATGACTTACAAATGGACTTTTCCACTTAAATCCAAGTTTTCATGGGATCTGAAATAGTATTTCTTTCATGCATCTAAGATGTTGTTAAAAAAATAGTTCTTCTTACTGACGTTAATTCATCCTCACCGTGGAAAGGTTGTTCTACTGTTGAATTGCACTATTTTTTATTGCATTTAGGTTTCGTGACTTCATTAACTCACACTTTTTCCCGGTATTTCCAACTGCATACACGTGTATTTGGTTTCTTGTTATGAATCTCGGGCACTCTCATATGGTGGTGTGTTTCTTGGTATTACTTGGACTTGAATTTTGGGTCACACTGCACATACGTCCCTTTTAAAACTTCTTGTTTTATAAATGATTTTCAGCATGCAGGTATGTTGCCGCTGAGGCAGTCACTCCGAGATTTTCTGCTGCTGAGGCAACGTGATTGCTAACTATTGCATCCTCCAAACAGACTAAATGTTTGCAGATATTAAGAAAGTAGGTAATAGGTGCATAGACGTGATCCCTGCACAAATCGGGTACAAGGTACGGTTTATGCACGCGGAGGTTGTGTTTTACGTGGTTGACAGTTTCACGCACATGTTCCATATTCGGCTATGTTACTTACAAAGTAATTTTCGTTCTCTTTCCCCTACTTTGCGTGAGCTCGTCCACTCATACCATTAGTAAAAATATCAAATCGCATTATCATTGGGCCGCATTCAGGTGTGTTCATGACTTTGCAAGAACACTCGTAATTAGTCGAGACAGGAGTGTGGCTTACAACACGTCTGACCGTATGTTGGCGGAACTTGTTATCACACAATTCAATTTGCAATTGAAAGGTCTCTCATACTTGAGCCCTTTCATAACGTATCGGTAAAATTTACTACATTCTACGTGCCTTTAGCACCTCATACTTTCAGTACTCTTAATAACTGATCCCAGGAGAAAGAGACAGTTGCTGAGTGTGTCGTTATCAGCCACAACTTCACACACTCTCTGAATTCGTGTTTGTTCTGCATCCGTTTTACATGCACATATTTCCATTTATTGTCTGTGTTTCCTCTACCTGCCCCATTCTTGACTATGATGTTTTAATGTTGTATTTTTATCCTTCTGCTCCATTCCTACCGTTTCTTAATGAGCCTTCAGTTCATCGGTGTTCTGTTCTTGTTCTATACTGATGTTGCGTCTCACTTGAAGGCACCAGCAGCGATTACGTTTTTGTATGAATATGTAGTGCCTTTCTAACTGTCTGTGGTAAAATAAATGCTCACTGGAAGCTGTATTGAGTTCACTATTATTGTTGGTAAATCATCCCACACATCGCAACCTTTGTTTCACAGGATACTTACTACAGCGTTTTTGTCTTGTGAAAATCTATGCAGGTCCATACATCTGCTTATTAAGTGAGTTCTCATTTTATAAAGTAATCACCTAGGGGCAATTGTCTGTTTGATTAATGATACATTTAAGCTATAACCAAAGAATTAATATTTTCGACGAGAGGCTTAGCCTCTGCTTTCTGAATACGAATTTATTTACTGTTGACTAAAGAAGTACTTGAGGCTGGAGATACTTTGCATTAGCCCTAAGAGAATCCGGAAAATTCACCACTAGTTTATTTATTCCATTAATTTTAAGTAAAAGGTTGGATATCATGAATTATTTTATTTAATGGTGACCCTGAACAAAAGTATGGCAACGGCCTTGGCGCAGTGGACGCACCGGTTCCCGTCAGATCACTGAAGTTAAGCGCTGTCGGGCGTGGCCGGCACTTGGATAGGTGACCATCCAGGCCACCATGAGCTGTTGCCATTTTTCGGAGTGCACTCAGCCTAGTGATGCCAATTGAGGAGCTACTCGACCGAATAGTAGCGGCTCCGGTCAAAGAAAACCATCATGAAGACCGGGAGAGCGGTGTGCTGACCACACGCCCCTCCTATCCGCATCCTCAAATGAGGATGACACGGCGGTCGAATGGTACCGATGCGCCACTTGTGGCCTGAAGACGGAGTGCCGAACAAAAGTCAACTTAAATTTACATTGAATTAAATGTAAATTTACTATGTTTCTCCACTGATTAAATTTAATAGCGCAAATATAAAGCGTCATTTCAATATACAGGGTGTTACATAATTACACCGACAAATTTGGAGGGGCTGTAGAAAGGGTCTTGCGGAATAAAACGAGGACAGGAAGTCGTGTCCGGAAACGTCATCCAACGACGCTACAGAGCGTCGACGTTATAGGCACCGGCGCCTGCATATGTACGTATACGTTATTCAGGGCGATTTACGATGATTTTCGAAACTTTGAAAAATGATGAACAACTGTCAATGTATCAATTTGAGGCAAGGGGCCGTGGTCCGGAAACAAACAAGTCGAAAGTTATAAGCGAAAATCGTTCTGATACCTCTGACGGTCTGATTCATGGTCCGGGTCCGGTACCGCTGTTGCTGAGATTGTAGGGTAGACAACTTTCAAATAAAAAATGGAGAAAAGTTTCAGTAAACATAGGCTCTAAAATACATACCTGAGGAGCTACGAGAACTTTTTCATCTTCGCTGCTGTGAAACGTGTCAGCTCTATTCAGTAAGTGCTCGTGGCTCTTGAAGTATTCATTTTAGAAACAACGTTTGCTATACATGTTTTCCTTGTATCGTTCCATAGTACACCTCTGAAAGTTTCCTCCCCTACAATCAAAATTGTTCAAATTTGTGTGAAATCTTATACGACTTAACTGCTAAGGTCATCAGACCCTAAGCTTACACACTACTTAACCTAAGTTACCCTAAGGACAAACACACACCCATGCCCGAGGAAGGACTCTAACCTCCGCCGGGACCACCCTATAATCAATCTAAGTATTAGTACATATATTCCACTGTCAGAAGTATGAGAACGATTTCTGCTTATAACTTTGGACTTCTTCGTATCAGGGTCAGGATCCCTTATGTCAAATTGATACATTTATCCTTGCCGCCATTTCTGAAAGTTTGTAACATTATCAAGCTTGGTTGGTTGGCTGGTTTAAAAGAGGGGGAAAGGACCAAACTACGAGGTCATCGGTCCCCCATCATCAAGGAATCACAATGTATAATACATGCCTATACAGGCGCCGATGGCTATATCTTCGACTTTCTGTAGTTCCGTTGCATGATGTTTCCAGACACGGGTTCCTATCCTAATTTTGTTCCTCAAGACACCTGCATCTCCTCAAAGTTTGTCGGTGCAATTCTCAGACACCCTTTATAGTTTCATAACGTATCCCTTCAGGAACAGTTTACGATTGCAGTACGTGCAATAACAATCCCTTCAACTGGCAGGCACACAAGAAGTATGAATGCGTTGTGTCTGTTCTTTCAGAGATGTACCAGGCACCACACAGAATCCGCAACTGTGATATATTATACAGGGTGGCGAAAAACTGTGTCACGAAATTTTAACCCTGGATAGCTGATGCCAGTAGGTACCAAAATTACTAATGTTGTGTAGGTCAACAACGCACCGCTTTTAAACTACGGAAACTTGACGCCGCGCGCTCCGATTGGCCGCGGGATTGCCACGTTGCCGGATGCTCTACACAACGCATGACAGCGAATTCTTTGCCTGTTGGAGATCGCGATACATCCAAGGCGGCACGCACTCTCGATGGTAGCGCTCCGGCCTTCCTGGGGGCGAATCCGCCGGGGTCCAGACACATCCATTGTAGTTTCATGATAAGACGTACCGGAAATAAACCTGTCAACAGCTGTTAGTTCGCGCGCAGAAAGACTTTTACAAATTTTGTCGGCCCTTGAAAGGGTCTTTTTTGTAGCTAGGACACTGTGTGCTTAAAGCAGACCCTCTGACGCGACGCAAGCTTGGTAACGTTGAACGGTGTTTTGCCGAACTCTCAAAGATTTCTGGTATTGCCCTTATGTGACTGGCGACATGTTGAATGCGATCCATTAATTCCTCTTAGTTTCTACATGGTTCGCGACCTAGTGGATTAACTAGAACCTTCAAGAATCCTCACTACACAGGAAAAAGTCTGGTGGCGTGAGGTATGGTGAGCGCGGGGGCCATGTCCTACGAGCACCTCTGCCAATTTCCCGGCCGTCGAAGAGTTCATTTAAATATTCACGCACAGCATGACTGTTAGATGCGGGCGCCCCATCATGCTGCAACCACAAGCGTAGCCGTATGTCCAGGGGAACATTTTCCAGCAGGCCAGGTAGAGTTTCCTGCAAAAAATGAAAGTAATTTGCCCCGGTATGTCGAGGAAGTAGACCACAATACTCGCCCAAATGTTGAGCAAAAATTGTTCCTGGTGTCCTTGGACGTACGTGACGTGAGAATTTACGTTTGTCCAGTAATGAACATTTCGAGTGTTGTATACAACACAATTTCGGGGAAGTCGGCATCGCACGTTCATAGTCCACCACAGCATTTAGGTCTTGGATAGGGTGGAAACAAAATTGATGCTAGCCATCATCCTTCAGAACCTCCCAGGCTAACCGATGAGTGATCCTCATGTCGTGTCCAACCGCTCGACTACTTGTCGTAGGTGCTTCCTCGAAGCGCTAGAGAACAGTCTCTTCAAACGCAGCATCTCGTCGTGTTCGAGGTCTTCCAGAATCACGATGATATCCTGCTAACGAGCCTGTTTCGCGAAGTCACCGGAGAGTTGTTGTAAACATTTGCGGGTGTGGTTGGTGTCTTGCTGGGTAGCGTTCCTCATACAACCGTCGATCTTCATGCTGATTACCGTCGGCTAGTCTATAAACAGAAACCATATCTCGTTGTTCTTCAAACAAATACTGTGCCGCCATGCTTACTGTATCACTAAATGGCAGGTGACGTTTGTTTGCTCCCAAGGGAAGCTTACATGTGAACGCCTCTGACGTGAGGTGGAGACAAACAGCAAGACCTTTTCGACACGTGTGCGTATCACGTAGGGGCAGTGGCGGGACGAGGGTCGTTTTTATGTGTGAACCGACAACCAAAGCGCTGCCCGTCAACCGACGAACGGCAACAGGAGATCTCACGGCCAATAGGAGTGGGTGGCGCCAAGTTTCCATAGTTTAAAAATGGTGCGTTGTCGACCTACACAACATTAGTAATCTTGGTTCCTACTGGCATCAGCTATCCAGGGTTAAAATTTCGTGAGAGAATTTTTCTCCACCCTGTATATGTAAACAGAAGGTGGAGATCAGAAGAAAGAAAACCGAGGGGATCGCTGCTGTCAGCTGCATCGGGACATCGGAATCAGCGGCGACAAGTGGAAGTGTGCACCGGACCAGGATTCGAACCCGGGATCTCCCGCTTACTACACAGTTGCGTTACTCACAGCTCCATGCTGGACACAGCGTTATCACACCTGCGCCGACTATCTAAGCACACCTCACGGCCGATTCACACTCCCATCAAGAGCCACATATCCGCAGTCCGTGTCCCTTTCCTTCATGTTCGCTGCTCTGAGATTCCCACAGGAGGTCGGACGTATTTGTGCATCCATTCTTAAGAGGGTGGATCCATTGCCCAAATGATTCAAATGGCTCTGAGCACTATGCAACTTAACTTATGAGGTCATTAGTCACCTAGAACTTAGAACTACTTAAACCTAACTAACCTAAGGACATCACACACATCCATGCCCGAGGCGATCGCTCGGTTCCAGACTGTAGCGCCTAGAACCGCACAGCCGCACCGGCCGGCTCCATGGCTCAGCTAGGCGAATCAGTTATATGATAGCATGCCTAGCTGGTCAATGGATCCACCCTCTTCCGTACGGATGCCCAACGCCCAGCTTCCTGTGGGAATCTCATAGCAGCGAACATGAAGGAAAGGGACACTGACTGTGGATAGGTGGCGCTCGATGGGAGTCTGAGGCGTGCCGAGATAGTCCGCGCAAGTGTGATAACGCTGTATCCGGTGTACATTTCCACTCTTCGCCGCTTATTTCGCGTAATGTGCCGGCGCAGCTCACAGCAGTGATCCCTTCCCTTTCCTTTCGTTTCTTCCCCTTTCCAACTTCAATTTAAATATTAATTAAGGCTCACAAGACTTAGAGTCAACCATTCAGCCTTGATAATTAATGTCGACCTGAGCAGCACCAATGCCCAATAGATCGTTACTCCCTGAATTACCCACTTAGTATATCACACACTGCTATGTTGGCGGAAAGTGTAATATTATCAGCGACGAAGTGGTTGATGGCAGTATGGTGAGATGTGAACGGAGAGATTCTTAGCGTGGAGTGACCTTGACTGTTTGTACGCACTTCTTTGCCGAGACACGTCTCCGAAACCTTGGCGTTGAGAAGTACAGAGTAGCGTCGGCGCCGCGACGAGGTCAGCCTTGTCGTGTAAAGGTAATCCGCCGATGGGAGGCAGCCGTCACGCCGCGTCCATGAGCACGATCGCAGCGCCTCGCCCAATAGCCGGCTGGAGCCGGAGTGCAGAAAGCAGAGGGCGAGCACGTTGCCGCGTTATGCCCCTCTGGAGGAACTTGCGGCCGTCGCCCACTGCGGCGTTGGGGTTGCCAATCTCGTTACCGCCAACGGCGATCGCTTTCTAAACAACATATCTCTGCTGCTGCCCCTTGCGCAATTTCACGTCGAACTGGGCTGCGATACAGGGGACTAGCGCCGAGTGGCCGGCACCAGCAGTTTCTCATCGGTCTCTGACTCTATGCAATCGCAAAACACACTAGCAGAATATGGTCATATGTGTGTACAGTATGCGGTGATACAGCTACATCTGCATCGTGTTTCACAATTTCACAATTCGTGTTATGCACTGACATTGGTTGTAGAGGGGACCTAGTAGATAAAGTTTTACATAGTAATCCAGGTTCAGGAACATCATCCAACGACGCTATAGAGCCTCGAAGTTATATGCGCCAGCGCTTGTAAATGTATGTACATACTGCGTGATTTCGTGGTGGTGTTACAAACTTTCAAGGATCATGGAGGTAACGGTACCTCTGTCGGAAGATGCAAGCAAAAATCATTCTCATACCTCCGACAGTGGAATACATATACCGACTGAACCGTGGATTTATTTTCAAAGAGTATAATTAAGAATTTATTTTATTTACTAGCGATTCATCAACAACATTAACACATTTAATCACACTATGTAAGGGTGGAAGTAGTTGCCAGGGAGTAACTGATGACATCGTAATCAAATTCCTTTTAACAAATGAGAATTAATTCACTTTAATAGTGCCTAAAAGAATGTTTAAAAGACAGATTTCAAATAATAATCTGGAAGCACCCTCTAAATATCAAGCTACAATTTATTCAGAGGCAGAAAGAAACAAGTTTTGACTGTATGAGCTTTCGGGCAGAGAACCTTGCCGCTCCCTTCTGACACGGCCGTAGTCACGACCGCTCACAACAGCCTCTGAAAGACTACAATGCTGCAAATCTGCAACACACCAGATTACTTTAAACTAGAAATTTAACAATTTACTCAAGCATACAAACTATGCACCCCCGTAGGAGGGATGGAAATGGTACAAAACACTAAAAAGTAAAATATTAACTTTGCCACCGAAGGTGCAACTTGATTTTAACTTCCAAGAAAAGTCTTATGGTGAAAGGGTGGCAACTTTATATACTAAAATGATCATTTAAATAAAAGCCCATAAAATGCAATCTTATATAAAATTCTACAAGGTTGGCCAAACAAGTTCAGATGCTCTACAGTACACAGATACCGCCTCTCAAGATGATACGCAAGATCAAAACATATTTCAGGAATTAGGCCATTACACTCCAAGCAATAAATTCGTTAATACACGAAATCCGACAAACATGACAGAGGCAGCTCCGAACGACAGACAGACACTAACTGCCAAACAAATTCGGACGAGAGACAGACGAGCAAGCTGGGGACGAGAGAGTGACCAAGAAAACAAGTAGAATTTAGCAAGAGTAAATCACAGAACGTACCACCAATCACTTAACTTCTAATAAACTGCGATTTCTCGAGAAGGCCTGGAGCAGCACCCCCAAATCGCTCTCCCGAACCGTCCGCTGCCAGCCGCGTCAACGGACGCAGGGAGGCGCGCCGATCTCTCGTCTCACGGCGTCGCAGCTCGCACCGGCCAGACCGATGTCGTAGGTTGACTCCTATTGCTCTCGTGTCGACCGCGAAGCCACTATCCCTCGCTATACGGCGCGGCCGACTGGACTCACGTGGCGACCTCACATGCGCCGACGCTCAAGACGGACAAGTCATCTTGTGTTTCAGTGCGCGACCGACCAACCGATCGATCGAACCGCCAGTGACCATTGACTGAGCAAACTCGAGCAGACTGGCGGCCTAAGGCGGAGACTCAGATGCAGGAACTGAGCCCCGACCGGGCGACCACTCGCTGAGTTCTCTTACTGGCGGAGTGAAAAGTCTCTCATTTTGCCGGCTTTAAAGGATGATCCAAACGAAAGACATACTAGCAGTCCGGACGACAGACAGACACTAGCTGCCTCACAAATGCGGACGAGAGACAGACTAGCGAGCTGGGGATGAGAGCCTGACCCAGACTGACCCCTGGCGACCTACTAGCGCCCCTTAAATGCACGTGAACAGGCAAGCATTCCCCTTTACCACCAGAGGGAGACACCAAAGTTGCGATTGCCACAGCGGCGCCACCGCCAATTTTAACCACTCTCTACCAAGAAAGTAGAGTACGCAACTTTCAGACCAAGATGAGAAAAAATGTCTAGCAAAGAAGGGCTCCAGAATGCACACCTGAGGAGTAATTAGCACTTGTTCATCTTTGCTAGCGTGAAACGTATCAACGGTATCAGAACGGTTTCCGCTTATAATTTTTGAATAGTTCGTTTCCAGTAAAGAGACCCTTACCTCAAAGTGATACATTTATTCTTGTCCATCATCCTTGAGAGTTTGTAGCATCATAACGGAATCACTGTGTGTACACATACTTTTAGAGGCGCTGGCGCCTATAACTTTGAAGCTCTGTAGCGTCGTTGCATGACGTTTCGGGATATGGGTTCCTATGTAAAACTTGATCAATTAAGTCCTCTCTACAATCTCTAGAAGAGTGTAACACGAAATGTGAAACACCCGTACGTATACATACAGGGCCATTCAAAGAGAAGGAACAAATTTCAAATATTTATTGCTTTCAAACACCGAAAGATAGAAATACAATTCCAACATCCTGAAACGCATTCAGTGTGAGTAACTTCTGTTACCCGACAAATGTCAAAACGGTGGCTCGTTTCCTGCCACACGCGAAGCACCTGGTCTCTCGTTATCGAATTTACGGTTTCGGCAACGCCATGTTGCAGACGTTCATGTGTGCCAGGCATAGCGGGGATAAAAATGCGGTCTTTTACGTAACCCACAGATAAAAGTCATGAGGTGTGAGGTCGGGAGACCTGGGACGCCATCAGCAAAATGGTTCAAATGGCTCTAAGCACTATGGGACTTAACATCTGAGGTCATAAGTCCCCTAGACTTAGAACTACGTAAACCTAATAACCTAAGGACATCACACACATCCATGCCCGAGGTAGGATTCGAACCTGCGACCGTAGCAGCAGCGCGGTTCCGGACTGAAGAGCCTAGAGCCGCTCGCACACAGCGGCCGGCCACGCCATCAGCAATGAAGTTCATCTCCTGCTCATCGTCCTTCAACACAGCGTCTTGGAATGGTGAAATTGAAGTAATGTAGGACGTGCTTAGAGAATTTCTCGTTTCGTGTGTGGCACGGAATGCGCCACTGTTTTGACATTTGTCGTATAACACATGGTGCTTACACTGAAAGCATAAAAATTGGAACTTTTCTCTTTCCGGGAACATTGGAATGGCTTTTCTATCTTTCGTAGCTTGCAAGCAATAAATATTTGGAATCTTTTCCTTCTTGTTGAATAACCGTGTACATATTCCGCAAGCCACTATACACTGCATTGTGGAAGTTACCTTGTCCTACAGATACTCATTCTCGCGCAGCCCACATCTCGTGCTCGTGCGGTAGCGTTCTCGCTTCCCACGCCCGGGTTCCCGGGTTCGAATCCCAGCGGGGTTAGGGATTTTCTCTGCCTCGTGATGGCTGGGTGTTGTGTGTGATGTCCTTAGGTTAGTTAGGTTTAAGTAGTTCTAAGTTCTAGGGGACTGATGACCATAGATGTTATGTCCCCTAGTGCTCAGAGCCGTTTGAAACTCATTCTCGTCCCTGTTCCGCTCACACACTGAGCCAAGGAACAACGACTACCTATATGTTTCCGTACGAGCTCTGATTTCACTGATCTCGTCTTCGCCTTACACGAGACGTACGTTGGTGGCAGTAGAATCGATCTTCAGTCTGTAGCAAACGCCGCGTGGAGTGGCCGCGCTGATTCAGGCGCCATTTCGCGGACTGCGTGGACCCTCCCTCCGGAGGTTCGAGTCTTCCCTCGGGTATGGGTGTGTGTGTTGTTCTTAGCGTAAGTTAGTTTAAGTAGTGTGTAGGTCGAGGGACCGATGACCTAAGCAGTTTAGAATTTGCATTGAGTTAATCTGCTTAAGATTTAGAAATACTTCGTTGAAAGACTTTTTTTTTAATTAGCGTCAAACGTAATTGAAAATTAAATTAGATGGAAAATTAAGCTGGAACGTGTGTTGATAATGTTTGGAATATGATCAATACACTTCCACGTAATCGAAATTCTGATTATAAGTCACTGTACAAACTATTAAGCGCTCACGAGTAGCACTATTGAGGAAATATACTGTCTTAGTTCGGAGCCTATTGCCTAAACTCAGAGCAGCCAAGAGCCTACATATTTATAATTTTAATTACAGATTAGCTAGTTGTAAGTTTCGACTTTTGTTACTAGCATTTCTATAGATTCCGAGTATTTCTGTGAAATTTATATGACCAATAGCATCACCACAAAACGTGGCCACCTTACACAAATAATTTTCCTTTTGTCATGCATTCGATAACGACTTGGTTCACACCACAAAGACAATGAAGAAAACTGTTGATGTTTCCATCTACCGTACTACCTACCCTGATTGTAAACTATGCTTACTAAATCGGCTTCATGTGAAACATTCTACAAAAGTAATATTTATTCAGTGATTGTGTTTCGTCTTTTATTCTTATCCCAAGTGTGCGTGTCTACACAGTTTTTAGTAGCGAATCTCGCTAGCAGAGTTACAGTGCTCTTACATCAAACTGACATATTTACCTTTACGGCTAACATCTTTTACTTTTAGCGACAAGATGTTGCGAAAAGGTGACACGGATAAATTTCTGTGCATATCTCGTAACGACGTCACACGCATGTTACCATTAGATCCTCTACATTCCCTCCTAATTCTCAGTTCGGGGATGATGTGTGTGGTGAAGAGTTTGATTTATTCACTGTCACAAGATTTATAGTGGCCTGCTCTTTCATGTTTATATTTTGTGTAAACACCTATTGTCTCGAAGGGCACGTCACTCTTAGACACAATCATAGACTTACCTCCGAAGCTTACACTCGATTCCATCAGTTGCGGTCTTACACGACGCAGTCGCTTTTGTGAAGTGTGGCAGCTCGTTACACTGTGTGGAGCGGAGGAGAGTGCTCAGAGAGGACCCGATACCCGCTGCTGATAACGGCTGACGGCGCTAACTGACGGTAGCTGGAGGTGCCAGCACCGGTTTGTGATTGCTTATTTGATGAGCCAAGTCATATGCAGTGGACATATGTTGATTACCTTCAATATGAGGGAAGGCACCCGCCTCCGTACCCGAGGTCGCTACCGCACACGCGCTTTCCTGCACTGTGGCACCCAACTCAGAGGCACACCTGTTCGAATCCCGGTAGTGAATGAAACTTTTGCTGCCAGTATTTGGCCGGGAAGGGGAGATGGTGGCGTAAGGTTCCTGACCCTCAGTCTTTGCGACAGCGTCCTGGATTAAATACGAAACCTCTCCAAAATGGCCCATGAAGTGACTGATGATCCGTCCAAGGGATGAGACGCTAAACTCGACGGCTCCCTTGGTCCAATTCGAGAGGATAAGTTGTGAGCCGACATAGAGTTGCACCCTTTTTCTTCTCTCATTGTCATCATACAGTCACCGACATAATACTACACTGTACATGTATCCATGACAGTCATCTGCACTCAGCAAATATCCATTTGACACAACTCTCACATACCCGCAAGGGAGGGGGTCAGTGAGCACCGAGAAAGTACAGCCTTCCCGACAGGCGGTTGAACCCACTCCGTGGGATATCGCAGCCGACAATACTATGAACGCGAGTAAGGGCTTGCAGTTAACACAAAAAATAATCCACAACAAAGAAGTAGCAAACACTTCGGCATCGCTGTCATTATGTGCCTCCTGACATCAACTGCTTGCTCTGTTCTCCAAGCATGCATCTGCATGTCTTCTCGAATCATATAATCCCACAGAAAGTATTCGATGACGTAAAGTGGTTCTATGTGTTTAAAAACTCTTTCTACTCAGATGGAAATAGTTAAGCTTATCTGCAATTCCAGTAATTGGTCGGAAACATCTTACCGCACCAGTCGCAATCTTATTTTTTACCACTAGGACACCCTTCAGTCACCTAGCTTAACGACGTTTAGATGCACAGATCTATATTCTACGAATGTGTGCCTCCACGAAACAACTGGTGATGTAATTAGATCCCATGTTAGCAAGCTTCAGGAAAGTACACTGATGAGCGAAAACGCTTTAACTCCTGCCCATGGTGAGACTGAATGCCGTCTGGTAATGTCGCAGGTAGGTGAAGCAGTAAGGTAGGTATGTGAGCCGAGCAGATATGAGACAGGCTGCAAATGAATAAATACACTGACATAAGTGCTTTTGACAAGCGACAGATTCTTATGGCTGGCACCTGGGAGCGAGTATTTCGGATTAGGCGAAGCTATTCAGTTGTTCACGTATAGGAAGTGGTCTAAATTTGGACTACAGTCCGGTCCACACGCCTTTCCTGTTAAAAACGAATAATGTTCCTTTACTGGGAAAGCTTTGCTACAGTTGAAAGGTAGTTTGTGAGTGAAAACTTCAATATATTGTCACTTGTTTGACACAAAATACTGCCAAACCCTTGCTAATCTTAAGTTACAGTTTTCGTCATTCACATGCAATCACACTAACTCGTAATAGCCACCTAATGGTAATTAAATAAACCTCTTACCAGAAGGATTAACAAACGGATTGTTTGTGACAGAACGCTCGTTCAAATATTACGCAATTTGACCACTACGAACGTCCAGTTCGCGGTTGCGGCTTGCATAACACGCCACGCGGATTTTGATTATTCGTCGCAGTTTAAATATTAAAATAGGAATTTCACGTGCTTGTCTTTCTCACACGTTCCGGCTTATTTTGTGGTACTCATCTGTCAAGTTTCAATCACTATTCTGCAAAATTTTCACATCTGTTCGGAGCTCTTACAATCCGAGTTCGAACATGATCCAGTTTGAGCCCCGAACTGATGTTAGGTTAAACAAAGTAATTCTCTTAGCCCTCAAAATGCAGTTCTCCGATAGGATGCTATCATCGTAACAATCCAATATTAGTACTAAAGCACGCCTTCCCGCGTCTTTTGCAATTTAATGGATTTAACGAACAATTTATCAAGAGAACAAATTTATAAATTCCTCAAATATCAAAATTACTCCCTCTTTAAATAACAAAATCATCGTAAAATGTATCTTGTTTCATGAGTACCACAAACTGGTTGGTTGTAATTCACAATTTCCTCTGAGGATGATTCATTCCCTCTGCACACAGTTCTCGTGCTACATCATATTCGGTTAATTGACATAACAATATTTATTAAATACTTCGCATTCACACCACCATTCGCACAAACAAGTAAACAGATCAGCAACGATTAATTCTCAATAACAGCAATAAATACAGTTTTGTTTCCCACATATACAGTTTTAACTACTTTATAATTTCATATTCCGTAAAATGCAACTAGCTACTGGATCCGAGCGCATGTGTCATGCGAGACATGACTCTCGTATGAAGCTGTCTGTCCGCCACTGTCTCTTACTTGGGAACGAAGTAAGACGTTACACGTCACTGCTGTAAACCATTATGGTGAAATAATACAACGTAATCTCACTTTCTTTTCTTATTTTGGATTTATAAAAAAATATTGGCAAATTGGCACGGCTTAGACGGGTGCGCGTAACACACAAGTGTCCGTGCGCGTCGCCAGAAACGTTTCCTTCACAAAAACTGCTGTCTGCGTTATTAGTGTTTGCCTCGTTTTTTCCAGCAGGGAAGTCTAACTCACATAATTCGTCATCAACGAGTGGCGTTTCCATCCGTCTGTGACTCACCTGAACCATCATCTTCCTTTTTTCGTCTATTTCCATTTGTATTTTTTGTTTTTCTTTTATTTCTCTCAAAATTAACGTCTTCGGATGAAATTTCACTCTTCTTCAAATTTCAATTTATTTGGAAGGATTAGCAGAAATTTTTTCTAGGGTAGTACCATGCTGTAATTGTTTTGTAAGGACTGTCAGTTACTAGAAGGAACCTACAGTGTTACCACTTTTGTTGCTTTCTGCTTTGTTTGGCACAGGAAAAACCGCAATGTCGTACCTCATAAGGACTAACAGCGGATGAGTTAGATCCATTTGGCTTCGGTTCAGGAGTTAAAGGGGCTGTTACGTGAGATGTTTATTTGGAAGGATTAGCAGAAATTTTTTCTAGGGTAGTACCATGCTGTAATTGTTTTGTAAGGACTGTCAGTTACTAGAAGGAACCTACAGCGTTACCACTTTTGTTGCTTTCTGCTTTGTTTGGCACAGGAAAAACCGCAATGTCGTACCTCATAAGGACTAACAGCGGATGAGTTAGATCCATTTGGCTTCGGTTCAGGAGTTAAAGGGGCTGTTACGTGAGATGTTTATTTGGAAGGATTAGCAGAAATTTTTTCTAGGGTAGTACCATGCTGTAATTGTTTTGTAAGGACTGTCAGTTACTAGAAGGAACCTACAGCGTTACCACTTTTGTTGCTTTCTGCTTTCTTTGGCACAGGAAAAACCGCAATGTCGTACCTCATAAAGACTAACAGCGGATGAGTTAGATCCATTTGGCTTCGGTTCAGGAGTTAAAGGGGCTGTTACGTGAGATGTTTCCACCATAGCACTATCCGAAATCGATGGGATGCCTTGAGTAGGTTGTCCCAATCGTTTTATCTCAAACTGCACAAATCGACTTGGTTACACCTGTTTCGTTCCATTTCTTCCTCTTCCTTTCAGGGATATATTTTGGCTTTGTTCACTGTATTCTGCAACGAAAAAGGCGTGGGTTAGTGATAATGGCAAAATCGCCCAGAATCTAGCTGTAGCCCAAAGACTATTTGTAAACACAGAAACTGCATGAAAAAATTATGAACGCATGCCTGCAGAGGATGGTGGAAATGGAGTTTTTGTTGACTGCGGTCGCATGCGACAATGAACTGTCGTGGCGGTTTCACAAACAACTGGCGTGGCGTGAAACGATATTTTACTTAGTAACCTATAGGCTGCAACACCTGCCAGTTCTAAATATATAGCTAGCGCAAATTTAGACCATAGCCAAAGTTCCTCTACTATCGTCGTGTCTGTGGGAAGCGATCGAAGGACGTTGAAACTGATGAATCTAAAGCCTTCGCCTGTGACCACGGCTACCTTCATTACAGGCATGATTTGCAAGTTGCCCGTAACAGTATGGCAGGCATGGCGTATCAAACCTAACAAGCTGAACTGCGCCCAAAACACGTCATTTCTGTTTTGAAGCAACTACTCCAGCCGGCACCACGGAAATATGCGGCATTAGCTATGCTGCGAGAGACGCCAGCATCGAGACGAGGGGCGTATGTATCCCAGATAACAGGGCCACAAACGGAAGCACTACTTTGCCAATCATGTGCCATCCGAGCATCGAGCAGATGTATCTCTGCCAGGCGTGTATTTAGGACAGCGCCCAGCCACTTTGCATCACTTCAGTCCACTGAGCCGCTGTGAACAGTTACAGAGCATACTGACCACCCAGATCTACACCATACGGTTACTGCAGCAGTCCGATCTGGAAGATATGCCACTGCAGCCTCTAAGAGCAGCCGGCTGTAACCCAGGGAACTTCGCCTCCCCCCAGTTGACTTCCTATAGACTCAGCGCTCCAAGACGGGCTGTGTGGAATTTAGACCATCAACTATGCTCAGTCGTTACTGACACTATCCTACCAAATGGGCTTTTGAGTTTGTCGCACTTCCTGAATAGGGGCCAATGATATCTGAACGTAAGACTTATTACCCTATTGTAAATTAGTTCTGTGACTCCCGTCATTGTGAGTCCTTCTGTGGAACTTGTACTATTTCAACCACTTTCATGGATAGACACCAAATAATCTATATTGTTTATCAATCGTTAATTTGTGTTTAAGTCCATTCGGCACACTAAATAAATGTTGACTGTATTTTTGCACTTTTATGCGCATTGAAAATAAATGCTGTTTCACTACAGCCTGGGAGAATCAGTTTTTGAGGGTGTGCTACCTGGAATGAAACATCAGAAACCACGAGTAGGCGATACCGTGGGTGATGCTAACGCCTCGTCAAAGAATATGCAGTTCGGAGGTTGTCCGCACCATAAAACAGTATAGGCCGTGATTCGTCGCGGATGTAACAGCAGAGTACATTGCTGGAGTAGGCACAATTGGTTGACGGACATCAATCAGCCCCATTTTTGAACATTGGTCTCAGCACCAGATGACCTCCGATTTTTCCTGTAATGACCCAACATTGGGCACGAGATCATCCAGATTGGACCACAGATCAGTGTTAATTTGTCGCCTGGTCTGATGAATCACGTTTCTTGTTACACAAGGTGGACGGACGTGTCTGGACACGCTGTTATCCAGGCGAATGGCTGCTTGGAACCGCACAGAGCTACAAAGGCAGGTTGGTGGGGGCAGTTCTATGATGTGAGCGACCGTCACCTGTACTTCCACGGGACCTGTGGAAGACACCATGACAGTTGTGGGCTACTGCTGAGAACCTGCATCTCTTTACGCTTGATCTCTTGACCACCCGATGGCATCTTCCAGCATGCAAACTGTTCGTGTCAGAAGCCCAGAATCGTGCTACGTTGATTTCGGGAGCATGTTAGTGAACCCTCTTTGTCGTCTTTGTCATCACATTCGTCTGATCTCAGCCAGATAGAACACGTCTGGAACACCATCGTGTGCAGGCTCCGCGCCCACTAACTGCCGCTACGTAATATGCTGGATTGCGTGACCTGTGCTACATAGCTAGTGCCACATACCTCCGGGAACCTTTGAAATCCATGCCCTCAATAACGCTGCTGTATTGTATTCCGAAAGTTGACCAACATCGAATTAAGCAGGTCGTTACGATATTCTGGTCCATCAGTGAGTTACTTCTCTACAATGTTGTTACGTAATCATTCACATTACAGAAAGCAAATCACAGATAAATCTTTCGTAAATGTCCTGGACCCTAATTTTTCGGTATTCGAAAATGTGTATTATTACTACGAAGGGTACTAAAATATTTCAAATGTAAAATGTGAGTTACTATAAATATCTTGTTTGGTTTTACTAACAACCGGGGAGGGAAGGGAATCTCTAAAAATAATTTCAGAATCTAGAACATTACATTAAAACTACTTTAAGAATATGCAGTTTATACTTAAACAAAATGTAGTTACTGCCAAAAGTGTGTGTGTACTGTCCCTTACTCTTGTGTTTTTTGTTGTTAGTGGATATGTAATAGCTCTGTATTTTCACATTATGTAAGATATATCCTATCCAAGTCTTTAAATATGCACTGTTAACGATGCGACAATCTTCCATGATTGAATATCCATCGAGTAAATTTGCTGCAATACGTCACTCCCGAGTTGCAGTAGATTACAGTGAAATGTGTGAAGTTCTGTCTAAGTAGTCGATTAATAAAGATCCTTGAAGACAGCACTAAGCTAGTATATAGTCAGATGTATATAGCCCTGTTCCTGCAATCGCCTGTTAGAAATTGCCACTTGTGTATTAGAATTACACTTCTCCAAGTCTTTGCTCATTGCTGACCAATTTCGTTATGATGGAACATATTACCTGCAAGCCGACAGTCGTATAAATATTATGTGACAATGACCTTGCTGCAGAAAACTGACGGTGTCGACTTGGCTACAAAAAATAGTTTAAGAACCTAACAGCAAATCTAGTGCACATGAAATAAAATCGAAGATCGAGCCCTTAAGGCCAGTAACGTCACAATCTCTCCAGGAATACATGATGAAGAAATCACGTCACTCCCACGCTGCTGCTCATAACGGAGGCTTTCCAAGCCGTTTCCAATACGTTAGGTACCGTGATGTGGATGATTGTGCCAACATCTGGCTTGTGGGCGATGGGTGGTTTTGTGTACGATGGCCATCTGCTGGTGAGCGTGGTATGAAAAGTAGGTTAGTGTGGAGAGATGTAGAGCAAAATGGATGTGACTCTGGGTTCTTTTTTTAGGGGTGGGGATATGGTGATTGGAGTATTGGGAAGTATGCGAGTAGAAGATGGACTCTGGGGGTTTGGAGTTCGGGCTATGTAAGTATGGCAGCATAAAGCTTTGTGAAAGGGTTGGAAAGGACTGAGAAGGCAATTGAGTTTTTGGCTTTCTTTTTTACAAAATACAAGGAATTTATAAAGATATTCTCAGAATTTACCCTTCGGATGGAATTTAATTAGCGCAAAGGACGATTGTGGGAGAAGGGAGACAGGAGTGATGAAATTCTGTCAGTGCAGAGAGGCAAGCTGCTTCGCCGAAAGTAAGGATGGGTCGAATAAGCCTTTCGTAATTGTGGAAGGTGGTGAAAGGAATTAATCCACGGTGCAGCCTATTAGTAAATTTATTGGCTCTCCTCCCAGTGCTGCCTGGCTTACTCCTTCCTGTCCTTCCTCCTTTACTTCCAGGTATAATTAACCTCGGCCTCTCGCTTAATCACTTTGATCAAGATCAAATTGCTAAAAAAGTTAAGGACAGCTGGAGAGATTATGACACTAAAAAAATGAATTGCTGACAGACGCAGATAAAAATTTGTGTTGAATAAAACCCCAGTTACTGACACTCGGAACTCACTCAATCAGTAAATGTGAAAGAACTGAAATTAGTGTCCAAGTGTGATCAAACAGTTCAATTTTTTATTAGAAATTTGGATTATATTCTCCAGGAGGAGTGATTATAGAGACTAGCTGAAGCATTAGATCTAGTGAGGTCTATAATAAATCTTATTGAAAATGAATATGAACAAGAGCAACTGAGGCTGATAGACTTAGATTAAAATTCACGTGTTACTATCGACCAATGGATGCAGATACATCGCTGCAGAGCCCGTCAATGATAGCCTAATTTTGGTAGAATGGAAATACACTATACATACGTGGTGGCTTCAGCCTACCAAAAATCGACATAGAAAACTACGAATACGTTATCGGTAGGAAGTACCGACAGTTTTGGAAAGCAATACTAAAACTTTGTCTGAAATCTCTCTGGAAAAAGTAGGCCGACAAACTATACGTGGAAGAAATATTTTAGACTTTTTAGTTAACAATAGATCCGATATTTTAGGGAGGGTCACCAATGAAAGAAGGGTTAGCGATCACGATGCTGTCACAGGCAACAATCGTGATCACTGGCAAAGTGGTCATCACGAAACCTGGGAGACTATTTTTTGGTCTAATTGATACTCAGTATTCATTTATTTAAAATACCAATTGAGAACATGCAGTTCAGATCTGGAGAACACAGAAAAATTGTGCTTGAAGTTGAAAGACGTTAGAAATCACGGTCTGGAAAAGTACTTTGGAACCGAAATATTGAAGGACGTGAAAGAGCTACCCTGGCTGAATGGCATCATTCGTAGGATGTTGCGAAAATGGGCTACTACCCTCTCCCTATAAGCGAGACTGCGGGATGCTAACAGAAAAAAGCGCGCCGGTAAGAAGGACCATGTGTAAAATTTACAATAATTTTCGTTTTCAGATCCTGCCAAAACATATATCGGGAAATCCTAGGAAATTCTGGTCATACGCAGAGTCGAGAAAGCGGTATAAACCTTCCGTTGAATCTTCCGTTGAATCTTCTGGTGTTAAAACTGAAAGCAGCAGACAGAAAGTAGAATTTTTATACTCCGTAGTTAAAAACGCGTTCATGCGAGGAGGTACTACAACAGCAATGTTTGCCCGCCAGGAAGATTCACAAATGAGCGATATCAATTTTAGCTCTAGAAGTATTGAAAAATTCTTAAAAGTGTTTAATGCGAACATTGCAGCGGGCCTGGCGGAATTACAGTTATATTTTACACTGAATACGCTGTGCAGTTAGCTCTTTTCCTAACCCATATTTATAGAGAATCAGTTTCGCAGCAAATAGTCCCATGTGGCTGAAAAAAAAGCACGCAATCACTGACTTACTCAAAGGTTAATAGATCGTATGCACACGATTATAGACTAATATTCCTGACGTCCGTGTGTTACAGCATCTTATAATACGTCCTAAAAATTCCCTGAGAATTTCAAACATCTTCCACCATTTTCCATTGACGAATGCATCTTCTAGATCGACAGATCTTATGGTCGTCTCCAGATTTTTCTTAAGTCTTACTTCCATTTATAAGCGCAACGTCGGAACTTACTTCTCTGGTGCCTTTACCTTCCGAAAACCAAACTGATAGCTATATATCTTCAATTTTTACATTCTTCTCCATATTATTCTTGTCAGCAACTTGGAGACATGAACTGTCGCCGGCCGATGTGGACGAGCGCTTCTAGGCGCTTCAGTCTGGAACCGCACCACCGCTACGGTCGTAGGTTTGAATCCTGCCTCGGGCATGGATGTGTGTAATGTCCTTAGGTTGTAAGTAGGCTGTTAAGGTTCTTATATTGGTAACGCCACCGCCACCTAGCGCTCTGTATGAAAATCACTGGCTGTGCTGTGTGCAGTCTGTGGCTGGGTGGCATTGTTTGAATTTGCTATTGTAGTGTTGGGCAGTTGGCTGTTAACAGCGCGTAGCGTTGCGCAGTTGGAGGTGAGCCGCCAGCAGTGGTGGATGTGGGGAAGTGAGATGGCGGATTTTTGAGAGCGGATGATCTGGACGTGTGTCCATCAGAGACAGTAAATTTGTAAGACTGGATGTCATGAACTGCTATATATATTATGACTTTTGAACACTTTTCAGGTAAATACATTGTTTGTTCTCTATCAAAATTTTTCATTTGCTAACTATGTCTATCAGTAGTTAGTAACTTCAGTAGTTAGAATCTTTTATTTAGCTGGCAGCAGTGGGGCTCGCTGTATTGCAGTAGTTCGAGTAACGAAGATTTTTGTGAGGTAAGTGATTTATGAAAAGTATAGGTTATTGTTAGTCAGGGCCATTCTTTTGTAGGGATTTTTCAAAGTCAGATTGCGTTGAGCTAAAAATATTGTGTCAGTTTAGTGTTGATCAGAATAAGTAAAGAGAGTAATGTCTGAGTACGTTCAGTTTTGCTCAGCTGTTTGAAAATCAAATAATGTAAGAGGTTTATCATCACAGTAATTCATTAATTTTTCTAAGGGGACGTTTCAAGATTAGTTAGGCTTAAGTAGTTCTAAGTTCTAGGGGACTGATGACCTCAGATGTTAAATCCCCTAGTGCTCAGAGCCATTTGAACCATTGGAACCATGAACTGTCAAACTGACTGTGCGATGGTTTTCGAATTTATCTGCACTTCGTTTCTTCGGGATTCTACGGATAATACTTTTCAGAAAGTCGTATGGTCTGTGTCCACGCTCATAGATTGTACGAATCAATTTCAATTATCTTTTAGCTGCCTCTTATCCCAATAATGTTAGAAATTCGGAAGGAATATTATCTTAGTCTTCAACTTTATGTAATCGCAGTTCTTCCAATGGACTGTTAAACTTAGAGTGTAAAACTTGATCCATTACGTCTTCTATATCGACTAGCATTTCTTCTTCTGTCACGCCATTAAACACTTCGTTCCCCCTAGTAGAAAGCTTTCACTGCACTCTTTTGATCACTCTGCTGTCTCCTCTGGTTTTAGTAGTGGAATGGCTCTTGAATTATTAATGTTAACGCCTTTGCTTTTAATTTAATCGGTAGTCGTTTTGAATTTTCTAACTACTGAATCAGTCGTTCCGTAGACCATATTTTTGCGTTTTTTTCACAAATTTCCTACGCCATTTAGCCTTTTCTTCCCTATACTTATTATTTATTTCATTCCTAATTTACTTATAATGCTGTGTTCCTGTTTTGTGTTGAATATTTGTGTATTTCCCTCATTCGCGGATGAACTGAAGTATTTTTTCTCTTAACCAAGGTTTCTGTCCCAGTTATGTTACCTGTACTTAGAGTTATCTGTCCATATTCGGTGAATACCCTTTTCAAAGACGTCCATTCAATCGAACTGCCTACTGTGGTATTCATTATCACAGCATCTACAGCAGTGGTCGTCAAACTGGCCCCGGATGCGACATGCGGGCCGAATCAATTATTCCATCGGTCCGCGAATCTCACCTGTATTATATAACATTTTGCATCTATCTGCCGAATCCAAATGCAACTAACATCATGAGCTTCTTAAGAGTGTAGCGATACGTGGGACTTAGGGAAAGCAGAAAAGGTGTTGACGCGGCCTAATCAGTTACCGTTGGTTGTACTTTAAACACATACACTTTATTTAAGGAAATAATTTTTTAAAAACAATTATTTAAAAAAAAATTGACAGTAACATAAGCTACACTGACGGCTGAAGGCCTTATTAAGAGAGAATTCAAAATTATTTGTCGACTGAAGGCCACAAGCAATACTTAAGAACAATTAACGGCTGAAGGCCGGAATCACAAATGAGGAAGACAATTACACGTTATAAACACCAAAGCAATTTTTTAAAACACTCGTTAAAATATTGACTATAAAACAAGCTACACTGGCGGCTGAAGGTCTTATTAAGAAAGAATTCAAATTATTTGTCTGCTGAAGGCCACAAGCAATAGGAAAAATTTAAACAAATATTATTTTTAAACAATTGACAAAATCAGACGAAATAAAAAAGGGAGTGATCCACAGACAGTGCTCCACGGATCGACCTGACAAAAGTCCCTACGGCTGCGTAATCGGTGAGATAGACAGCCAAGAGTTTGCTCACTTACCAGGATGGCAACTCAAACTAGGGACAGCTTAAACACCGACCAGCACACTCGCAAAATCCACCTAAGATGCGATAACCAGTACCACGATAGAATAACAGTTAACATCGCCAAATGACAAGCATTTAATTACACAAGTTGGCTCCACCAAATATTAGTAGACAGACAGTTAAGATCAAACTGCCTATTCAAAGTCTGGCTAGATGCACATGGAATCGCAAAAGACAATTCCACAAACAACTCAAACAATGCTAAAACAGTCACTATACAACAACAAGACGAATTGCACGTAGACATGAACGTTAAGAACACAGAAACTGTCGAAAGACCAGATACACGTCGTCCACTGAGACGACCGACCGGACGACCAACCATCGGTCGTTGCCAATCAAGTCAGGCAAGGGAAACGTCGGAGTATAAAACCGCCAACTGACAGCTTGATGGCATGAGGTCACTTCGACGGACAGACACTCACGCAAGTGAACGTTACACTACTCGAATATAACGACCCATTCAACTTAAACTCGCTGAATCCAGACCTCGACGTGGTCGTGCACTCTCGCGACCACATCCTTCCATCGGGCAGTGCATATATCGCCAGCTCCCTCGGCGAGTACTGGCGCTGTCGGACCTTACTGCTGCTCCGTCCCAAGTGGACTCCGACACACGACGACCCGGAAATACTAGAGGTCGCTCCAAAGATAGTACCACAGTACTCGCTATCGATAGACGCCACTGCTGCCACTCACGGACAGACAAAGCGAGCAAACGTAGTGGAACCAGTGAACGGACTAACAAAACGAGAGGTGCAATCCGAAAACATGACGCCAACCTGTCAACGGCACAAACACGAGCCGGAGCACGGTTGATGTAGTTTCCCTGCTCAGTAACAAACAAAAGTACTTACAGATATTTTAAGATGAGCTTCATTTTAATTGACGATAGTAAATTCGTCCGTGAGGTAACACAGGAAACTGCCCATGGCAACCCCCTCAGATTTAGTCGTAAGAGGGCTCAGTTGACTGCTCGTCAAAAACTGAACACAGATCAAGCACTAAAACACGAATAAGGTGTACTGAACCGTGAAAAAAAAATCAAAATAGGAACAGTGAACGGTCCAAGGACAACTGCAGGATAATGAAGTGTGGAACAGCCAAGGGGTCGTGGTTAAGTGTTAACGGTACTGGACTTTTATTTGTTTCGCTTTTCGCTGTATTCGTGTTTATGTCTGTGTGGTGGTGTAACGTCCGTTTGCAAAAGCGAGGTATGAGGGACCTATAATGACAGTTGATTCTGCGCAACTACTCTATAGCAGCCGAAAGGAAGTGGCTTTCGAATGGGAACGGCAAACGTATGATGACAAGGCGACAAGTCACCCGAATTCTCCAACGGAAAACACGTCTGGTGTGTCATACACGGCATTAGTTCGTGCGTCATATAATAGGAATCTCTTTTCGAAGCACCTAAAAGGTACGTCTGGTGAGTGTGTGAGATGCCTCCTTTGCCGATTTAGGAGTTCGTGTGAATGTGAATGTGATCGCTCCCAAGGAAATGATGAAAACATAGTAGTTTGTCACATAAGCTGCAACAAATGAACGCAACAGTTTCACAACCACAAAGTTTTCACTGTGCTCTTTCAAAACACGTATTTTTAACGTTTTTGAAGATGTTTTCCGTTTTGGAGGTTTTGACTCTTGAATTCCTTTGTTGTAACATAGTTCATACCCATTTATTTGTTGTTTTCATTTCTGTGGGACGTCTACGTGGTATCTCGCCAGATCTCACTATTCATCACATGCGATGCTAACGTATTCGTCCCCATGACTCATATTCTATAACCAATGCCCAGCATGACAACTTCAAATGGTTCAAATGGCTCTAAGCATTATGGGACTTAACATCTGAGGTCATCAGTCCCCTAGACTTAGAACTACTTCAACCTAACTAAACTAAGGACATCACACACATCCATGTCCGAGGCAGGATTCGAACCTGCGACCGTAGCAGCAGCTCGGTTCCGGACTGAAGCGCCTGGAACCGCTCGGCCACAGTGGACGGCGTATGAAAACTGCCAAAACTGCAGAAAGAGAACAAACATTTCAATGACCGGAGTGATAGTTCATAATTTTGTGAATAAAATAAATTGAAATAAATGACACGAAATAATTTTGAAGCCGTGTCGTCCACTTAGCGATCCAACACCGTGACCACTAAACCACCACGCTATAACTCTTCCAGCCCCCTCAATGTTGCACTTGTTAACCTTGGAGCGTTCAGAGTTTCAATTTTGGTTTTTGCGCATTTGAGTACACCTTATTTCTGTTTTCATTCTTTATCTTTATCCACTGGGCCATCTTTCCTATAAATCTGAGGCGGGGTGCGATTGTGAGTTTCCCTCATAAGTAAAGTTGGCCGCTTAACTCAGAGGCAGAAGGATAAGTGGCGCGGCCACTGCGTTGTTAGACGGTGTGGGAGGGGGCTTCACTGTTTGTTTTCCAGCGGCGACCACTGTAGGGCGCGCGCGACTCTGTTGTGATTTGTGTTTGAAACGGTTGTAACGTGGATTCGTGACGGCGCACTTTTGAGACGGTCATCTTCAAAAGAGATACATATGCTAGAGGATCATGGCTTTCGGCGTCTGCCATACACCACTGAGAAGTAATTGAGGACTGAGTATGTTACTAGATTATATGTTTATCTTTCAAAAATTAAGTACACAACGAAATCTCATTACACCCTCGTTTACGTGAAAAGAACTGAAATGTCCGGCAGCAAACATTCATTCATACAGTCATCTTGGGTGCTTTTATGTGGGCTTTGAGAGCTACAATCACATGTATGCTTACCTACGTGGCATGCTCCGTGTAAGTCTACGGATGTCCCTTTCTGATATCCGTTCCCATTCTTCACTGAAAGATCATGGCACTTATTGGGCAGTCTTAGTGGAAAAGGATGTTCACGAACATATCTGTCAAGCATTTCTCATATGCGCACGATGGTTAGGTCGGAACTCACTGCCGGCCATTCTATTACTTCAATATCCAGGCTACACAATACATCCCAGCTGACGCACGCCACACAGGTCCTGACATTAGAAGGAATTCAGGGGCACTACCGTATGCATCAGTCACCACATGGTCCAACGGGATCTGCTCGATGTACTGAATGACGGTAAGGCGACCAAGGACAACGAAGAGAATCATATGGCTGTCAAGAATGAAGCCTCTCCACAACATAAAACAACTTTTCGATCGATTTCCTGGAAAACATTTGGCAGATACCACTCACCAAGGGTCTTGCACACCAGCACATCAGCATGTTTCAGAGCACATCAGGACTCGTCTGTGAATAATACGTTTGGCCAGAGATGTAGTTGCCAGTTGACGTAAGAATAGCTGAACTGGAGACGAGCGGCAAGGCGTTGTGTAAAAGAGGTGTAGGTCGTAAAGTGCTTTCCCGTAACACGTTCATTATAGTCTTATCGGAGTCAGGGGCTCCAGTGGTCCTTCTGAGATCATGTTACAGTGCTCTGGCGGTATCTATACTACGCCGCAGAGCAGAGATGGGCAGAAATGGGTCTTCACATGACGACCTCGTCCAACTCGCCTTGTGAACTGAGGCGTCTCCACAACCTATGGGCGACAACCGGCGAGGCACTGCATCTGCAGCAAGACGACCGGAAGTCCATCCTTTTTCGGATCCAGCAGCCCGCCCTTGCAACTAGCACTGCATTCGCTGTCGCCTTGCATGTACTTTGCTGAATACAACGTCCACAAATGGCAACTATCATTTGTGTACCTCACTAGAAAACACTGGGATATCGGTACTCACTTCCTTCTGAGGGGTCTGTGCATAACACAGCCGATACACGGCGAATGATACTAATTGTTGCCTTCACTGAAAGCAGGCATCTCAAGCCATGCAGTAAGACTACAGGGATCGCCTGTATTAAAAATGAATGTAACATATCGGACGTTCATACACGTGTTCCAATAATTCCTTTGAACAATGTATATGTAGCAAGGAATGTCAAATCCAACTGAGACTGTTGTAATACAATGCAATGAGGAGAAGAAAATGGCATTCATAACAATTAGTGAACATTCTTGATGGTGTCAAATACTGCATAATGCATTTAAATGTGAATACAGTTACTGTTATTAATAAGTTAATCACCTGTGAAAGGGTCCTATAGCCACCTTTCATTAGTCCGGTAGCCCATTTTAACTAGTATTTCTCTTTCCTTCCTTGTTTCTCTTTTCTCATAATTATCATAGTGGTGTGATTGAATGAATGTGGTTGTGTGTCACGTTGCTAGACGGTGGCGTAGTCTGCTGCAGAAAGTCTGCGATAGTCGTACAGATTCAGCAGCAGTTGTACAGAATAGCCAACTCTCGTAGTGGTCAAGTAGGCAAAGAGGTTTTCGCTACTTGTGAGAAATCCACCTGAGTTAGGTTGGTGGCGGAAATGGCATCTTTGGGTTTCCCGGGCCACGCGGAGCGTGAAAGAGGCTGGAGAAGAAGCGGGAGGCAGTCTGCAGCCGGTACGGGAAGCATCCACAGCTGTGCTCCAGTCGAAGAGGGGTGAGTTAGACTGACCGCGTGGCGCGTTGTTACTTGGCGAGGGGAGAGCTGTTAGCTTTTGGTCTCGCTTTTCAACTCTGGAAGATTGCTTTGCCTTGTCGCAGCAAGGAATGCAAAACTTTGGCAGATTTTTCTTTTAGTAAATTTCTATAGCAGACTTGTATCCGCCGGAAGAGCGCCACACAAAGGTGTCGGTAAGAAGTGAGCACTCGCTTCTGTATGAATGTCTGCTTGCCTTCAGCTGCGCCTGTATAAGCTTTCATCTTTCTAAATATTTATAGCTTTGCCTTATCGTAAATTTTCCTTGCTTTATGTGTCTTTCGTCCGTGGAGAGCCAACCACGTGGTAGAACATTATAGTTTGTTGGGCTACCGGGATCACTAACTGTCCGATCTCATGTTTGTTTTAAATAATGTTAACTGTTCGTGATTGTGTGATGTGATATTGTTGCAATTTGGGCACTATACCTAGAAATTGTGTCTCCACAACCCACGTGGGCTCGCGGGTGTACTGCGAAACGTGTACCGTTTCACGAGTAATTGCGATCAGTTATCAGGCAACAGCAGTTGTATGAATGATTCACACCAATGATTTTAGGTGTAGATTAAAGCGGTGAACGTATCGACGCTTTTCTTCAATGTTATCAGGAATTGTGTACATGCCTCACATCCATGTCTTACAAATAAATAGTGTTATCCACAATTTTCTCTTGTATTCCGAGGTTACGTTTTTGCACCTAAGCCACTCACCTCGTAGCTTTCCCGTTAGCACATCCAACGCGTTTCCTTACGCACAGGTCCAGTGATTAGTCTCCCCTTGTATTTTATAACAAATGCTTTAGATTAAGTCTTATTTTCAGGTGTGTTGCTGGGAGCTGATCTTATGCAGTGTTCATGCATTTTCTATTTTATTTTAGATGTTTGATTGTCGTGAACAGTGCACGGGCAATACTATTAACTACATCGTATCCGCTATGAGCGACATCACAACGTATACATTTTTGTGAGTTTTTGGTCTGTGATCAAATTAATTTATTTTCCGACTCGACCAAACCTTCGATTAGTTGTATGGTTAGAGTCGGTGGCGACCCTAATCTTCTCACGTTAACTTCACAAGCAATAAGTATTTACATTCCCAATAATAACGTAATAACCCGCAGAAACAGGTTAGTTACACCTGCCCACACAGACAACACAAAAACACATCGTCAGGCAGTTACAGTCAGAACTTTTGGGTCACTGAGTGTGGCAGCAATCTGAAACAGAGAACAGACGACACAAAGCGTTCCCAGTGGTACTGACTTTTGACTATCATTGCTTGGGGTCCATAGACAAGTAAGCATGTCTGATGAGGACTAATAAGATGCTAATTTATGTAGGTTACCACTTAATAATAAGATCGGTACATTACAGACTGAGGTGTCGGTCCACAGTGCTAGTACTGGCTCTTTGACGAAAAAGTTTGACAAGCGTTGATCCTATACTTGCCGGCCACAGTGGCCGAGCGGTTCTAGGCGCTACAGTCTGGAACCGCGCGACCGCTACGGTCGCAGGTTCGAATCCTGCCTCGGGCATGGATGTGTGTGATGTCCTTAGGTTAGTTAGGTTTAAGTAGTTCTAAGTTCTAGGGGACTGATGACCTCAGAAGTTGAGTCCCATAGTGCTCAGAGCCATTTGAACCATTTGATCCTATACTTTTAAACTACGATTTGAAGATTTCAATGTGTTGGAAGGGTTATGGAAAGGATGGTGTGTTTGTAAATGAAATCGCATACGAGACTTTAGTTCTTTAGTGACACATAGGTTACGAGTAATCGTTTTGTGTATACGTGACGAAAGTGTGCAAAGTATATTTTCATGAAACTTCCTGGCAGATTAAAACTGTGTGCCCGACCGAGACTCGAACTCGGGACCTTTGCCTTTCGCGGGCAAGTGCTCTACCATCTGAGCTACCGAAGCACGACTCACGCCCGGTACTCACAGCTTTACTTCTGCCAGTATCTCGTCTCCTACCTTCCAAACTTTACAGAAGCTCTCCTGCGAACCTTGCAGAACTAGCACTCCTGAAAGAAAGGATATTTTCATGTTTGTGTTGTTCGTGACGACGACACAAAAGTAAAACATGATGGCAGCTCTTCCACCACTCGCTCTCTGCATCTTCCTCGCATCACAACCGTAAATAGAACTTCCTACTATAACGTTAGTAATTATCTATACCCACCTGTACTTTACCACAAGCCGCGCGGTGTAGCCGCGCGGTCTGAGGCGCCTTGCCGTCGGAGGTTCGAGTCCTCCCTCGGGCATGGGTGACAATGTTGTTCTTAGCGTAATTTAATTTAAGTTAGCCTCAGTAGTGTGTAAACATAGAGACGAAATGACCTAAGCAGTTTAGTCCCATAGGAACATACCACCACTTTACCACAAGGGGTGGGTTAGGTGTTTTCACTCTGTAAGATCTAATAGAATAATCCTAGGATAGCGACTGCGGCGGCGCGGATCCTTCCGTCCCTTTACGAGGAACCTGCACCTATCTGTGAACATTGTCTCAGCAGATCACCAGCAGGGAAGCCGACCGAAACCTACTGTACTTCGACGTGAACCAGGCTGCAATTAAAGTCACTAATCTACGTTTCGGCAGAAAATTTTCACACAAAATGAAAGGTTGGAAATTTTGTCCTTAATTAATATATTCTGAAACTTAGGTGAACAAGTATAACTGCCAAGCCCGTGCTAGTCTTAATACAGTCACTCACAATACATTTCACTCACGTTAGCAAGTTTATGATGCTGCATTTCCCGAAAACGTAATAGCTACAAAACTACGGACTTTTTTGGATTGAGAATGCTCGACAAATATTAAGTCTTTCGGTACCTACTGCAGTCACAGTTTTTAGCCACCGACCTGCTCAATACGCCACGCGGAATTTATGTCTTTTCTCGTCACAAAGTTGATTTAAAAATTCCGAAATTTCTACACACCCATCGGAATAATTATGGTCTGACTTTACAACAATTTTGATATATGAAACACTGCTAGATCCGGCAACTTATCATTTCCATTTGAACTACTACCACACACGTCAGAATTGTTTCATGGCTAGGCTCCGACTCCTCTCTAGAATACTCTAAGGCTTCTCTACCAGCAGAGAAAGACGCGCGAAGAATATTGCTTTACAATTGGTCAGTTAACTCAACAGCCAATAGCAAAACAACATTCACCCGCGTCAGTCCGCGCTTTTCACCAGTAACCAATCACAAAGTAGTAAACCTAATGACTGCACTTTTTACCGACGTAATTATCTAATATGCTGAAGTTTTGCTTATGCATAAAGTTATTTACTGTTGTTATTTATACTTGAATTAACTTTCCCTTTGCCATAAAATTACTTTGCAAATGTACTCTACAAAAATCCCCTTTGTCCATATCCATACTTCTTCGAAATGTTCCCACACTAAATCCCGCGACATAACTCGTTAAACAATTATCTTCATATTAACCATTAGCCACAATCACGCATCATTCATACTGCTAAAACACATTTATAACATTTTACATACACAAAAAGACATAATAACTATGAAAATACTAGAACAGTTTATGAAAAACATTCTATTACTTTAGTGCACTCTAGTGGGCGCAATCGAAACCAAATCACAGTCCCCTGTCCAATACTGTCCTCTATCGGCTGATACATAAACTACGTGCGCGTCCATTCTCGCGTCACCATCTGTCACAATCCAGCTCTGAGACACATCTCCCACCTAACCACCTCCAAGGCAGGATCGGTATATGGCGCTACGCCTCACGATGCATAGTGTGCTGTTTTTTGAAAAATTAGGTCACCAGCTCTTCTCTCCCAGGATGCGAACCTGTTATCGCTGTTATCAAAATGGTTCAAATGGCTGTGAGCACTATGGGACCTAACATCTATGGTCATCAGTCCCCTAGAACTTAGAACTACTTAAACCTAACTAACCTAAGGAAATCACACTACACCCAGTCATCACGAGGCAGAGAAAATCCCTGACCCCGCCGGGAATCGAACCCGGGAAGCCGGGCGCGGGAAGCGAGAACGCTACCGCACGACCACGAGCTGCGGACTATCGCTGTTATCGCCAAGCAGTCGAGATACTCGTCTAGGGAGGCGATTAGGAGTTGCAACGCACCACCCGAGTACGAAAAAGAATCTCAATGTTGCAGTGATAAAAGATATCCCATCTCACGCATTTTAGAATAATTTACAGCTTATTGATGTAGACATATTTAGTGGAATATTCTTTCTACAGACTTCTCCTACAAAGCTTCTGTTCGCTGTCGACAGAAATAAAGCACAGTTATGGTATATTACGGCTGTTATATAGTGAACTGTGGGGGCCGGGTGGAATTTTAGATGCAGTCCCCGCACACAACTAGAATTCTGAAATGTAAGACCGGGTGTTGCGGATATGAATGGGCGCGACGCAGTAAAAAGTGTCGGCGGATGAAATATAACGAAGTGTCGGAACGAGAAGCGATATTCTTGAAAGGATTGTAAGTGCGGCTCGTAAAGCAGAGAGCAGTCGGCTGTTAAACTGCTGGCAAGTCCGGCAGGTAGTTCCCACTGCCGCTGCGCGAGCGGGACCCGGGGACTGTAATCCGCTATTTGAGAGCGGGCGGCGGGCTGCGAGCAAAAAGCCGCCAACTTTATAGGCGGGGCTGGCTTAATGTTGCCTCGGGAGCAGCAGCTAAGTAGCGGAGAGGACCTCCGAGCTTATCACTTGGCGCGACGAACACGGATTTGGTGCGACGGTGCCCTACCCGGAGGATCCGATATTTATATTTCTGCCCGCCGCGCCTCGTAGAATGGCCGAGTCTGTGGTGTGGTGGGAGGAGAGGGGCGAACACCCCGCAGCAGGACTGCAGCCTGCCGCGCAACTCTCCAGTCACGGAATCGTTTCAATGTAAAGGGTCGTTCCTGCAGTTGGGAAATAAAACCTTAAAGGGTCGCAAAAGGGTTACAGCATTTCAGATTCATAAAAAAACGTAAATTAATAAAGAAATGGCTTGAAACAACCACTCTGAGATCACGCTCACTATTACTGCGTTCAACAACACATTGAAACCTTTAACCAGTCATTGTTTTTGGACGTTGTAGGAGGGGCAGAATCACATGGTCTGTATAGTCTGCACTGCTTCCGTGGTCAAACTTCTTTGCCTACTGTGCATCATCAGATTCGCTGCTGAAACTCTGTATTCATCTTAATTGACTTAGTCATAGCCATCGTCATTATCGTATTCTTCCTCATCATCATCGCCATTATCATCGTCATTGGTGCTGCCACCATTGTTATTGTCATTGCTAGTCATTCGTGTCGTCGCCGTCACGACCGCTGTAAGTATCTGCTATCTTTCTACTTTATCCCAGAGACACACTCATTATAGCGCCATGGTCTACACTGGGGTGATAAAAGTTATGAGATACCTCCTAATATCGTGTCGAGGCTCCTTTCGTCCGGCGTAGTGCAGCAACTCGACGTGGCATGGATTCGTCCAGAAGTCGTTCGGAGTCCCTTGCACATATACTGAGCCATCCTGCATCTATAGCCGATCATAACTGTGAAAGTGTTGTCGGTGCAGGATTTTGTACAAAAAATGATCTCTCGTTTATGTCCCATAAATGCTCGACGGGATTCACGTCGGGCGATGTGCGTGACCAAGTAATTCGCTTGAATTGTCCAGCAAAGCAAATGGCTACAAATGGCCTTCAAGTAGCCAAACACAACCATTTACAGTCAATGATCGGTTCACTTGGACAAGACGTCCCAGTCCATTCCGTATAAACACAACAAACACCATCATGGAGCCAGCACCAGCTTCTACACTGCCTAATTGACAACTTGCTTCCATGACTTTGTCGAGTCTGCGCCGCACACGAACTCTACCATCGAACTCTACCATCGGCTCTTGCCCATTGAAAAAAAATTGTTGACATGTGTGTGAAATCATATGGAAGTTAACTACTAGGGTCATCAGTCCCTAAGCTTACACACTACTTAACCTTATCCTAAAGACAAACACACACCCCCATGCCCGAGGGAGGACTCGAACCTCCACCGGGACCAGCCGCACAGTCCATGACTGTAGCGCCCGAGACCGCTCGGCTAATCCCGCGCGGCTCTTGCCCATTGAAATCTGGATTCAACTGACCAGGCAACGGTTTTCCTGTCGTCTAGGATCCAACCGATGTGGTCAAGAACCCAGAAGAAGCGCTGCAGGCGATTTCGTCTGTTAGCAAAGACACTCGGGTCGGTCCTCTGCTGCCATAGCCCATTAATGCCAAATTTAGCCGCATGTCCTAACAGATAATTTCGTCGTATGTCCCCCATTGATTTCTGCCATCATTTCATGCCACGTTGTTCATCTGTAAGCACTGACAACTCTAGCCAAACGCCGCTGCTCTCGGTCTTTTAGCGAAGGCCGTCGACCACTGCCGTGTCCTTCGTGAGAGGTAATGCCTGAAATTTAGTATTAACACTGTGGATCTCGAAATATTGAATTTCCTAACGATTTCAGAAATGCGTCTAGCTGCAACTATCATTCCGTGTTCGATGTCTGTTTGTAGGACAGTATACACATACCAAAAAAAGTTTTGCATCACCTCGGTTCCGAGAGTTCCGGGACCTGTACAGAAAACTGGAATAGAGATCAACATAAACATCATTTCCGCACTTTTTATTGCTTATGAAACCACACATTGCATATTTTACCACCATACAGTGAGACCTTCAGACTGATTGCTGTACACACCAGTGCCTCTAATACCCAGTAGCACGTCCTCTTGGATTGATGCATGCCTGTGTTCGTCGTGGCATACTGTCCTGAAGTTCATCAATGCAATGATGGTCCAGATTGTCCCACTCCTCAACGGCGATTCCGCGTAAATCCCTCAGAGTAGTTGGTGGGTCACGTCACCCATAAACACCCCTTTTCAATCTATCCCAGGCTTGTTCGATAGGGTTCATGTCTGGAGAATATGCTGGCCACTCTAGTCGAGCGATGTAGTTGTTCTGAAGGAAGTCATTCACAAGATGAGCACAATGGGGGCGCGAATTGTCGTCCATGAACACGAATGCCTCGCCAATATGCTGCCGATATGGTTACATTATCGGTCGGAGGATGGCATTCACATATCGTACAACCGTTACGGCGCCTTCCATGACCACCAGTGGCGTACGTCGGCCCCAGGTAATGCCAACCCAAAACAGCAGGGACCTCCATCTTACTGCACTAGCTGGACAATGTGTCTATGGCGTTCAGCCTGACCAGGTTGCCTCGAAACACGTCCCCGACGATGTCTGGTTGAAGGCATATGCGACACTCGTCGGTGAGAAGAAATGTTGCCAATCCTTATCTGTCCATTCGGCATGTTGTTGGGCCCTTTTGTACCGCACTGCATGGTGTCGTGGTTGCAAAGATTGACCTCGCCATGGACGTCGGGAGCGCAGTTGCGCATCATGCAGGCTGTTGCGCACAATTTGAGTCGTAACACGACGTCCTGGGGCTGCACAAAAAGCATTATTCAACTTGGTGGCGTTGCTGTCAGGGTTCCTCCGAGCCATAATCCGTAGGGGTAGTGGTCATCCACTGCAGCAGTAGCCATTGGGCTACCTGAGCGCATGTCATCGGCAGTTCCTGTCTCTCTTTATCTCCTCCATGTCCGAACAACATCGCTTTGGTTCACTCCGAGACGCCTGGACACTTCCCTTTTTGACAGCCCTCCCTGGAACAAAGTAACAATGCGGACGCGACCAAACCGCAATACTGAGCGTCTAGACATGGTTGAACTACAGACAACACGAGCCGTGTACCTCTTTCCTGGTGGAATGACCGGAACTGATCGACTGTCGGACCTCCTCCGTCTAACCGTCTAATAGGCGCTGCTCATGCATGGTTGTTTACATCTTTGGTCGGGTTTAGTGACATCTCTGAACAGTCAAAGGGGCTGTGTCTGAGATAAAATATTCACAGTCAAAGTCTGTCTTCAGGAGTTATGGGAACCGGAGTGATGCAAAACGTCTTTTGATGTGTCTATATAGGCAGCCAAACTGGCTGCGTAGTGAAGGCAGCCAACCGCAGCAGAAAACACCATAGCGCAGCAATAGCCGCCATAATGAGTGGGGCGATGTCATCACACCAGGGCTAGTCCCTGTTACTAACGGTGTGACTAGTCGCGAGTTTTAGGGAAAGAAATGTGCTGGAGAAATGTATAAATAACGCTGTATTTTGAGGCAGGACAGACTCGTCATTGCCTTGTCATCCAGTACTCTTATCGCGGCTGAGTTCTGCAGCACCACCATGTCGCTGGATCCGTACCGAGTCGCGGGACATCGCAGCATCACAAGCAGCAACCATGGCTTCGAGTTTGGGTTGCACCTCCCGCCTTTCAGTGAAGTTGCTGGTGGGATCTATCTCCCCAGTGCTGCTAGCCTGCAACCATCGCCTGCTGCCGCCAGCACTGAGTCCAAGGGGACTCAGTACCATTGCTCCAGCCACCACTTAACTGCTGCTCAAGGACAGCTGATCTAATCCCGCGTACAGCAATCTTCATGGCCCACTGGCTTGAATTCTGGCGGGCCATTTGATGCCATCCAGAGGAGTTGCCGCCATCGCCGAGAGGAGAAGTCTACTATTAACGTCCTGGCCATGTCCTAGGATGCTGCCGACTGTCCACGGAACTTTCTTCAGCATTGCCAGGCGCTGACACATCATTCCAGGAGACACAGCTGTCCATACGTTACCGCTGGCCAGGATCTACTAGGAGATGAGTGTTTCTCTCTGAGCAACAAAGCAATATCTAAGAAAGCTAACAATGATGTTGTCTGTTGTCAAAAGTGTTTGACTATGCTACTTCCACACCACTAACTGCTTGGACCCTTCACCACATTCATTATCCACACCTCCACTTCCACTTGTCCTAACTACTGCATCTTGTCTTTAACATTTTCACAATAATCAGATTCACAACATTTTTTTCTTTTGCACCTGTTGATATTCGCACATTTGCTGCAGTTCTGCTACTGGTGCCAACACAAAAGTTATATTCCGTAACAGGTGCACCAGGGTCCTTCATCATATGCAGCTATAAATATTTGAAACAATAACATCTGTCACAACCTGATTAAAACCAGTGTCATCTTCATCAACTTTATAGATCATCCAGCTGACGACACCCTAGGAAAGATGTCACACCGTATATCCAATTCTCTTTGATGAAGAAACGTTATCACAACTCGCTTTTCAGGAGGATACATCACATCATAAAACTGCTGGATTCTACTGCCAACATCAATCCTTTTCTCTGTCTATCTTTCCTGATCTAAATTTGTTCCTGCTGTTATGGTCATCAGTACGATTTCTGGTCTGACGCAGCTGCATTGTCTCGTGCAGGACTCTTCGTTTCCAACTAATTACTACTACTTACATCCATTTGAACCAGCTTACTGTATTCGTCATTTGATCTTCATCTACGATTTTTAGCACCCACATTCCTGTCCACCATTAAACTGATAATTCCTCGATGTCTCAGAATGTTCCCTAACAACCGACCAGTTCTTTTGGTAAAGCTATGCCATGAATTTCTTTTTCGCCATTTAGTTTCAGTATCTTCCCATTGAGAGCTGGGTTCTCAGGATGGGGCAGGATAAGGTTACGATTGTGGATAGGGCCATAATCAGTTACTCTCGGCTGCACAACAAATATGAAGACTTATTCAAAAAAATTAAAATTTTAAAACAATCTCTTAAAAAAACACAATTGACTGTATGATGGCTGAAGGACTTATCACAGGGGTAAAATCCACAATTTTGTGGCCAAAGGCCACCAACAGTATTTGAAACAACAAACGGCTGAAAGGCCTGAATTAGAAGCCAGAAGAACAATTCCAAATACCACGTATTAAGATAAATACTTCGTTTTCAAACAAAATGTAACACGGCTGAAGGCCTTATTATAAAGGAAGTGAAATTATTACTCAGCTGAAGGCCACAAACAACTTCAAATAACAAAGAGTTGCAGGCCTGAATTAGAAGTCAGGAAAACAATTCCAAATAGCACCTTTTAAAATAATACCTTACCTTTAAAACAAGTTTGCTTAAAAAACTTACTGTAACACGGCTGAAGTCCTTATCATGAAAGAAGTGAAATTATTGCTTGACTGAAGGCCACATCAACAATAGTTAGAAAATTACGCTAACCTCCAGGGTAGGTAACTGGGGCGTTATCGCCCACAAGGCAGAAAATACAGCTGCTTGCACTTCACTAATAAGAATAATACTAAATTCAATGATGAATAACACATAGAGGAAGACGGCTGCAATATTTCACCGCCTCGAAACACTTCACTCGTTGCCGCCAGGCTCAGCGGCCCTGCGGGCAACAACCCGCCGACCAAAGGCGAGGGCCGGCCGAAGTGGCCGTGCGGTTAAAGGCGCTGCAGTCTGGAACCGCAAGACCGCTACGGTCGCAGGTTCGAATCCTGCCTCGGGCATGGATGTTTGTGATGTCCTTAGGTTAGTTAGGTTTAACTAGTTCTAAGTTCTAGGGGACTAATGACCTCAGCAGTTGAGTCCCATAGTGCTCAGAGCCATTTGAACCATTTGAACCTAAGGCGAGATCTCAGAATAGTCGAGGTTGCATTAGCAGTTAACTCTTCCCTCAACTTAAACGTCCAGGTTTCGGTGTGCAACGAAGTCGTCGCTCTCGCAGCTACCCATCCTCGTTCCGGCAGTGGCAGCACGTCGCCAGTGGCCCCAGCTTGCCGCCGCGCTGCACGGAGCTGCTCGCTGCTGCAACCCCAACCGAACTGATGTCCATTCGCAGCTCCCACCAAATCCAGTACGCAAACAGCATTAAAAGAACTGTTCTTTCAAAACCACAAGATACACATGGATCTGGGAAAACGATTCCACCAACAACTCACAATACTAATACCAGTCACTGTGAAACAACACGGACGAATTACAAGTCGGCACAAACACAGAGAAGCCAGAAGCGGTCGGAAGACCAAATGCACGTCCTCCGCTGCGACGACCGGCCGAACGACCAACCAACGGTCGTCCCCGCTCAAGTCAGGCACAGGAAAGATCCCAGTATAAATCGTCGATTTATTGCCATAAGGGCACTTCGACGGATGGACACACACACACAGGTGAAAATTGCGCTACACGAATATCACGGTCCATTCAACTAAAACTCGCTGAATCCGGTCCTTGACGTGGTCGTGCACTCTCTCGACCACGTGCTTCCGTCGGACAGTGCATGTGTGTCGCCAGCGGTCGGGCGAGTACTGGCTGTCCGGACCTCACTGCTGCTCCGTTCCAACTCCCCTCGATCGACTCACGACGACCCGGAAATACTAGAGACCGCTCCAAAGATGGTACCGCAGTATGCGCTATCGATAAGCGATGCTGCTGCCACTCACGGAGAGACAAGGCGAGCAAACGCGGTGGCGCCGGTGAACACACTTAGAAAATGAGACGCCACAATCGCTATTACAAGATGCCAAGCTGTGAACGGTATCAACGCGAGCTGCACGCGGCCCACCCATTAGTTAGGCGATTTACCCATCTAATCATCAGCATTCTCCTGTAGCACCATATTTCAAAAGCTTCTATCTCTTCTTGTATGAAATGCTTATTGTCCTCTTTTTCACTTTCATACAAGGCCAAACTCCAGACAAATACCTTCAAAATGTCTTCCTAATAGTTAAATTTATATTCAGTGTTAAAAAACTTCTCTTTCCTTCTATGATTTCCTAGCCATTGCCAGTGTACATTTTATATGCTCTCTGCCTGGGCCATCATTTGTTATTTTATTGACCAAATTCCACTGCTCTTGTTTTAGTTTTGTTGATGTTCGTTTTATACCCTTCTTTTAAGACACTGTCCATTCCGTTCAACCGCTGTCCGAAGTCCTTTGCTGTCTCTGACAAAAGTACAATGTCTTCTGGAACTCAACGTTTTTGTATTTTGTTCCTGAGCTTTGATTTCGTCAATTCTTGGTGTAAACTCTTTGTTGTGAAGCATTATTTTTGCTGTAATGGCTGTTCTGTTGGGATCAAATTTCTGATTCTGCATACCATGTTTCATTACTGTACTTTCCCGTGCTCGGTGGTGATCGCAAATGTCGCTCTAGAATGAGCCCGCATCTATGTATACATTGAGGTCACAAAAGTCATGAGGTACCTCCTAATACTGTGTCGGATCTCCTTTAACGCAGCGTAGTGCAGCAACTCCACTTGGCTTGGATTCGACAAGTTGTTGGAAATCCCCTGGAGAAATAATGAACGATGCTGTCTCTACAGCCACCCATTACTGCGAAAGTGTTGTCGGTGCTGGATTTTGTGCATGAACTGCCATCTCGACTACGTCCCATAAATGTCCGAGGGGATTCATGTCGGGGGATCTCGGTGGCCGGATTATTCGCTCGAACTGATCGGAATCTTTTTCAAACCAGGAGCAGACAATTTTGGCCGATGACATGGAGCATTGTCATCCATAAAAAATTCATCTTTGTTTGCAAGCATGAAGCCCATGAGTGTTTGCATATGGTCTCCACGTAGCCGAACATAATAATTTGCAGTCAATGATCGGTTCAGTTGGACTCGAGGACCCAATCCATTAGAGGCAAAGGTGGAAAAATGGGCCCCTGCTGGTATTGTGGGCCCCCTACATATTTGGAAGTACAGGCCACGAATTCTAGTGGAGAGCACATGAACTACTAAAACTAGTTGCCAAACTTCACTGTACAGTGCGCAGACGTAGTAGCTGTCATGGTTTGTGAGTAGTTGTGCTGTGAATTTTTTCGCTGTCATCAAAAGTTTGAAAGGTTAGTGTTTACTTGAATAAAACTCAAATTTCTAACATGTTATTAGTAGAACTAAGGTAAGGTACGTATTTGGCTTGCTGTTGGGATACCGTTTTACGTTAATTAACGTCGGTTGCGAACCAAACTAACCGTAGGCAAGATCGTTTTTCCGAAGATGGCGAGGGTGGATATATGGGCCCCTTTTGCTGCTGGTATTATGGGCCCCGTAAAATCAATCGGATATTGCTACTCTTTATGTTTCAGATGCCTCGAACACATCTTGTACCCCCCAAAAAATCGAAACGGCAATCGTGGGACAAAGCAAATATGGCAAATGCTATTGTAGCTATTAAAGAGAAAAAAATGGGGTTGAAAAAAACGGTTAAAGCGTACTCTGTCCCTCGTTCTACGCTCCAAAGGCTTTCCACCAGTTTTACCACAGGGACTTGAGGACGAACTGGTTAAATATCTTCTCATTATGGAATCCAAATTCTACGGCCTTACCAGAAATGACGTCAGGCGCATGGCCTACCAGCTTTGCACAAGAAATAAAAAGTTGGTGTTTCTATCCCTGATGTTGATGACGCTGTATGTCTATTTTGAGAAGGGATTTTTTCAAAGGACACAGAAGGTGAACTTTGGGTCCAGTGTATAGCCTGTGAGATGTGAGCTCAAAACGAATGCGCTGGATGCGAAAAAGATGCTTATGTGTGTGACTATTGTAAATAGGCTAGGCGTAGGCTGTGAAAATCATCCCACCAGTAGACTAATTAACAATGTTCAGAGTGAATCTTTCTTTCATTATACAGAAAAATTAAATAAAATTATATTTTTCCAATTTTTGTTTCTTTTTATTTCAAACTACCTTGGGGCCCATATTACCAGCACAAATTCTTGACGCAACAAAATGCAGAGTATCAGGAAAAAAATAAAATTTTGTTTTAAATATTAAAAAGTTGGACCAAAACATGTCGTAACTATTGCAGGACATACTAGAGAAATGTTTTATGTTAATTTTAGGTGATTATACTAAAAATAAAAGGTGTTATATAAAAAAACAGAATGGGGACCCATTTATCCACCTTTACCTCTACATGTAAACACAGCCCATACCAACTTGCACAGTGCCGTGTTGTCAACTTTGCCCCATGGCTTCGTGGAGTCTGCGCCACACTCGTACCCTACTGCAAGCTCTTACCAACTGAAATCTGGACTCATCCAACCGGGCACGGTTTTCCAGTCGTCTAGGACCCAACCGATGTGGTCACGAGCCCAGGAGAGGCGTTGCAGCCAGTGTCGTGCTGCTAGCAAAGGCGCTTGCGTCGGCCGTCTGCAGCCATACGTCCCATATTGATCTCTGTGGATATTTCACGCAGTGTTGCTTGTCTGCTAGCACTGACAAATCTGCGCAAACGTCTCTTCTCTTGGTCGTTAAGTTAAGGTCGTTGGTCACTTGGTTGTTCGTGATGAGAAGTAATTCCTGAAATTTGGTATTCTCGGCCCTCTATTGTCACTGTGCCTCTCGGAATAAGGAATTCCCCTATGAATTTTGAAATGGAATGTCCCATGCGTCTAGCTCCAACTACCATTCTGCATTCGAAATCAGTTACCGACGTGCGGCCACAATAAAATCGAAACCCTGAGTACAAATGACAGCTCTGTCGATGCGTTGCTCTTTTATACCTTGTTACGCTATACTATCGCCATCTTTACATGCGTATCGCTGTCTCATGACTTGTCACGTCAGTGTATATTATGAGGTCACGAATGCAACAATAAAAGGTTTATGATTTAATTTCGGCGCACACCAAGTGTAATAATGTTCTGATTCGTGCACACTTCAAATCTGAACAAGTGCTGTAACTAATCGCCAGTGGAGAGTAACCAAAAAAGTTTCCTTCAACTGAACAGCCTTCCCGAAATGATACTGTCTTTCTTGGAATTTACAGGGTCTTTGGCTCGCTATTATAATAAACAAATCCATGCAGAACCCCTTCCTCGCTACGCGTCTTTACTTGAAGAAATGCAGCAACTATCCACTTTATGTACAGCTTTATTTGGATGAAGACCTGTTTGGTGCTTTCACTGCATCTCCGACTAACGTAATACATTCAGATCCTCGTAAGTATAACATTTTTATCGATTACATTTCGATCGCTGTAGCTACCCCCTGCAAAATAACAATTCGTTCCGTTACCACTTTTCTAGAGTTGTCTGTTTACGTTTCAATAATAGTTAGGACCACTTACTTTCGTTTTGTTAGCTGTGGCTCCTTTGGCCACCTATTTATACATGGCACAAATACTGATACAGGGCAGTATTCACATTTTGATCGAATAATGAGTTTGTTTCTAAAGTTACTCTAAAGTCAAATTACACTTTTCTCCCATATCCCAAAAGTATTTCTGAGTCTTAATGATCAGACGGCATATTGATGACCCCAAAACTAAGTAAATGCCACTGTACGATTAAAAAATTTCTCAATGTACAATGGATGTACTGTAATAAGTGGAACTCGTTTTATAAGGTGTAAAATGACGATATTAGCACTTAACACGAACCTTAAAACTAGGTACACGCCTTTGTACAATTAAAAAATTGCTCTGTGTACAATGTATGTATAGTGATGAATGTAAATAGCTTTTTAAGACGTAAAATGACGATATTAGTAACTAACATATAGGGCTCTAGTGAATGACTAGTATTGATAGTATAATAACTAAGTTATATTGAATGTTCCTAAGTTGTATGGCATATTTTTACATGTAAGCAGTACTTGGCATATTTTAGGCAGAGTTAGTGCAATAGACGTTCATACCGACCCGCCAACCACGCTCTGAGCACAGTTAGATCCCGAGAAAAATAGAAAAGTTACCATAAACTCGCACTTCAAGATCGCCAAAGCCCTTTGCATTCCAAGTAGCTTCAGTCCCCTATTAGTTGGTCACGTGTTATCGGAATTCTCTTCAAATGACGATAATATTATTAATGGCGCCCTCATTAACCACCTCACATACCACTTTGAAATCGCGCTATCTCAAGCACAATCATGCCGCTGCTGAAATACCTAACTTAGAATGACCACCTCACCTAACGTTCAAAACTGCTTCTGTTTGTTCCCATCGTAAAGCTTATCACCCTCAAAACAGTCTCACAACCCACACCCCTATCCCTATATAACATCTGCAAAAAGCCTCCTGCTGTCGAATCTAAATTAACTCTCCCGATTCGGTCAAAGCCACTTCTGTCTCCACTACTCAAGATATAATCCGTTTTGTAACACGAAGGCATTTCGCTGGTGTAGAGTCCGAGTTGTACATAGGATTTCCAAAGACGTTGAGAGGCCTTGCTCATACTGTGGCATCAAGCAGTCAGGCCTGCAAGATGAGTGGTCTGCCAAGCGAGTGGATTCATTCTTATTTATCGAGTAACATGAACTCTCGTACTAACAATTAAGTTACAAATTATCCCCCTGTATTAATAATACGCAACGGAAACGCACATCTGACTATCAGTAATTTACAGAACTCTGACTGTTCACTACGCACTGGCAATACTACATTTTCTTTCTTTTATTTAACGGCTTTTATCAACACGTGGCCATCGCACTGAATATGAGTGGCGCACACATTATAAATTCTGGATATCATGACAACATATAATTCGAATGAAAAGGCCACCAATCTTTTTCTTTTCACTGTCTTATTTATTCTGATAAATTCTATAACCTAAACACACAAATTCTATAACCTACAACAATAACACATGAGAAATTCCGCCCAGTGGGCATGGCTTTACATTGGTGATTCTCTACCTTATGGTCTCGTAATTATTTAACGCTACAGTGCGCTTTCTGGATAGGATGGTGGATCTTTTATTGTATCTCACACTTCGACTCTCACAATCATCATCACGAAACTTTCCTCCAGACCAGCCACATTTCAGGCGCTCAAAGCTCAGGTAAATTTAATCTCTTTGGTCCCGACAAAGGTGGCCAAAGAATCGTCTCAAAGATGATCATATATTCACATTCACTATCTGCGGTTAGCAGACGACCATACCTTCATTCATTTCACAGATCTCACCAAACTGGATGTAGGGATTTATTTTGTGGGAGTGCACATGTGATCAATTAAATAAATAAATTGTCATTCTTTCCCACACTGGTATCCGGCTTCGCTGTATTAATTGAAATTGAGTTATTTTACAAAAAAATGTGTTGTTCTGACAAAAATAATGAAGTATGTTGTACCTATTTTCAATGTCGGGCGGTACTGTACCCTTTCAACGTTATAGAAATCTGAAGAGCGTTGGAAACTTAATTAGCTGGTAACGAATGTCTGTGGGAGAGGGTAATGAGATGCAGAGTACGAGGTAGACCACTTGAAAGGAGTAACAACTGTACTCAAAAGGTTCATTCATTTGAGAGATCCCATACCGCCCAATAAGGAACATCGGCTGCCCAGTTCGTACTTTACCTGAACATCATTACCAGATACTTCCAGTATCATTCCTAGTATCTACTGCCTAGATACGCTTTTGCCCTAGATACGTTTTTTTAATGTTACCCTTCTCCTCCAAATGCGAGGCAGACTACTTGAAAGAAGTGAGAACTATTCTCTATAGGTTCATCCATTTGAGAGATCCCATACCACTCAATAAGGAACGTCGGTCGCCCAGTTGGTACTTTACCTGAATACCATTACCACATATTCCCAGAATCGTTCCTATTATCGTTTGCCTAGACATCTTTTTTTAATCTCACCCTCCTCCTCTACCTCACTCTCCACAAGTGAAAGAGTTCTGCTATCGAAGATGCAAACTTATGGAAATACGACAGAAGCAAGGAAGACACCAGAAGTTGATTGACACAGGCTCGTACCGCAAGAAGAGACAAGTTGCTTGGATGTGTGATACTGAATTCAAGAGGATAGCATCAGACCAGTCGTGGATGTTAAGTTTTGTAATATGATAGCTATCACCTAATCTGTTGGCGATTACGTTCTGTCCACATTTGACTGTAAAATGTTTTACGTTCGCTTTGAGCATATGTTATTTTTAAAAGGTTGTGTAGGCAGAGTTCAGTATTTTGCCGGTATCGTTTAGGCTATCCCCCCCCCTCCTCCCTCTTTCCTGTAAACTCTCTTACTTGGCTCTTTTATACTATTTCCAACTGTACTAATCCTCTTGGATGGATGCCTGTGCATCATTCACTGTACTAGCATGTGTTAGGCCTTCTACTCTGCAGCTATTTTACCGACATGTTAGTGGTGCTCAGCGGCTGTTTGCGAAGTGATTTACCAGTCTTATTCAATTTTTGGACTGTTAAACTTCGTCTTCAGCAACACACGATGCATTTATTTTTTATATTCGCCCAAACATGTTTCGGCGCTAGTATGAAAAATCCGCTAAGCTGAGCACGCTCTGGGAAACGGTCACCGGAAGAAATTTCACGAAACCTTTGTCGTGACTCGCAATTATTTCTACTGGGAGAGTATGATCTAAATAACTCACCGACAGTATCCTTATTGGTGGCCTATGACTCCGCCCAGTGCGGGACACAGTCATTGCAAGATTGAAACTGGAGCATCGAACGCCAACGTTCGCACACATATAACGATGTCGTAATCACCAGCGATGCTATAACCGACACCTACCGTGTATAAACCAGTACCAGCAGACCATCAGCAGTCATTCCACTTGACAATGGCGAAGGAGTATTTGATCAGAAGCTCGTGGCAATTTAACCACTAGCTGCGACTGGAAACCCGAGAACATTTCATTCAACATTACCATTGCGAGAATCCGCATTCTTAAAAGAAATAAATTCATGAAGACTTTTATTTGAAGCATTTTAAGTCACAGCTATGAAGGATGGACTTTAGGGAAGCAGGAAAAGGAAAACATTAGAAGCACTAGTGATATGTCTACGGAGAAGAGCCAAAAAAAAAAGTCCTGTACTGAATCCAATAAACCAATATTAAAGAGATTAAAGAGATGAAAACATTAATTAATATGATACAGAGGAGGAAAATCAAATGAATTGGTCGCATAAGTCAATATAACAGCTTCATAAAAACATTTCAAAAAGAAAAATGCTGGAAAAAATTACGAAGTGTTACTAGTGGAGTGAAATGCATTAACTACAACCAAATGCTACAGATATTTTGAATCAGAGAAGTATGGCTACGTCAACAAGGTGTTTCCTTTAGTGTCTGGTGACGTAGACATCGATGAATGTTTCTCTTCCTGTTTTTGCATGGGCGATGATAACTGAACCATTGTAGAGAAGCATTTAAAAAAGTGTTGACTGTTACCCTACCAGTAAAGATATTTGAATTATGTATTTCAACTACTGTTTAAGACAACATATTGAAATTTGTTCTAATGAAGTCTACTGAAGTTCAAATGGGTTGATATTGTCTACAATGTGTCCTGTAATTCCCTTTACAAACTTCTAGGACTTGTAGAGGGGAGCGAGTGCGTAAATTTTGAATAGGAACCCATATCCGAAAACGTGCCATTTCCGTTCTACGTTTTTTCCAGTTCAGACGTTTAAATAATTCAATTCTACTCGAGGAATTGAATTAGGCGTGATGAAATACAATTATTAGGTAACAATTAGAAATGAAACATAATGAAGCATCCATTTATCACTTAAGCAGTTTTGTTTGTATTAACACTTGAAGTTTACATGATTCAAAAATAAAAAAAAAGAAATAAAAAAATAACACCAGCATACCGTACGTGCAGAACAGTACTGATACATTGCAAAACAGGCTCGATGTGGCGGCCACCAACGTTGATACAGACATTGTACCTATGAAGCATGTTGTGGTACGCGCACTCCATTCCACCTCGTGTCCCTTCAGTTTCTATCGCAGCGGTCAGAACAGGTGTCAGCATATCTTCCTCTGTCTTTACAGGAGACTCCTAAGTTAAACTTTGCATATGACTGCACACGAAGTAGTCCATAGGAGTTAAATCCGGCGATCGCGGCGGCCACGCTGTTGGACCACGTCGGCCTATTCATCTTTCACCACATCGTCTGTTGTGATGTCTCCGAACCGCAAGTGAGGTAGTGTACCATAACGCTGAAACCACGATTCCTGACTGACATTCAGTGCACAACTTCCAATAACAGGCCCAAAACTTTTTGTTGGAAGATAAAGTATGCAGGACCAATTAGTCTGCGTGGAAGACGGAATGACACATCTGAATTGAAACCGTCGTAGAACGTAGACGGTACGTTTCTGGACGTGGGTTCCTATTAAAATATTATGTACGCACACCTTGTGTAATGTAAGTACTAGATAGAAAAAAGGATCCGCAATGTTAATTAAAGCTGCCGTCTGAAAATTTCCAACCACATGCCCAATGACGGCAAGTTAACCAGTCAGAAAACTGAGTCGTTCCACTTCAGTACGATGAATTGGTATCATCTATTTACTGAAGAGGTAATTAACAAATAAGGAATAAACATCCTTGACTCTATGCTGTTGCTTTAAAGACTACCTGCCCTATGGCATCTTACTGAAGCGACCGTATGACGACTTGGCAGCAGCTCGCCCCAGCTGTTCACACGAAGCGGACACTGGGACGCCTCGGCAGCGTCTGGAGGTCGGGCAAACATTCCGTCAGGGAGGTGTCAGGGTGCGCGCTGGACAGAGGTGACGGATGGCGGCCCAGCTGCCCCATTATATCGGGCAAACCCTGCGCTATCTCCGAGCGCCACGGCTGCAGCTGCATCACAGGAACAAACAGAATTGCAACCAGTCATTACGATCATTTGATTTACCTTGTCAACCAGCGTTCGGTAATTCATAGCTTAGCAACAGAATTCTCCCTCAAGAAAACCAATGGACTACAGAAAATAAATTACGAGATTAAAATTTTTTTTAAAAATTTGTCGCGGGTAGGGGCTTGCTGCTTCAGAAGCTCATAGTTTAGTGTGTGATATCGTTAGTAAAACTACTGCTTCAAAAATACAATCATAAATATGAAAATATTTCTGTGCTATCACAAGGTCGAATCTTCGTTAACTAAGTCGCATAAACTACATTATGCGTGTATTGATTCTACGTCACGGTCGCACAATAACGAAACGAATTATTAAACAACAACGTCAACCGTCAGCTCGGTAGACCCGTACACGCACACGGTTTATAATATACACTCCTGGAAATTGAAATAAGAACACCGTGAATTCATTGTCCCAGGAAGGGGAAACTTTATTGACACATTCCTGGGGTCAGATACATCACATGATCACACTGACAGAACCACAGGCACATAGACACAGGCAACAGAGCATGCACAATGTCGGCACTAGTACAGTGTATATCCACCTTTCGCAGCAATGCAGGTTGCTATTCTCCCATGGAGACGATCGTAGAGATGCTGGATGTAGTCCTGTGGAACGGCTTGCCATGCCATTTCCACCTGGCGCCTCAGTTGGACCAGCGTTCGTGCTGGACGTGCAGACCGCGTGAGACGACGCTTCATCCAGTCCCAAACATGCTCAATGGGGGACAGATCCGGAGATCTTGCTGGCCAGGGTAGTTGACTTACAGCTTCTAGAGCACGTTGGGTGGCACGGGATACGTGCGGACGTGCATTGTCCTGTTGGAACAACAAGTTCCCTTGCCGGTCTAGGAATGGTAGAACGATGGGTTCGATGACGGTTTGGATGTACCGTGCACTATTCAGTGTCCCCTCGACGATCACCAGTGGTGTACGGCCAGTGTAGGAGATCGCTCCCCACACCATGATGCCGGGTGTTGGCCCTGTGTGCCTCGGTCGTATGCAGTCCTGATTGTGGCGCTCACCTGCACGGCGCCAAACACGCATACGACCATCATTGGCACCAAGGCAGAAGCGACTCTCATCGCTGAAGACGACACGTCTCCATTCGTCCCTCCATTCACGCCTGTCGCGACACCACTGGAGGCGGGCTGCACGATGTTGGGGCGTGAGCGGAAGACGGCCTAACGGTGTGCGGGACCGTAGCCCAGCTTCATGGAGACGGTTGCGAATGGTCCTCGCCGATACCCCAGGAGCAACAGTGTCCCTAATTTGCTGGGAAGTGGCGGTGCGGTCCCCTACGGTACTGCGTAGGATCCTACGGTCTTGGCGTGCATCCGTGCGTCGCTGCGGTCCGGTCCCAGGTCGACGGGCACGTGCACCTTCCGCCGACCACTGGCGACAACATCGATGTACTGTGGAGACCTCCCGCCCCACGTGTTGAGCAATTCGGCGGTACGTCCACCCGGCCTCCCGCATGCCCACTATACGCCCTCGCTCAAAGTCCGTCAACTGCACATACGGTTCACGTCCACGCTGTCGCGGCATGCTACCAGTGTTAAAGACTGCGATGGAGCTCCGTATGCCACGGCAAACTGGCTGACACTGACGGCGGCGGTGCACAAATGCTGCGCAGCTAGCGCCATTCGACGGCCAACACCGCGGTTCCTGGTGTGTCCGCTGTGCCGTGCGTGTGATCATTGCTTGTACAGCCCTCTCGCAGTGTCCGGAGCAAGTATGGTGGGTCTGACACACCGGTGTCAATGTGTTCTTTTTTCCATTTCCAGGAGTGTATATACATATAAACTTTGTGATCAAAAGTATCCAGACACCCCCAAAAACACACGTTTTTCATATTAGGTATGTTGTGCTACCACCTACTGCCAGGAACTCCATATCAGCTACAGCGTGAGAGAGCAGAATGGGGCGCTGCACGGAACTCACAGACTTCGAACGTGGTCAGGTGACTTGCGTCATAAGTTTGTACGCGAGATTTCCACACTCCTAAATGTCCCTAGGTTCACTGTTTCCGATGAGATAGTGAAGTGGGAAAGTGAAGGGACACGTACAGCACAAAAGCGTCAATCCGACCTCGTCTGTCGACTCGCCGACAGTTGAAGAGGGTCGTAATGTGTAATATGCAGACTTCTATCCAGACCATCACACAGGAATTCCAAACTGCATCAGAATCCACCGCAATTACTGCAACAGTTACGCGGGAGGTGAGAAAACTTTGTTTTCATGGTCGAGCCGCTGCTCATAAGCTACACATCACGCCGGTAAATGCCAAACGACGCCTCGCTTGGTGTAAGGAGCGTAAACATTGGACGATTGAACAGTGAACAATGTGGCGATCCGATGGCAGGGTGTGGGTATGGCGAATGCCCGGTGAACGTCATCTGCCAGCGTGTGTAGTGCCAACAGTAAAATTCAAAGGCGGTGGTGTTATTGTGTCGTCGTGCTTTTCACGGAGGGGGCTCGCACACCTTGTCGTTTTGCGTGGCACTATCACAGCACAGGGTTACATTGATGTTTTACGCACCTTCTTGCTTCCCACTGTCCAAGAGCAATTCGAGGATGGCGATTGCATCTTTCAACACGTTCGAGCACCTATTCATAATGCACCGTCTGTCGCGGAGAGGTTACGCGACAACAACAGCCCTGTAATGGACTGGCCTGCACAGAAACCAGACATGAATCCTATAGAACACCTTTGGGATGTCTTGGTACGCCGACTGCGTGCTAGGCGTCACCGACAGACATCAATGCTCAGTGCAGCACTCCGTGAAGAATGGGTACCGTTCCCCAAGAAACGTTCCAGCACCTGATTGGACGTATGCCTGCGAGAGTGGAAGCTGTCATCAAGGCTAAGGCTAGGGCAACACCATACTGAATTCCAACATTACCGATGGAGGACGCTAGGAGCTGTAAGACTTTCTCAAAACACAGAAACAGACAAGTAAAATTATCCGAAAAGAAAAACGAAACTACGGCAATCAGAAACTAGAAGATATAGAAGTACACTGCACAAGGAACAACACAAGGAATTTCTGCGAAACGTGCAGAGTAAACATGATGAAATACCAAGCACCGAACCTCTACTTTCGGAGACCGGACGGCACACTAGAGACCAATACCAAGAACAACTGTATCCTCCTAGCAAAGTACTTCGAGAAACTCCTAAACGTAGAATCACCACCACACAATCTGGACTCAGAGGAACCCGCACCAATCTCAGACAGCGAACCACCATTGATAAAAGAAGTAAGAGAAATCATGAAGAACCTCAAGAATAATAGAGCACCAGTAGATGATGGAGTCATCACATATTTCTGGAAACTACAAGACCCGGCTCTCACGGAAAACATACACAACATCATGAAACAGATATGGGAAGCAGAAGAGATACTGAAAGAATGGTGCCCGCATCTTGTGGTCGTGCGGTAGCGTTCTCGCTTCCCACGCCAGGGTTCCCGGGTTCGATTCCCGGCGGGGTCAGGGATTTTCTCTGCCTCGTGATGGCTGGGTGTTGTGTGCTGTCCTTAGGTTAGTTAGGTTTAAGTAGTTCTAAGTTCTAGGGGACTTATGACCACAGCAGTTGAGTCCCATAGTGCTCAGAGCCATTTGAACCATTTGAAAGAATGGTGCATAGCAATGATACCCCCTCTACATAAGAAAGAGGATAATTCGGACCCAAACAACTAGAGGGGCATCTCACTATTACCTGTCACATATAGCCGGCCGCTGTGGCCGAGCGGTTCTAGGCGCTTCAGTCCGGAACCACGTGGCTACTACAGTCGCAGGTTCGAATCCTGCCTCGGGCATGGATGTCTGTGATGTCCTTAGGTTAGCTAGATTTACGTAGTTCTAAGTCCAGGGGACTGATGACCTTAGATGTTGTCCCATAGTGCTTAGAGCCATTTGAATTTTTGTCACATATAAGATACTTTCGAAAGCACTGCTAGACAGATTAGAGAAGCAAACAGACCACCTGATTGCCCAATACCATGCTGGGTTTCGTAAACACAGGTCACGCACTGAACATATATGGAACCTGAAGATGATACTGCAACACAAACAGAACATAACCATCACCTTCGTCGACTTACTACATCTACATCTATACTCCGCGAGCCACCTTACGGTGTGTGGCGGAGGGTACTTATTGTACCACTATCTGATCCCCCCTTCCCTGTTCCATTCACGAATTGTGCGTGGGAAGAACGACTGCTTGTAAGTCTCCGTATTTGCTCTAATTTCTCGGATCTTTTCGTTGTGATCATTACGCGAGATATATGTGGGCGGTAGTAATATGTTGCCCATCTCTTCCCGGAATGTGCTCTCTCGTAATTTCGATAATAAACCTCTCCGTATTGCGTAACGCCTTTCTTGGAGTGTCCGCCACTGGAGCTTGTTCAGCATCTCCGTAACGCTCTCGCGCTGACTAAATGTCCCCATGACGAATCGCGCTGCTTTTCGCTGGATCATGTCTATCTCTTCTATTAATCCAACCTGGTAAGGGTCCCATACTGATGAGCAATACTCAAGAATCGGACGAACAAGCGTTTTGTAAGCTACTTCTTTCGTCGATGAGTCACATTTTCTTAGAATTCTTCCTATGAATCTCAACCTGGCGCCTGCTTTTCCCACTATTTGTTTTATGTGATCATTCCACTTCAGATCGCTCCGGATAGTAACTCCTAAGTATTTTACGGTCGTTACCGCTTCCAATGATTTACCACCTATGGCATAATCGTACTGGAATGGATTTCTGCCCCTATGTATGCGCATTATATTACATTTATCTACGTTTAGGGAAAGCTGCCAGCTGTCGCACCATTCATTAATCCTCTGCAGGTCTTCCTGGAGTACGTACGAGTCTTCTGATGTTGCTACTTTCTTGTAGACAACCGTGTCATCTGCAAATAGCCTCACGGAGCTACCAATGTTGTCAACTAAGTCATTTATGTATATTGTAAACAATAAAGGTCCTATCACGCTTCCTTGCGGTACTCCCGAAATTACCTCTACATCTGCAGATTTTGAACCGTTAAGAATGACATGTTGTGTTCTTTCTTCTAGGAAATCCTGAATCCAATCACAAACCTGGTCCGATATTCCGTAAGCACGTATTTTTTTCACTAAACGTAAGTGCGGAACCGTATCAAATGCCTTCCTGAAGTCCAGGAATACGGCATCAATCTGCTCGCCAGTGTCTACGGCACTGTGAATTTCTTGGGCAAATTGGGCGAGCTGGGTTTCACATGATCTCTGTTTGCGGAATCCATGTTGGTTATGATGAAGGAGATTTGTATTATCTAAGAACGTCATAATACGAGAACACAAAACATGTTCCATTATTCTACAACAGATTGACGTAAGTGAAATAGGCCTATAATTATTCGCATCTGATTTATGACCCTTCTTGAAAATGGGAACGACCTGTGCTTTCTTCCAGTCGCTAGGTACTTTACGTTCTTCCAGAGATCTACGATAAATTGCTGATAGAAAGGGGGCAAGTTCTTTAGCATAATCACTGTAGAATCTTAAGGGTATCTCGTCTGGTCCGGATGCTTTTCCGCTACTAAGTGATAGCAGTTGTTTTTCAATTCCGATATCGTTTATTTCAATATTTTCCATTTTGGCGTCCGTGCGACGGCTGAAGTCAGGGACCGTGTTACGATTTTCCGCAGTGAAACAGTTTCGGAACACTGAATTCAGTATTTCTGCCTTTCTTCGGTCGTCCTCTGTTTCGGTGCCATCGTGGTCAACGAGTGACTGAATAGGGGATTTAGATCCGCTTACCGATTTTACATATGACCAAAACTTTTTAGGGTTCTTGTTTAGATTGTTTGCCAATGTTTTATGTTCGAATTCGTTGAATGCTTCTCTCATTGCTCTCTTTACGCTCTTTTTCGCTTCGTTCAGCTTTTCCTTATCAGCTATGATTCGACTACTCTTAAACCTATGATGAAGCTTTCTTTGTTTCCGTAGTACCTTTCGTACATGATTGTTATACCACGGTGGATCTTTCCCCTCGCTTTGGACCTTAGTCGGTACGAACTTATCTAAGGCGTACTGGACGATGTTTCTGAATTTTTTCCATTTTTGTTCCACATCCTCTTCCTCAGAAATGAACGTTTGATGGTGGTCACTCAGATATTCTGCGATTTGTGCCCTATCACTCTTGTTAAGCAAATAGATTTTCCTTCCTTTCTTGGCATTTCTTATTACACTTGTAGTCATTGATGCAACCACTGACTTATGATCACTGATACCCTCTTCTACATTCACGGAGTCGAAAAGTTCCGGTCTATTTGTTGCTATGATGTCTAAAACGTTAGCTTCACGAGTTGGTTCTCTAACTATCTGCTCGAAGTAATTCTCGGACAAGGCAGTCAGGATAATGTCACAAGAGTCTCTGTCCCTGGCTCCAGTTCTGATTGTGTGACTATCCCATTCTATACCTGGTAGATTGAAGTCTCCCCCTATTACAATAGTATGATCACGAAACTTCTTCACGACGTTCTGCAGGTTCTCTCTGAGGCGCTCAACTACTACGGTTGCTGATGCAGGTGGCCTATAGAAGCATCCGACTATCATATCTGACCCACCTTTGATACTTAACTTAACCCAGATTATTTCACATTCGCATTCGCTAATAACTTCACTGGATATTATTGAATTCTTTACTGCTATAAATACTCCTCCACCATTGGCGTTTATCCTATCCTTGCGGTATATATTCCATTCTGTGTCTAGAATTTCGTTACTGTTCACTTCCGGTTTTAACCAACTTTCCGTTCCTAATACTATATGCGCACTATTTCCTTCAATAAGAGATACTAATTCAGGAACCTTGCCCTGGATACTCCTGCAGTTTACCAATATTACGTTAACTTTTCCTGTTTTTGGTCTCTGAGGACGGACGTTCTTTATCAACGATGATAATGTTCTCTCTGGTAAGCCGTCAGGTATTTTATCGTTTCGCCCAAGGGGGGGTCCCTCTAACCTAAAAAACCCCCGTGTGCACGCCACACGTACTCTGCTACCCTAGTAGCTGCTTCCGGTGTGTAGTGCACGCCTGACCTGTCTAGGGGGGCCCTACAGTTCTCCACCCAATAACGGAGGTCGATGAATTTGCAACCATTATAGTCGCAGAGTCGTCTGAGCCTCTGGTTTAGACCCTCCACACGGCTCCAAACCAGAGGACCGCGATCGACTCTGGGCACTATGCTGCAGATATTAAGCTCAGCTTGCACTCCGCGTGCGATGCTGGTTGTCTTCACCAAATCAGCCAGCCGCCGGAAGGAACCAAGGATGGCCTCAGAACCCAAGCGGCAGGCGTCATTCGTTCCGACATGTGCTACTATCTGCAGCCGGTCACACCCAGTGCGTTCAATAGCTGCCGGAAGGGCCTCCTCCACATTACGGACGAGACCCCCCGGCAAGCACACCGAGTGCACACTGGCATTCTTCCCCGACCTACCCGCTATTTTCCTGAGGGGCTCCATAACCCGCCTAACGTTGGAGCTCCCTATAACTAATAGGCCCGCCCTCTGTGACTGTCGGGACCTTGCCGGAGAATCGGCCACTGGCCCAACAGGCGAGGCATCCTGTGGTGGCTCGGAAACGATGTCATCACCACTAGGAAGCACCCCGTACCTGTTGGAAAGGGGTAAGGCAGCCGCCACGCGGCCAGATCCCACCTTCGCCTTTCGGCCAGGCACGCGCGAGCCCACCACTGTCCGCCATTCACCCTGGAGTGATGGCTGACCGGTAAGATGCTCACTGCCGGAAGACGCAGCGACATCAGGGGTTCCATGTGATTCCAAGGCCACCGAAGTAGGCATAGGTCTCACCACAGTTGCCCCAACGCCACTACGAGCCGACGCCTGCGCCTCGAGCTCGATGAGCCTAACAGACAAAGCCTCCACCTGTCCCCGAAGAGTGGCCAATTCTCCTTGCGTCCGCTCACAACAACCACAGTCCCTACACATGACTATGTTTACCCTACTCTATACGGTGACAAATTCCCAAGATAATCTTCTGATGAGCTACTCTGATAATCAAGAAACACTCACTGAAATACGAGACGCGAAAACTACGCTAGGTTTTCCCAGAAAAACTATTTAAAAGCTAAGCGCAGCAAATAAGCACAAAAACACTGTTATTGAAATAAAAGGTTCTACCTAGTAAGCACTCGAACACGCAAGAAATTACAAAAATAAACTAGTAATTACACAGATAACTGAAAATAAGTCGCTGCTGTTTGTAAAATATGTAAGAAGCAAACGGTGTACTCGCCTTAGTAGTAGCAGGAGCTAGCGATGCGCTCTCGCTGACGGTCTAACTGACACTTAAAGAGGGCGTACGACCCAATAGACAGAGAAACACTCATTAAAATCCTGAAAGAATACAGAGTAAATAGGAAGACACTAACCATCATTCAGCAAGTACTAACAAACGCGACATCTAAATTCTGTGGAGAACTCTCAGAACAATTCGAAATCACAACAGGAGTCAATCAGGACGACGGCCTCTCGCCATTGCTGTTCAAAATAGTTCTGGATAAAATAGTAAAGGAGTGGGAAAAGACACAGAAAGGAATTCTTGTAAGAAAAATAAGAGTCAAGTGCCTAGCGTTCGCAGACGATTTAGCTATCGTAACAATACGAAAACCAGAAACAATAAGAGCCACAGGGGAACTACACGAAATCGCAGCCACGACCGGACTACAGACATCATACGAGAAAGCACAGTTCATGAGCACCCAAAAACACCGATCACTACACACAAAATATGGAAATATGAGGCAATACAGAGATCAGAAAATTTCAAGTACCTAGGAGAAACAATACAGATTACAGGAAGAAATAAAGTATCTAGTGAGGAGAGAAGAGTGAAAGTAGACAAAGTCTACAAACTGACTTGGAATCACTACAATAAGAGAACTGTGTGACGAAAGGCCAAGCTACGACACTAAAAAACGGTGGTGCTACCCGAAGCACTATACGCAGCCGAGACCACATTAGTACAAGGACAGACACGACTCAAACAGATAGAGAAGACGGAACGTAAAATACTCAGAAAAATATTCGCTGCGACGCAAAAAGTCGGGGAATGGACAAAGAGGGCAACTGAAGAACTATACGAACGCACAGAGAAAATAACAGACCAAACCAGGAAACGAAGACTACAGTTTTACGGACACAGCAGAATGGCACCACTTAGGATAGACAGACCTTGCACAGGGTTAGCACAAGGAGAAACAACAAATGTCCGAATGAAGTAAGAAGTGACATGGAACAACTCAACATCACACAGGAAACAATACAAAACACTCCTTAGGAATCTGATTACAAGAAACAAACCACAAGACACACCACACAACAAACGAACACAATGGACCGAACAGAGACGACAAGAACTCAGCTAGAGGATGAAGGAACACTGGACGAACTGGAAAAAAGAGAAGCCGAAGAGAACACAGGACCTAAATTGGGCCGACTACTGACCATTAAAATTGCTACACCACGAAGATGACGTGCTACAGATGCGAAATTTAACCGACAGGAAGCAGATGCTGTGATACGCAAATGATTAGCTTTTCAGAGCATTCACACAAGGTTGGTGCCGGTGGCGACACCTACAACGTGCTGACATGAGGAAAGTTTCCAACCGATTTCTCATACACAAACAGCAGTTGGTCGGCGTTGCCTGGTGAATCGTTGTTGTGATGCCTCGTGTAAGGAGGAGAAATGCGTACCATCACGTTTCCGACTTTGATAAAGGTCGGATTGTAGTCTATCGCGATTGCGGTTTAACGTATCACTAGCAGTCGAGATGTCAGGCATCTTATCCGCACGGCTGTAACGGATCGTGCAGCCACGTCTCCATCCCTGAGTCAACAGATGGGGACGTTTGCAAGACAACAACCATCTGCACGAACAGTTCGACGACGTTTGCAGCAGCATGGACTATCATCTCGGAGACCATGGCTGCGGTTACCTTTGACGCTGCATCACAAAAGGAGCGCCTGCGATTGTGTACTCAACGACGAACCTGGGTGCAAAAATGGCAAAACGTCATTTTTTCGGATGAATCCAGGTTCTGTTTACGGCATCATGATGGTCACATCCGTGTTTGGCGGCATCGCGGTGAACGCGTATTGGAAGGTGTATTCGTCATCGCCATACTGTCATGTCACTCGCCGTGATGATATGGGGTGCCATTTGGTTACCCGTCTCGGTCACCTCTTGTTCTCACTGACGGCACTTTGAACAGTGGACGTTGCATTTAAGATGTGTTACGACTCGTGGCTCTACCCTTCATTCGATCCCTGCGAAACCCTACATTTCAGCGGGACAATGCACGACCGCATGTTGCAGGTCCTGTACGGGTCTTTCTGGATGCAGAAAATGTTCGACTGCTGCCATGGCCAGCACATTCTCCTGATCTCTCACCAACTGAAAACGTCTGGTCAATGGTGGCCGAGCAACTGGCTTGTCCCAATACGCTAGTCACTACTCTTGATGACCTGTGGTATCGTGTTGAAACTGCATGGGCAGCTGTACCTGTACAAGCCATCCAAGCTCTGTTTCACTGAATGCCCAGGCGTATCAAGGCCGTTATTACGGTCAGAGGTAATTGTTCTGGGTACTGATTTCTCATGATCTATGCACCCAAATTGCGTGAAAATGTAATCACATGTGAGTTCTAGTATAATATATTTGTCCAATGAATACCCGTTTATCATCTGCATTTCTTCTTGGTGTAGCAATTTTAATGGCCAGTAGTATATACACTACTGCCCATTAAAATGTGTGTGTGTGTGTGTGTGTGTGTGTGTGTGTGTGTGTGTGTGTGTGTGCGTATACAATGGCGATTGTGACAGGATAATAGGTTTTAAAAGTATGAAATATATTTCTTTATGCCGTGTACTTACAAAGCATAAGTTGTTTTATTTTTTTTTACACGCATTGCAAATTTTGTGGAAGACGAAACTACGAAACTAGAACACAATAAGAGTAAGACTTCCACAGTCGAAAACTTAGTCTGTGGAGCTTCAACCAAGTCAATAAATACACACAGTACCGGAAAAAGAAATTAGTGCACCCTTCTATTCACTCAAGATTTATTGTTGCAATAGGGCATACGTAGCACATGAAACGATTGCATTTTCAGATCAATGGCACAAGTAGTTCTGAGGTACAAGGTATCTATCGACCCATGTCCGTGTAGTTTCCACGGGCCACAACACAGGCACTGACTCTGACATGTAATCAATCGTACAGGCTGTGAATACTGTCCTATGATACGTTATTCCACTCCTGCTCCACCTGTTCACGTAGTTCTGTAAGGGTTGTCGGTTGACGAGTCGCACGAATCACTCATCGTCCCGCCACATACAACAGACGCTCGACTGGAGACGAGTATGGAGATCGTCCTCGCCAGGGAAGTTGCTGCAAGTCTTTCAGAACACGTTGAGTTGCACGGACAGTATGTAGTCGAGCAGTATCCTGTTGGAACAACACACCACCTTCCTGTTGGAAGAAAGGCAAAAGAACGGGTCTAACAACATTCTGCACGTATCGAGCCCCGAAACACCAAAGGTGTACGAGAGTTGCGGCTTATCTCACCCCAGACCGTAAGACCTGGGATGGGACCAGTGTGTCTCGAAGGAATACTCTACACGAGACAGTGCTCACCAGATCTGCATCGTATGGGCAAACGATCACCATTTGCGTGGTGCAGTCAGAATCCGCTTTCATCGCTGAACACCGTGGCGCGCCGTTCCATATTCCAAGTGATCCTGTGACGGCACCAGTTCAGCCGCGCTCGTCGATGCTGTGGCGCAAGTGGAACGCGGACTAGAGGGATGCGTGCCAGTAGTGCGACTGCTAATAACCTGTTGGCAACAGTTCGCGTTGACACGTCTGGGCTGACTAGCTCTTTTGCCTGTGCTGTGGCAGCTGTACGATCTCCCACTGCTGCCATTACAATACGACGATCCTGGCGACCGCCTGTGCTGCGTGGACGTCCAGAAACTCGTCTACGGATGCGAGAGTGTTCACGTGATCACTGATACCAGCATCGTTGCACAAGTGACACAACACGTTCAACTTTTGTAGCAATTCCCCGAAAAGACCATCTCGTCACTCGAAAGGCCACAATTTGACCCCTTTCGAAGTCTCTCAGTTGTGTGCAGGAAGACTAGTGCGTCTCTGTGGCAAGCTGCCTGCTTGCTTCTTACCTCTGCACTACACTGACCTTTCCGGCTGTGAGCATTCCATATTAAATTACCAAATAGAAAAGAGACAGGACTTTTTTAATAACAGCTTCAGTTAAGTGAAACTACCAAATAAACGAAAATGTCGTATACAGCCATATATCGAATGAAGCACTAGTGTAACGACTGAATTCACGACATCCAGTGATATTTAGCTGTATATGACGTTTTCGTTTATTTGCAGAGATGCATAAAAGACCTCAGATGGCATAATGAAATGCTGAAACTGGTAGCCTTCATAATAAAATAAAATAACATCTTAAGTTACACAGTTGTTGGTGAATTTAATTGACATTGACAATTACTTAACTAGCCTATGACCCCCGTCCATAATGAACCAATAGTGAACGTTCTGTGAAGGCGAATTGCCCTCTGACTACACATAAAATCATCGCAAATTGTAGGACTGAATGTCTCTTGGCTCTTTCCAAGAGCACGTTCATGTGAACGTGCATATTTGTTCACCAAATATATAAAGTCGTACCCTATAAAAATACTAAAAGTAAACCTTAAATCCAGGAGCCTTTGAATGACTACATCCCAAAAGTGGAAAACCCTCTAACTGTAATCACAGACAACACCACAAATTTCACTCGCTACCCCTGGAGGAATCTTCTACAAGTTTAGGGTAGGCAGATACATCAAAGTGCCACGTGGAGACAAGTCCTTCTGCTCTATGTTCCAGGAGTTAAACGGATTGATAAGGACATGCCGTCTTAATAGGCAGACGATCTAGATGAATTAGGTCAAAAGTTTTCAAGAGATTATGAACAACCTTCAACGTATGCCTACTAACTGTCCTCTTAATGAATTAATGCTAAAAAAGAAAGAGAAGAATAGGTGCATAAAATTACTCTCTCAAGTGGCTAGGAATGTGGGTTTCTGGGAAGAAAAGTGCCAGGAGTATTAATTACCCTGGTAGAGAAAGCTAGTTATGGAAAGAAATATTTTGACAGGAAGTTAGCACAAATATAAAACTTTTCTCTTAGTTAAAAAGTGTTGATTTGGAGTTGTTCCATATATCACTCGTTCTGAGTAAAAAATAAATAAATAAATAAAACGTAGCGTCTGTTGTACGCAGGTCCATTTCTGATTACCGGCATACCAAATACAGGTGCTTACTTACTTTAGTTATCCTGGGTTGGAGACTTTAAGGCGAAAGGACTTCATCCTCATCAGGATTTGAACAAATGTATATGGTTCAAATGGCTCTGAGCACTATGGGACTTAACTTCTGAGGTCATCAGTCCTCTATAACTTAGAACTACTTAAACCTAACTAACCTAAGGACATCACAGGATTCGAACCTGCGACCGTAGCGGTCGCGCGGTTCCAGACTGTAGCGCTTAGAACCTCTCGGCCACTCCGGCCGGCAACAAATGTATAAAGAAGAGTTATAATATAATAGCGAACATTTTCTGCTTATGAAGAGACTCATTCTTTAGTGCATGTTAGTCATTAAGTGAAAAATAAGGTTTCAGTGTAATCAGAAGACATACATAGTCATTGATTGATGTTCCAATGGACTATTCGTATGTCGTACTGTACAGGGTGCTTATTTTAACTTGAGACAAGTAAATATCTTGTAAATAATGCTTCATACAAAAAAATATTCTGGGTGGAAAGATAATATTAGTAAAGGAGACATCTGTGTGTTACGACTGGTCACCTCCTAACCACCTCTTGTGTGTGGGCGTGATCAAATTTATGTTTTCAAATGGGAAACCACAATTGTTATTGCGTGTTCAGATTCTACACCAACAATTACATACGGTTTACGCAAACAATTGTTTTCCATTTGTGGTGCTGTAATCGACAAATATCAAGTATGCCTGTTTTTGCAACTAAGAATCTGGCACAGTTTGTTCTACGTTTCATTTACTATGTAAATTGAAACCTTTTTGTTCTAATAATTGATACTGATGTTCGAAAGTTTGATTGAATAGCAGAATATGGTCAGCCATTTCATTGTCTGGTTGGCACCTACGTTTAGCGTGACCCTGGAACAATGACATGGGTGTAATAGTTTAATGTTAATTTCGGTGAGTCCCCTTGCTTCTCACCATTGGGGCACTAGATTTGGATGCGTATCTATGGGAAGGATGACTGTCACTATCTCTTCATTAAGATTCTACATTCTTATAATGGTTATAGTTTGTATTCCGCCAATACCACGTAGCAGCCAGCGCAAGAGTTAGCTTATTTGCCAGAAATATCACTGTCAGGCAATAGTATTTGTACTGTACAATAACATTTGCAACTCTCAAGTACCGTTTAAACATAAGTATCAACCATGAAAACTCAAAATTTATATTTACATCGTAAATGAAATGTAGAATCAAATGCATCGCTTCTTAACTGCAAAAACAAGCACATTGATATTTATCGATTACAGCGCCATCTACCGCGAATGATTTGAGAAATGGCATGGTGTAGAATCTGAACATGCAAACATTAAAAAAAAAGAAAGCTGACCTCACTCACGCTGGAACAGGTTTATAAGGCGGCCAGTTGCAGCGCAGACAGAAGTCCCTGTTACTAATATTAACTTTTCACCGAGAACACTTACTTCGTAGTATGCATCATTTTCGAGATGTTTAGTTGTCTCAACCTGTATATTAGCAAGTTTGTTTTTCTCTGTGTGTAAGTAGAAGGAACAGTAGGCAAATCTTACTTGGAAAGTGACATGTCATGAGATATAAGTATGTAGTGAGGAACTGTTAGAGCTAAAGGAAGAAGGAATGATACAGGTTTATGTTGTTGTACAATGGAAATTCCTTTTTTTGCATTTTTCGTAATTGTTGATGTATATTACAATGTAGTACGTTACAATAGGCTGCACCTGCAGATGAATAAAGTATTCCCTTTGTCCAAATGCAGATTGGAAGTATTAACAGTATGTCATTACTGAAGTAATAAATGTAGAAATTTTGGAACTCAATCCCCACTGGTATGGTGCAAAACTGAAACAGAAATTGTCTGAACCTGAACAACTAATGTTGCTCAAATTATGTTGGATTAAGTATATTCATTTTCTTATCAATTCAAGAGTCTCTTTCGTGACTTTCTATATTGATAAAATTCAGTTAACTTATGCTGTTCATATAATGGTGCGATACCGTGAATTTTGAGTGTGACGTTGAAAGTTAAATCGACAGATGTAAAGGTAATATCCGGAGTACCACAGGGAAGTGTGTTAGGACCGTTGCTGTTTACAATATATATAAATGATCTAGTAGAAAACGCAAAGTGCTCTTTAAGGCTATTCGCAGATGATGCAGTTGTCTATACCAAAGTAGCAACGCCAGAAGATAGTAAGAATTTGCCGGATGACTGCAGAGAATTGATGAATGATGCAGACTGTGGCAGTAAAAAAATGTAACATATTGCGCATACAAAGGAAAAGAAATCCATTACTGTACAGCTACACTATTGATGACAAACAGCGTCTGCCGTAGAATATCGAGGCGTAACTATCCAGAGCGACCTTAGGTGGAATGACCATACAAAACACATATTGGGAAAAGCAGATTCCAGACTCAGATAGCCGGCCGGAGTGGCCGAGCGGTTCTAGGCGCTACAGTCTGGAACTGCGTTACCGCTACGGTCGCAGGTTCGAATCCTGCCTCGGGCATGGATGTGTGTTATGTCCTTAGGTTAGTTAGGTTTAAGTAGTTCTAAGTTCTAGGGGACTGATGACCACAGCAGTTGAGTCCCATAGTGCGCAGAGCCAGACTCAGATTCATGGGAAGAATCTTACGAAAATGTAACTCATCCACGAAAGAAGTGGCTTATAAGGCTCTTGCTCACCCGATTCTTGAGAATTGTTCATATACTGGGATCCCTATCAGGTAGGACTGATAGAGGCGATAGAGAAGATCCAACGAAGATCGGAGCGTTTCGTTACGGGATCGTTTAGCTGTCGAGAGAGCGTTACGGAGATGCTAAACAAACTCCACTGGCAAATGTTACAAGAGAGGCATTGTGCATCACGGAGGGATTTACTACTGAAATTTCGGGACAGCACTTTTCAGGAGAAGTTAGACAACACATTACTTCCCCCCACATATATCTCGCGTATTGACCATGAGGAGAACCTTCGAGAAATTAGAGCCAATACAGGGGCTTATCGACAATCATTCTTCCCGCGCACTGTTCGAGAGTGAAACAGGGTTGGAGGGATCAGACAGTGGTACCGAAAATACCCTCCGTCATACACCATTAGGTGACCTGCGGAGTATGATGTAGATGTAGATGTGACGAAATGGCATGCAGAAGCAGAAATTATGTTCCACGTGGATGCACAATCAACATGCCGGGCACTGTGCTCATTCGAACAGACAGTCGACAATCGCTGTTTGCAAGGCGGTATTTTAGGTTCTGCAGCTACGTGAGTGCATTCCTCTGTCTGAAATACGTGCCGTTAAACACTTTGTCGCTGTACCTCAAAGAAGCTAATCGACTGCGCTTATGGAAGTATGGAAAGTATTTGAGAGACAGATGAAGCTGAGAAAGACTGGAGCCTGAAAACAATGAATGAAGAATGTTAGAGATTGTATCACTTAGGACGTTCAAAAACGTCTGTTTGTGTTCACAGGAACCATTTACTGAACAAATTAATACATATTATATTAGAGGTATTCCCCACCAATGTCTATGCATTTTTGTCATCGTTCTGCCAGCTTCTTATTTCTATAGCAAACCATTCTTCGGAGGTATCCCAGTGCCACTGGTGGACAACTGCATTGAAATTCGTATTTACTTCTTATCCCGCATGATCTCTTGCAAGGTGTCGAATAACGGATAGTCGCTGGGAGCCAGATCCAGTGAATATGGATGATGTGACAGCACAGTGAACCATAGTTCACACATAATGGCATTGGTCTGACGACTGGCATGTGGTCACACGTTGTCGTATTGGAGCAGAGTGACATGGAGCCATTTTGCATGGTGGAATTGTTGAATACATCAGCGAAGTTGGCGCGTAGGGGGACCAGGCCTATACGAAGACAGTCTGCATTGTTGCCAATTTATTCAAGACAGCATCAGCAGATGTGGCAATGTTACACTGATGATTTCATTATCCAGTTACGAAAAACATCTCCTATACTCCACCTACAGATCATACAAAAATCTAAACCGTACACCAACACAGCTAACACACACTGGAGTCTACAGTAATACCATGTCCAGTCTGCTACGAGCTCCGAGCAGATTCACGGTGTTAGAAAACAGCATTACTGCACTGCAGGAAACTTGCACACTCAAGTGCTGCTGACGGCTTGAAACACCGCCAAAGAACGAAGTGCTTCCAGTCTCTCTCACAATAATCAGCGAGTGTATTTTCCAGAATAAAATGGGCGACATCTGCTTGTAGAAACCTGTAGCAGGTGTTACAAGGCATTTCATCCTGCAAGAAAGGACTAATGAATATTTGAAACACTGATTTAAAAAAAGGGGCATTTCCTGTCTCTGCACACACACACACACACACACACACACACACGTATATTAGTGGGTGTTTCAAAGACATTCTTCAGATTCATAAAATTCTTGTATTCTTCTCAGAAGGGTGAGCAAATTCCTGCACCCTTAAGTGTCACTGCCGGCCAGGGTGGCCGAGCGGTTCTAGGCGCTACAGTGTGGAACCGAGCGACTGCTAAGATCGCAGGTTCGAATCCTGCCTCGGGCATGGATGTGTGTGATGTCCTTAGGTTAGTTAGGTTTAAGTAGTTCTAAGTTCTAGGGGACTGATGACCACAGATGTCCCATAGCGCTCAGAGCCCATTTTAGTGTCACTGAAAACCTGAACAGAGGGTAGCGGTTTCCTCAAAGACATTCCCTCAATATCTGTACACTGAGAGAAATGCTGACATTATGAACAACAGCACCCCATCCCAAACGTTCCAGGAGATTTAAGGTAGCAGCAGCTTGCTTTGATGTGGGACACCTGGTTTGTAACAGGTGGAGTCAGGCATGCCTGAGTGGGTGGAGGCGATCCCTGATGACTTCAGAAACATAGTGTCATTTTGAGCAAAGGGAAATATCGATAATTTATGTACCTATCTTTATTCTTTGTAGGATATAATTATAATCAGTGTTCTTTTTTTGAAGCAGAGGAAGCTAGCAGTGTCTGGGGCGCGATACACCATCCTCTCTGTATGCAGTGACGCGGAGCAAGTGAAGATGGCATCAGTAAAACGCTGTCCTTACAGACATGCCTCGTCTACTAGGACGAGCCTCGTAGTTGCACAGATTGCTGTCTCATCCACCATCCCTGCCGCTGCTGCCCCCACAGCTGCAGCTCCAACCGTTGCTGCCCCCACCATGGCACAGCTCTAATGGCCATGGCTGACAACCAACCTGCAGACTTCGACCCCTCCAGCCGCTAGGACACTACTGCTGTCATTTGGGTGAGGGCTTGGAGTGACTGGTGCAGGCAGCACATGGCAACTATCCCTATGGCCTGGGTGTTCTTTCTGACCTGATACGAAATCTCCTCTTCCTCGTCCGAACCATCGACCTTGCAAGGTGGGTGCACCATGACATATACTCCCCCACTCCTCCACGCAGCCAGCTGTATCGACTGGATGGAGCCAATCGTCACTGTCAGGTAGCAGTAGCAGTAGTAGTAGTAGTAGTAGTAGTAGCGGTAGTAATAGTGATCCTGTGGCTAGGGACAGTTCCATCATATTAGTGAAGGACACCAAATCCTCAATGCAATGCTGTAATTATAGTGAAGGACACCAAATCAGCAATGCCATGCTGTAATTAAATTATGAGATGATTCAGGATGAATTTCAGGAGCGTTTCTCGTGTTGTTGCTTCGAGAATCCAGCAGGAGGGCACATACATCTGATTAACTTTCTCAAAGTATGCTTTCTTATTCGATCTGCAGCATGGTATCTTCGAAAATATTTATTTGCTGTGTTTGGAGTGTTATGTTCCAAACACACCTAGCCAAGCGGATTAATCCCCTTATCACCAAACTTGTTTGAAGCTTTGTTCTGGGTTCACAATAGCTATATCCGGGAATGTGTAATTCAACCAGGAAGTATGTTGAGAATACCACCACCTCCTCCAATGCATCTCCTATCATGCATGCTATACTATTGTGGCCGTTTTGGCCTGTGCACCCAATTACATAGCAAATCGTCAGCGTCGATCCAAGTAATTTGTGTTGCAGGAAAGCTAAGGCATTTAACTATTCCCTTGAAGCCTTATGACCCTCTCTGAGAAAAAAAAACATGAATCCCACTCTTCTGTATTTGCCCTCTGTGTAAGCATCCTGCAATTGCAGTACCACTGCTATCTTTTATGATGTAGGTTCTGAGAAATGTTTTCTGCAGTTTGGAAACTGTAAATGCTTCTCTTGGCCAGTTTGGTTAGTATGACTTTTCAAGTTCCAGCTAAAGGTAGCGTTTCGGAATTGGCGACCATGTTGCTTGTGGCATCGGACAGGCCGATGAGTCTTTTGGCAGATATAATTGGGAATGAAGGTGCCTTTCTTCATATCACTTCAGCTGTGTTTGATGGGGTGCAGCGATATCTTTCTTTTTTGGAAGATAGTCAATCCACGACTAGGCAGGTCGACGGGATTCATCCCACCTGGCGCATTTAGGGAATCGCTTGTTGGACTTGACTCATGTTGAGCTTTACGATCACGAGAAACTGAAGGTTAAGCAGCAGATCAATCAAGGAACTTGCAGGTTAGGGCGATATCCCTGGGTTTACAAAGTGGGGATATGAGTTCGGGGCAAGAAATTTCAAGTCATAATCAACTCAGTGATGGTAAGAGCTCTGAATCCCAAAGCAGGTAGTTTGCCTTACACTTCTCTAAGTTACCCAACCTGATTTTGTGTCTCCTGACCGGTATTTCAGAATTGTCTGTTGATAATTTAAATCAAGTGCAGCAAATGTTGTGGCTACTTGTGCGATTTGAATCTTATGTAGATTCCTTACCCATACCACAGCACGTGTGCTTGGCTTTGCTTTTTCTTTTAGCTAAATGGACATTGGGTACCTTGGTGTCGGAAATCTTGAGGCCCCAAGAACCTCTAACGCAGCTCAGGGCTAATAAGCTAGGAGTAACTAGTGTGATTCAGTGTGGTATATATCTGATTGATGATATTCTTGTTCAGCAGTCTCTCTATTTACTTCCGTCCACTAAAATGAAAATCTTGAGGCATAAGTTAACAAATATGTTGCAGGATGGATAATCAGGAATTCTTGTCCTTATGCCTCGCCCATTTTTCTCATCCCCAAGGGCCAAGGTCAGGACTATAGGCCGATTGTGGATTATAGGCTGCTGAATAAAAAGGTTGTCTTCGAGTCAGCCCCCTTGCCTGATCTTCACAACTGTGTTACGTCAGAAATTTGCCGCCGCGGATGGGCAGTGAGATCGAGCAGAAGTCTTATTGGCAGGTTCAAGCATCATCGGAGATGTTGAGCCAATACATGGAGTGAGTGCGAACAGCTATGTTAGCCATTGATACGTCCGTCACTTAGTCTGATGGTATTTCTAACATCTTAGAGAGCATGCACCCGAGGATTGATCAGGTTTGGTCTTTGCTCGCCGTCCCTCCCACTTGCGTGAATTGCAGGAGCTAGTGGTTTCTGTCGAGGCCCTCAACTTTGCTAATGAGCAGCGTAGGGTGGGTGTGGATTTGGCACCGGTGCCTTCAGCTAACAGGGATGACAAACCCTCTCCCATATTTGATTCTCTATGTCATAGGCGTTGTTTTAATTGTGGCGTGCTCGACCATTTTGTATGTGAGTGTCCAGCAGCTGATGCCGTGGGAAAGGGGGTGGGGTGGGGAGTGGGGGAGAGTTCGTACATGTCGGAGAAAGTAAACCCCTTGGTGAGCACGTATTCACGGTGTGACAAGATAGTCTTTCCCTTATATTTGTGCCCGTCTCCGACAGCAACCTTTGTGTGTGTTATTGGACTCTGATACCTCTGTCTCGTTACCTGACTGTAAATGGTATTTGAAGTTCGGCCATTGATGTAGATTGTCTCCCATGCGCTCCTGCCCTCAGAGATATCGTGTAGCCATTGTCCAGAGTTACCTCTTTTTGGCGAGGTGCGCGGCAGCTTGTCCATTCGCAGTTTGTCTTGGCCTGTTACTCTCCTAGTTGTAAAGGACTTAGCAGTTAATTAGTTGCTCGGCTGCGATTTTATTCAAGGAACCGGATTATTCCTTGATTTTGCTAGTCTTCTTCTTTAAATTCTCGCTAGATGAGAAGATAGCCCTCTGGTCTTTTGGTTGTCCAACTGTGACTAATTCGATAAGTTACGAGACTAGGGAATTTGACGTGGCTCATCTTCAATCGGAGCAGGCTACAAATTTATTGCGTTTGTTGGAGGAGTTTCCTGATGTTTTGTCTAATAATCTAGGAGTAACTAGTGTGATTCAGTGTGGTATATATCCGATTGATGCTATACTGGTGCAGCAGTCTCTCTATTTACTTTCGTCCACTAAAATGAAAATCTTGAGGCATAAGTTAACAAATATGTTGCAGGATGGGTAATCAGGAATTCTTCTTGTCCTTACGCCTCGCCCATTTTTCTCATCCCCAAGGGTCAAGGTCGGGACTAGAGGCCGATTGTGGATTATAGGCTGCTGAATAAAAAGGTTGTCTTAGAGTCAGCCCATCTTTACAACTGTTTTACATAGTTCTCTGAGGCTAAGTGGCTCACTGTACTTGACTTGAATCAAACTTATTATCAAATCCCTTTTACCGAAAAATCTAGCCACGTCATAGCTTTTTGCACCGACTGCAACTGGAGTGAATTGAACATGGTGCCCTTTAGGTTGGCCACCAGAGTCGCTGTTCTCTCTCGTTTGCTGAATCACATCTTGGAGGATTTGAAGTTTGTCTCTGCATTTAACTATCTCGATGATGTGATCATACAAAGGAGCACGTTTTCCATCTTAGACAGGTGTTGTCGAAGCTATGAGACGCTGGGTTAACCCTCTAAAATTACTTTTGCCAGGAGTCAGGTTTCTTTTTTGGGTCACCTGGTTTTTGGGGATGGTGTCAGTATCGATCAAGAGTGAACGAAGGAAGAGGTTTCCCCAACCAAGGACTAGTGAAGAAGTAGCTCGTTTATTGGAATGGCCAACTAGTTGTGTAGGTTCGTGCCCAACTTTGGTCAGATGGCTGCCACTCTTAATTATCTGCGCAGGAAAGGAGAAAATTTTACATGGGATGAAAGCAAACAGTGTGCGTTTGAAGCTATTAAGACTGGCATCGCGAACCCCCCCCCCCTCCCCCCGTGTTGGATATGTCCGATTTCGGCAAGAGATTTGTTGTTCAGAATGATGCGTCCAACGTGTGGATTGCTGCGGTTCTCTTCCAGCAGGACTAGGGTCAAAGACGCCCTTTAGCTTCTGCGTCAAGAAAGCTGGCTGTCTCCGAGTTGAATTATTCTGTGTACGAGTGTGAGGCACTGGCCGTTCTCTTCACCCTACAAAAGTTCCAGTTTTATCTGCAACATAGAGAGTTCGATTTAGGGACCGACCATCAGGCGTTAAGTTGGGTCCTGGCTAGGCTCAAGAAAGCCGGTAGAATCGCGAGGTGGGCATGTCCGAAAGAACAGATACGATCTTCATATGTAAGGCATGTTTGCGAGCCTGATGTTGTCTCCTATTACACTTCTGTAACTGTTCGTTTAAACCTTGCATTCTTACTACTGCTTGTAGTATATATATATATATATATATATATATATATATATATATATATATATATATATATATGACCTTACAATATCAACTACTCTAGATAACAAAACAACACTCAACTCCACTCATGTGTGAAGGAGCCGTGACTTGCAGGTTTTCAACCAGTGCGTTATTACGCCCAATCCTTACAGGGGATCGTCGAGTTGCCGTAAACTTTAACCCTGCAGAGTAAGCCGGAAACTTGCCGACCAGTTTGCACGTGACGTCCATAGGTCTTCGCGCAGCCCGGTGCTACTAAGCTTCATGCGAGCCGGCCAGGGTTGCCTCCGACCGATTTACCCTTACGTGGCTTCTCGAGCTCCGCACCGAACAGCCGAGTCCCCCAAAAGCCACAATTTGCCAGTCTCACACCTTCCAGCTAACTGACTGTCCAGGCCCCTCCAAACCAACAACACATACACCCCGACGAAAGACCTCAGTTCGCGGCACACGATCTAATGTATATCGGCAACCTAAGTAGTTATTGGCGCCAGTGGAATTCCATACCGCCAAGATAAGAGCAGCCACTGCTCAAGGACCTTAAGCAATATCAATAAGATAAAGAGAAATGGAGGAGTGTGAGGGAACATACAGTAAATGTCACCTTTGGGAGTGTGGTGGTACTGCGTCTTTTTAAGTCATTGCACATCAAGGTGTGCCCAGATCTCGGAGACTCGTAAGGAGAATATATAGACCTAGGATGCCGCTAGTAATATGAAAACAGTCGGGAAGTAACTGAACGTTCTACGAATAACAAGTGATCCACGGTGATACAGAAATGTGACGTTATGGAACAGTTACATCCAAAAACATAAAAGTAATATACTTACCTTATTCATCTGCGTGTACTGTAAATGCTGTAAATAAATACACTCCTGGAAATTGAAATAAGAACACCGTGAATTCATTGTCCCAGGAAGGGGAAACTTTATTGACACATTCCTGGGGTCAGATACATCACATGATCACACTGACAGAACCACAGGCACATAGACACAGGCAACAGAGCATGCACAATGTCGGCACTAGTACAGTGTATATCCACCTTTCGCAGCAATGCAGGCTGCTATTCTCCCATGGAGACGATCGTAGAGATGCTGGATGTAGTCCTGTGGAACGGCTTGCCATGCCATTTCCACCTGGCGCCTCAGTTGGACCAGCGTTCGTGCTGGACGTGCAGACCGCGTGAGACGACGCTTCATCCAGTCCCAAACATGCTCAATGGGGGACAGATCCGGAGATCTTGCTGGCCAGGGTAGTTGACTTACACCTTCTAGAGCACGTTGGGTGGCACGGGATACATGCGGACGTGCATTGTCCTGTTGGAACAGCAAGTTCCCTTGCCGGTCTAGGAATGGTAGAACGATGGGTTCGATGACGGTTTGGATGTACCGTGCACTATTCAGTGTCCCCTCGACGATCACCAGTGGTGTACGGCCAGTGTAGGAGATCGCTCCCCACACCATGATGCCGGGTGTTGGCCCTGTGTGCCTCGGTCGTATGCAGTCCTGATTGTGGCGCTCACCTGCACGGCGCCAAACACGCATACGACCATCATTGGCACCAAGGCAGAAGCGACTCTCATCGCTGAAGACGACACGTCTCCATTCGTCCCTCCATTCACGCCTGTCGCGACACCACTGGAGGCGGGCTGCACGATGTTGGGGCGTGAGTGGAAGACGGCCTAACGGTGTGCGGGACCGTAGCCCAGCTTCATGGAGACGGTTGCGAATGGTCCTCGCCGATACCCCAGGAGCAACAGTGTCCCTAATTTGCTGGGAAGTGGTGGTGCGGTCCCCTACGGCACTGCGTAGGATCCTACGGTCTTGGCGTGCATCCGTGCGTCGCTGCGGTCCGGTCCCAGGTCGACGGGCACGTGCACCTTCCGCCGACCACTGGCGACAACATCGATGTACTGTGGAGACCTCACGCCCCACGTGTTGAGCACTTCGGCGGTACGTCCACCCGGCCTCCCGCATGCCCACTATACGCCCTCGCTCAAAGTCCGTCAACTGCACATACGGTTCACGTCCACGCTGTCGCGGCATGCTACCAGTGTTAAAGACTGCGATGGAGCTCCGTATGCCACGGCAAACTGGCTGACACTGACGGCGGCGGTGCACAAATGCTGCGCAGCTAGCGCCATTCGACGGCCAACACCGCGGTTCCTGGTGTGTCCGCTGTGCCGTGCGTGTGATCATTGCTTGTACAGCCCTCTCGCAGTGTCCGGAGCAAGTATGGTGGGTCTGACACACCGGTGTCAATGTGTTCTTTTTTCCATTTCCAGGAGTGTATGCTCGTGTTTTACCTCTATTTCACCTGCAAGAATGGCTGGCATTGTCAAATACACAACTGGCCATTAAAATCGCTACACCACGAAGATGACATACTACAGGCGCGAAATGTAACCGACAGGAAGAAGATGCTGTGATATGCAAATGATTAGCTTTCGAGAGCATTTACACAAGGTTGGAGCCGGTGGCGACACCTACAACGTGCTGACATGAGGAAAATTTCCAACCGATTTCTCATATACAAACAGCAGTTCACCGGCGTTGCCTGGTGAAACGTTATTGTGATGCCTCGTGTAAGGAGGAGAAATGCGTACCATCAGGTTTCATACTTTGATAAAGGTCGGATTGTTTATCGTATCGCGACATTGCTGCTCGCGTTGGTCGAGATCCAACGACTGTTAGCAGAATATGGAATCGGTGGGTTCAGGAGGGTAATACGGAACGCCGTGCTGGATGCCAACGGCCTCGTATCACTAGCAGTCGAGATGACAGGCATCTTATCCGCATGGCTGTAACGGATCGTGCAGCCTCGTATAGATCCCTGAGTCAACAAATGGGGACGTTTGCAAGACAACAACCATGTGCACGAACAGTTCGACGACGTTTGCAGGAGCATGGACTATCAGATCGGAGACCATGGCTGCGGTTACCCTTGAAGCTGCATCACAGACAGGAGCGCCTGCGATGGTGTACTCAACGACGAATCTGGGTGCACGAATGGCAAAAATCATTGTTTTTCGGATGAATCCAGGTTCTGTTTACGGCATCATGATGGTCACATCCGTGTTTGGTGACATCGCAGTGAACGCACATTGGAAGCGTGTATTCGTCATCGCCATAATGGCGCATCACCCGGCGTGATGGTATGACACGTCTCGGTCACCTCTTGTTCGCACTGACGGCACTTAGAACAGTGGACGTTACATTTAAGATGTTTTACGACCCGTGGCTCCACCCTTCATTCGATCCTTGCGAAACCCTACATTTCAGCAGGATAATGCACGACCGCATGTTGCAGGTCCTGTACGTGCCTTTCTGGATACAGAAAATGTTCGACTGCTGCCCTGGCCAGCATATTCTCCAGATCTCTCACCAATTGAAAAAGTCTGGTCAATGGTGGCCGAGCAACTGTCTCGTCACAATACTTCAGATTGAAAAAAGAAAGTTTCAAATGGTTCTAAGCACTATGGGACTTAACGTCTCCGGTCATCAGTCCCCTAGAACTTAGAAATACTTAAACCTAACTAACCTAAGGACAGCACACACATCCATGCCCGAGGAAGGATTCGAACCTGCGACCGTAGTGGTCGCCCTGTTCCAGACCGAAGCGCCTAGAACCGCTCGGCTACACCGGGCGGCAAGCTCTGTTTGACTCAATGCCCAGGCGTATCAAGGCCGTTATTACGGCCAGAGGTGGCTGTAATGGGTACTGATTTCTCAGGATCTATGCACCCAAATTTTGTGAAAATGTCATCACATGTCAGTTCTAGTATAATACATTTGTCCAATGAATACCCGTTTATCATCTGCATTTCTTTTTGGTGTAGCAATTTTAATGGCCAGTAGTGTATTACCCTCAATTGCCACCACCAGCAACGCAGAGTAAATCTTTGACAATGTCTGCCACTAATGCAAGCGAAACTTCTTAAAAACCATGAAACAATTTTCGGCCGTAGAGGCCGAGGCGAAAGCCAACAGTCAATATTTCGTCTTTCTGCTCGTCTCCAGCTATACATCAGCCAGCTGTTGGCGTGAGTTGGGAGCATTGAAGGGTGGGGGCATGGCCGAGGAAGGTTGTGTCATCGGCATATTGGAGGAGGTAGATGGGGGGGTTGGGTTGATGGCATGTCTTGAATGGTGATGGGGTTTTTGAGATCTATGTGTGGGTTGTTGTCTAAGTACTGGAAGCTAGGAGCGAGTGGATGGCCAGAGGTCTCAGTCTAGCCACGGACGTCAGGGAAGAGGGAGTAATAGAATAGAGGATCATTGGGGATTGTTAGGATATTATAAAGGTAGGAAGGGAAATGATTGGCCTTACTAAGGTTGTTGGGAAAGGGTTGGTCATTATGGACGAGAGGATTATGCGGAGAGGTTTTAGATCCAGTAAGGCGGTGGAAGGCTGACCAGTACTTAGACGAGTTTATTGGTAGGGTAGTATTTAGGCTGGTGCAGGTCTGGCGCCAATCCTGGCGTTTTGGCTGCGAGCAAATTATGAATGTGTCTCTGGAGTCGCTGGTGGCGTTGGAGTGTGACCTGGTCTCGTGTGTGGAGGAATGCATGGTAGAGACGACTGGATTCTCGCAGGAGGAGGATGGCCTGTGGGGGTAAGGTAGGACAGTGCGGATAAATCGCAGTAGTGGGAACATGAGCCTCAATGGCCTCAGACAAGGTCTGCTGGAGAAAGGAGGTGGCATCGGTGATGTCATCAGGGTGGTGGTAGGTGAGAGGGTGGCTTTCGTCCTGGGTATTGAGGGTGGATGGACACATTTCAGGGTAGGGTCGTTTCGGGCAGCGAGACGAGTGTTACGTCCGTGTGACATGGTAAGGAGGACAGGGAGATGGTCACCACCGTTGGGGTCTAGGACTTCCACCGCTATGCGTCCAAGGAGTTTGGGGGAGGCCAGGACTACATCGGGGATGGTACTGGATTCAGGGCGGGTGTGTTGCGGAAGGGGGAGGAGATCGCCTTGCAGGCAGGCGAGGAACCGATGCCATCGCCGGAGCTGGGCGGCGGAGCTCACAGTGCTTTCGAAGTTCATTTGATCTTCTTTAAACCATTTAATGAGATCGAGCCTCTCCTCAGACCTTTCAGTCGGCGATTCACCCTCAATGCAGCACTGTAATTGCAGCTGTTAGCATAAAACAGTTTCAGCCGGCCGAAGTGGCCGTGCGGTTAAAGGCGCTGCAGTCTGGAACCGCAAGACCGCTACGGTCGCAGGTTCGAATCCTGCCTCGGGCATGGATGTTTGTGATGTCCTTAGGTTAGTTAGGTTTAACTAGTTCTAAGTTCTAGGGGACTAATGACCTCAGCAGTTGAGTCCCATAGTGCTCAGAGCCATTTGAACCACAAAACAGTTTCACTAAGAGGCACAGTCTCTCTTCTATATAGCCATACTGTTCACTCACGTTATGGCTTGTCAAATGACATCGTGGGTGTCATACTGCCATACAGAGAGTGTACAGCGCCAGAACTGCACCTGGTGGTCACAATTGGAACTAATTTATTTTCCAGCGTAAATCGGTTCCGCATTAACGCGTTAGTATATGTACCATACCATAATTACAGTGGAACTCCGTGAGTAGCGGCACTTTAATTACAACGACCCACTATATAGGGGGATGGAATATATTTACTGCCAAGTCTAGTACAGCCCGCTCTCAGCATTTTGACAGCATACCGTATCGTGATATACAACGCCTCTCTTGCAGCGTCTGGCAAGGTGTTGGACGTGCATCTCCCGTGTGAATTCGCGCGTAAGCCCGCGACGAAATGTACTGATCTGGAGCTTCTCTGCATCTTAGATCAATCCCAGAGTAAGGAGGAGTAAGTCGAACGTGCAGAAACTACATTGCTTGAGGACTATTTTAGTGAATTTCTCATGCATCTGTCTTTCCTGCGATTATTTTTATGTGTTTCTTCCACATCAAAAAGCTCATTATGCATTTTCCCAGACATTTAATCCCAGTGCCTGTGGCTTCTTTCATTTACACAGACAATCGCGAAATCAAACAATGGCGGGGGAGATTAGTGTTTAACATCCCGTCGACATTGCGGTCATTAGAGACAGAGCACAAGCTCGGACTAGGGAAGGAAACCGGCAGTGATCTTTCAATGGGCCCATCCCGGTATTTGCCTGAAACGATTTAGAGAAATCACGGAAAACCTAAATCAGGTTTGCCAGAGACAGGTTTGAACCGTCCTCCTAACGAATGTGAGTCGAATGTGCTAACCACTGCTCCACCTCTCTCGGTCGAACTCAAACAATAAAGGGGCTTTCCGTCTATTTTTTGGAAATACATTTGTTAATGTTGAGAGTCAGCTTCCAGTCCTAGCACCAAGCGTCGAAATTCTACATTCCTTCCTCCACTTCGCTAGAATTTTTTCTGTTGCGATTTATCCATATGTAGCACCCGCGAACATTCCCTCGGACATTCAAACGTTATTCACTGCCCCATTTATGTGTATTATGTGAAATAACGGGCCTGCAACTATCACTTAGACCATGTGAGAACGTGTTTTACTTGCAGGGAACATTCTAGGTGAGCAGCTGTGGTGTATTGTCTTAGGAAAATATTTTTATTGAATTATAAGATCGGGCTCTGAAAGAGAACAAGACTCTTTATTACATACCATACGAGTTTCGCATTTTAGTCTATGAAGCAAATGAGAGACAACTTTCCGTAATTTCTAATATTCTACATTGAGGGCGAAATTATGAAAAATACAATTTATTCTGAGAAATAAGGTCCTCAGAATCAAAGAAGAGGAATGGGGACAATTTAAAAGGAGTATGGTAGAAGGTGCAATAGCTGTATATGGAAAGAAAAAGGCAGAAAATGGTGAAAGGTAACATCATGGTGGAATGATTCTGATACAGCAAACACTATAGTTCCGCTCTTGATAAGGCTTGAAGTGGAACAGATTTTGACAGTGTAAAGCAGGGATTTTCCATCGCTTTTGAGTGTCCATTGTTTGCAGGTCAGAAGAGCCAGCGTGATCACGGCGGGCATGAGCACCCCACGCGAGCCGCCATTATCTGCATGCAGCATGTAATGAGATGTAAGCAGGTCTCATCATGTGTTTGGGAAACAAGTTTTCGAATTTGCATCACAGAAGTAATAACCGCGCTGCATGTCGACCAGGTTATTAGAGCTGCAATGATTGCCATATTTGACCTAGTTTCGTAGAAAATTGTAGCAAGAACATTGCTTTTGTTATGACGCAGCTGATAGTGAAGTACATGAAACGCTGTAGGGGATGGAGTTTATGCCTTTTTTGTATCTTCTCATCTGTGTATGTGTACTGTTCTACGCTTAATGAGGCTGGAAATAATTCACAGACTTTCTGTTTGTTGAGTGTTTATTTTTCATGTCCAAATGGAAGAAAGCAGTCTCGGTCCTACGTAAATCTGTAAGTTACGATTATAATATAAAGAACTGCAGCTTCCAAAGGACATCTCGGACTCACGATGAAAGGGGAAACAAGCACTGAAAGTTAAAACTTCATTTTAAGAAGATACTTTCGTTTGCAGCGCCAAAAACTATTGCGGAAACATTTAATTTGTACAAGAATAAATGTCAAGAAATTGCAGGAATTGTGCACTAGAGTCATATCGAGTGCGATATTTTGTTAAAAATCAATACGCGCTCTTAATAACACACAGAGAGCGTATGAACTCTTCCACTGTATTTATGTATCTGTTTACACTGGAGGTCCTTCATAAATTTATCTTATCCACTAATATTATATGCTCAACAGATCGTGAACTAGTTCCCATTTTGCACTCGGTATAACTATAAAACAGTAGAATGAAAACAATAATAACAGAATAGTCTACTAATAACAATTGTAATAATACATTTACTCTATAGCAAAATATTTCTTTAATAAAGCTCTTCAAAGGCTTTTTATAACAACACAATCTACCAGAAGTAAACAACTCATACAACGGTAAAGAGGAAGCTTTTCACCTTTCGGTGAGAAATCTTCGTTCGGTAGGCACAAAGGATCGACACAGTCTTCTTCTGTGTTGCTGAATTTTTTGTGGTGTTCTATAGTGAGTAAATTCCACCCTTCAGACGCAGTTCTCAAAGCTCCATAAAATTCCAATAGACTATTCACTGGACTCGTGAGCGCTTCAACGTATTATATAACTGTGAGATGGAACATGGGACATGCGAATTTATTCTCTAAAAGCGAGACCAATTTCTATTTTGTTAATTACACGCCTTGAGCTTGAGTGATTTATATATTTTATTGTAAGGAAGGAGATCTTGCTCTTATTACACCATGTGAATCACATATTTCTTAATGCCATATCTACAAAACAAGTTACCATGTTATTTTATTCAATGAGAGTGACTCATTTACACTATGTGATCAAAAGTATCCGGACGCCCCCAAAAACATACGTTTCTCATATTAGGTGCACTGTGCTGCCACCTACTGCCGAGTACTCCATATCAGTAACCTCAGTAGTCATTAGACATCGTGAGAGAGGAGAATGGGTCGTTCCGCGGAACTCACGGATTTCGAACGTGGTCAGGTTATTGGGTGTCACTTGTGTCATACGTCTGTACGCGAGATTTTCACACTCCTAAACATCCATATCTCCATGTTTCCGAAGTGATAGTGTAGTGGGAACTTGAATGGAGACGTACAGCACCAAAGCGTACAGGACGACCTCGTTTGTTGACTGACAGAAACCTCCGACAGTTGAAGAGGGTCGTAATGTGTAACAGGCAGGCATCTATCCAGACCATCACACAGGAATTCCAAACTGCATCAGGATCCACTATGACAGTTAGGCGGGAGGTGAGAAAACTTGGATTTCATGGTCAAGCGGCTGCTCTTAAGCCACACATCACGCCAGTAAATGCCAAACGACGCCTCGATTGGTGTAAGGAGCGTAAACATTGTACGATTGAACAGTGGAAAAACAGTGTGTGGAGTGACGAATCACGGTACGCAGTGTGGTGATCCGATGGCAGGGTGTAGGTACGGAAAATGCCCGGTCGAACGTCATCTGACAGTGTGTGTAGTGCCAACAGTAAAAAGTGGTGTTATGGTGTGGTCGTGTTTTTCATGGAGGGGTCTTGCACCCAATGTTGTTTTGCGTGGCACTATCACAGCACAGACCTACATTGATGTTTTAAGCACTTTCTTACTTCACACTGTTGAAGAGGAATTCGGGGATGGCGATTGCATCTTTTTAAGATAATCGAACACATGTTCATAATGCACTGCCTGTGGCGGGGTGGTTACACAACAATAACATCCCTGTAATGGACTGGCCTGCACAGGGTCCTGACCTGAATCCTACAGAACACCTCTGGGGTATTTTGGAATGCCGACTTCGTGCCAGGCCTCACCAACCGACATCGATACCTCTCCTAAGTGCAGCACTCCGTGAAGAATTGGCTGCCATTCCCCAAGAAACCTTCCAGCATCTGATTGAACGTATGCCTGTGGGATTGGAAGCTGTCATCAGGGCTAAGGGTGGGCCAACACCATACTGAATTCCAGCATTACTGATGGAGGGTGCCACAAACTTGTAAGTAATTTTCAGTCAGGTGTCCGGATACTTTTGATCACATAGTGTACGTGTTTCATTGTACTGCGGTTGTACTCAAATATATGCATAACAAGTGCTGTAGATAGTTCATAACAGCTTGTCATATTGGCTAATTGTTGATAGGAGTAGCAGAGATCGTTGATTAGCTGTAGTGTATGCATAACAAGTTCTGTAGATAGTTCGTAACAGCTTTTCATATTGGCTAATTGTTGATAGGAGTAGCATAGATCGTTGGTTAGCTGTAGTGTATGAATGTGATGTTGTTAATGAAGTCTGTCTTACGTTCACGAGTTTAATTGAAGAAGCTATGAAGCTATTTTACTGTCTTCTTTTATGTGGGAGCAAGGACCATGTATTGTAATTGTTGTCGTGATTGCCTGATTTTAATTTTGTTTCACTGAATTCTATTTCTTTGTGCTGAAACATTATAATTGTTAATTTCTTGTTTGAGCCATGCCTTGTACAACTATATTGGACATTAAGTTTTATTCAATTGTTATTATTGTGTTGCCGCTAAGATTGCATGTTTAATAAACCAGTTGTTAAACTGATGCTACAAATGCGCAACCTCCAACCCGAACACGACTCTATCCAAATAATAAGCACAATTGGTGGCAGAATGATGTTGTGCTTTATTTTGGCGTTGGGGCGCGGCCTGTCAGCTTTAGAATATAGATAAGCGATTGTTTCTTCCTCCCTGTATCCTGTTTCAATCTTTGGTGCTACAGACGTGCCTGGTGTGTCTCAGCTTCGAAAGAAGGAGCTCTGTTACAAGGTAGCTGTGCACAACGAGGTACCAGGGACTGCGGCAATGGAACTGTTCCAGACTTACCATTTGGTCATGGATGGGCTGGTGGATGAAACAGAGGTACAACACAGACGTGAGTAGCGGAATACACACTAAGCGGTCAGCCCTCTTGGAATTTGAATCAGAAATGCAATTCCTGGAATTACTGTTACTTTCCTTGGGTCAGGCACATATCAGCAAGCAAGGGATATGCGTTACAGGAATAGAACTAATATAATCTGTGGGCAATAGTTGATGAAGATGCCAAGCATGTGTTGGATGACTTACATGACATTTGTCATACAGCAGATGAATTCGCAATTGCGAATAATGACTAACATCAGCTGTAGAATAAATGATGACAATGAAAATTTGTGCTGGACCGAAACACGAACCCGGATTTCCCGCATATTGCGAGCGGCCGACTTCCCATTTGGCTATCCGCGCACGGCTCACAACCAATCCCAAACTGCCATACGTCGTCAGCCATGTGTCTACGATCTGTACTCGCATATCCATTAGTGTATTCCCGTACGGATCAGACGTTGTACTTGAAAGTGGCACGCCCTGTATCGGCAGATAAATACGATTTGCAGTCTACATCTACATCTACATCCATACTCCGCAAGCCACCTGACGGTGTGTGGCGGAGGGTACTTTGAGTACCGCTATCGGTTCTCCCTTCTATTCCAGTCTCGTATTGTTCGTGGAAAGAAAGATTGTCGGTATGCGTCTGTGTGGGCTCTAATTTCGCTGATTTTATCCTCATGGCCTCTTCGCGAGATAAACGTAGGAGTGAGCAATATACTGCTTGACTCCTCGGTGAAGGTATGTTCTCGAAACTTCAACAAAAGCCCGTACCGTACTACTGAGCGTCTATCCTGCAGAGTCTTCCACTGGAGTTTATCTATCATCTCCGTAACGCTTTGGCGATTACTAAATGATCCTGTAACGAAGCGCGCTGCTCTCCGTTGGATCTTCTCTATCTCCACTATCAACCCAACTTGGTACGGATCCCACACTGGTGACCAATATTCAAGCAGTGGGCGAACAAGTGTACTGTAGCCTACTTCCTTTGTTTTCGGATTGCATTTCCTTAGGACTCTTCCAATGAATCTCAGCCTGGCATCTGCTTTACCGACGATCAACTTTATTTGACCATTCCATTTTAAATCACTCCTAATGCCTACTCCCAGATAATTTATGGAATTAACTGCTTCCAGTTGCTGACCAGCTATATTATAGCTAAATGATAAAGGATCTTTCTTTCTGTGTATTCGCAGCACATTACACTTGTCTACATTGAGATTCAATTGCCATTCCCTGCACTGTGCGTCAACTCTCTGCAGATCCTCCTGCATTTCAGTACAATTTTCCTTTGTTACAACCTCTCGATCTACCACAGCATCATCCGCAAAAAGCCTCAGTGAACTTCCGATGTTATCCACAAGGTCATTTATGTACACTCCTGGAAATGGAAAAAAGAACACATTGACACCGGTGTGTCAGACCCACCATACTTGCTCCGGACACTGCGAGAGGGCTGTACAAGCAATGATCACACGCACGGCACAGCGGACACACCAGGAACCGCGGTGTTGGCCGTCGAATGGCGCTAGCTGCGCAGCATTTGTGCACCGCCGCCGTCAGTGTCAGCCAGTTTGCCGTGGCATACGGAGCTCCATCGCAGTCTTTAACACTGGTAGCATGCCGCGACAGCGTGGACGTGAACCGTATGTGCAGTTGACGGACTTTGAGCGAGGGCGTATAGTGGGCATGCGGGAGGCCGTGTGGACGTACCGCCGAATTGCTCAACACGTGGGGCGTGAGGTCTCCACAGTACATCGATGTTGTCGCCAGTGGTCGGCGGAAGGTGCACGTGCCCGTCGACCTGGGACCGGACCGCAGCGACGCACGGTTGCACGCCATGACCGTAGGATCCTACGCAGTGCCGTAGGGGACCGCACTGCCACTTCCCAGCAAATTAGGGACACTGTTGCTCCTGGGGTATCGGCGAGGACCATTCGCAACCGTCTCCATGAAGCTGGGCTACGGTCCCGCACACCGTTAGGCCGTCTTCCGCTCACGCCCCAACATCGTGCAGCCCGCCTCCAGTGGTGTCGCGACAGGCGTGAATAGAGGGACGAATGGAGACGTGTCGTCTTCAGCGATGAGAGTCGCTTCTGCCTTGGTGCCAATGATGGTCGTATGCGTGTTTGGCGCCGTGCAGGTGAGCGCCACAATCAGGACCGCATACGACCGAGGCACACAGGGCCGACACCCGGCATCATGGTGTGGGGAGCGATCTCCTACACTGGCCGTACACCACTGGTGATCGTCGAGGGGACACTGAATAGTGCACGGTACATCCAAACCGTCATCGAACCCATCGTTCTACCATTCCTAGACCGGCAAGGGAACTTGCTGTTCCAACAGGACAATGCACGTCCGCATGTATCCCGTGCCACCCAACGTGCTCTAGAAGGTGTAAGTCAACTACCCTGGCCAGCAAGATCTCCGGATCTGTCCCCCATTGAGCATGTTTGGTACTGGATGAAGCGTCGTCTCACGCGGTCTGCACGTCCAGCACGAACGCTGGTCCAACTGAGGCGCCAAGTGGAAATGGCATGGCAAGCCGTTCCACAGGACTACATCCAGCATCTCTACGATCGTCTCCATGGGAGAATAGCAGCCTGCATTGCTGCGAAAGGTGGATATACACTGTACTAGTGCCGACATTGTGCATGCTCTGTTGCCTGTGTCTATGTGCCTGTGGTTCTGTCAATGTGATCATGTGATGTATCTGACCCCAGGAATGTGTCAATAAAGTTTCCCCTTCCTGGGACAATGAATTCACGGTGTTCTTATTTCAATTTCCAGGAGTGTATATTGTGAATAGCAACGGTCCTGCGACACTCGCCTGCGGCACACCTGAAATCATTCTTACTTCGGAAGACTTCTCTCCATTGAGAATGACATGCTGCGTTCTGTTACCTAGGAACTCTTCAATCCAATCACACAATTGGTCTGATAGTCCATATGCTCTTACTTTGTTCGTTAAACGACTGTGGTGAACTGTATCGAACGCCTTGCGGAAGTCAAGAAACATGGCATCTACCTGGGAACCCGTTTCTATGGCCCTCTGTCTGGTGGACGAATAGCGTGAGCTGGGTTTCACATGATCGTCTTTTTCGAAAACCATGCTGATTCCTACGGAGTAGATTTCTAGTCTCCAGAAAAGTGATTATACTCATATAGGTTTATAGTTCTGAACATCTGTTCGATGTCCCTTCTTGAAATCGGGGATGACTTGTGCCCTTTTCCACTCTTTTGGAATACTACGCTCTTCTAGAGACCTACGGTACACCGCTGCAAGAAGGGGGGCAAGTTCCTTCGCGTACTCTGTGTAAAATCGAACTGGTATCCCATCAGGACCAGCGGCCTTTCCTCTTTTCAGCGATTTTAATTGTTTTTCTATCCCTCTGTCATCTATTATGATATCTACCATTTTGTTATCTGTGCGACAATCTAGAGAAGGAACTACAGTGCAATCATGCTCTGTGAGACAGCTTTGGAAAAAGACATTTAGTATTCCGGCCTTTAGTCTGTCATCCTCTGTTTGAGTACCATTTTGGTCACTGTCTTTTTCTGGACATTTTGTTTTGATCCATATACCGCTTTGACAAAAGACAAAAATTTCTTAGGATTTTCTGCCTAAGTCAGTACATAGAACTGTGCCTATGTTATTATGATGGTAGTCATTATTCACAACTGTCAATTAATCTGACGTGTTTCATAACAGCTGTGGTCGCCGCAGTGCATCGTCATCAGAATAACACAGGCACTGCAAATCGTGACATTTGTCAGGCCAGAAGTGCAATTGTTAACAGTAGTAGAAGGAAGCTGGATGTAATTGAAGTTAGCACTGGGAAATGAGGTGATGCAACAGGTTAAGATTAAGCTGTCAGAAAGGGAGGCTCAGTTGTTGAAAATATAGTTTGCTAGGATTCCGCATCTTTTAGCAGAAATGTTCAATAAAAATGAGTTTTCAATAGATTGAATACCTGTGAGTACAAGACAAAAGACGCCAAAACCGCAGCAGATACCCAACTCCACGAAAGGGAAATGCGTTTCTCACAAAAGAAGACGAAACACCTACAAGACGAGACACACACAATACCAGAAAACGGAAACAATGCAAATGAAGAAGGCGGGACTGAAGTTACCTGTAGAAGGAACTGAGCAACATCAGCATGGCTTTACGTAAGATGGCTCAAACAATTCCTCAATAAGAAAGGAATCAAAGAAAACGTGAAATGTGATGAACTGGCAAGCAACAATAATACGAAATACTGTACAGTAGGCATCTCCTTTCACAATTTAGAGTTTTTTGAATGAAGCTGAATTCTAGCCAACAAGAATGACTGTCAGAAGCTATCGTTCTCCCCGTTTTTTTTTTCGAGAAAACGGAGGGGTATCACTTCAACAACCACCCAGACAAATGCAAAGAATTAGGATCGGTAGGAACCTTAAAGATCATCCTGTGGAATATAGCAGGTCTAAAAAGTGCAATGAACACAGCTCCATTCTCGGGCGCTAAATGTATCTACACTATAGAAACAGCGCATAGAAAACTTTAACCGTAGTTTCCTCAGTAGCGGTCGAGTGTATGCAGATAAGCCGAGACACGTGTTGGCTTATTTTATCCCCTCTTTCACTGAGCGAAGTTTCAGCAAGATCGGGGTATGAAACTTGGCGGGTCCCCTCGTAAGAGGCGTGCGCTGCGATTAAGTAGACAGAATGCGTCCACTTTCCCCGACTACTGATTGACATGTTTGGAAACTTTAGTTCTTGTTGTGGTAGTTTGCATTATGAGGGCTGATTCCTGATAACGATCTACTAATCGACTTTGTTCCTAATTTACGTTACTGCGTAGTAGACCCACTGTAACGACTTGAACCGGAAATTTTTGTTTATTTGGATATTGCGCTTCTTAGTTGCCATATTTCGCTATAATATCTTCCTTTGTTTCAAAACGGCAAGTTTAGATGACCACTGCAACTTGGTACCATCAGTAACAATTTAATACTTCGAAACAGTTACGTGTAGTGTACGGCGAGTGTACTCTGTTGAATGAGGAATACATTAAACACGAAAGCTGCGTCCAGTAACAATAATTAACTTTCGGTTACATGACAAAACACAATTCGAAATACTGCCAATTCATTTCAGTACCAAGTAAAATTTAAACTGGAACGATCGCAAACATACTTTTGTGGGGAAGGCAAACGGAAGACTGCTTTTTATTGGCCGCACCCTAAGAATACGCAACAGGTCTCCTGAAAACACTGCCTACACTACGTTTGTCCGTCCACTGCTACAGTATTCCTGCGCGGTATGGGATCTTTGACAGACCTGATTGACGGTGCACGCCAAAAACGTCCAAGGAACGGTAGCACTATTTGTAATGTCACGAAATAGGGGAGAGAGAGTTCCAGATTTGATAAGCAAGTTGGGGTGACATTCATAAAAACAAAAGCGTTTTTCGTTGCAGCGAGATCTTTTCACGAAATTTCAATCACCAACATCTGTTCTCAATGCTAAAACATTATTTCCTCGGGAACTTACACAGGAAGAAATGACCTTAGTAATAATGTAATTCAGGGCTCGTAAGAAAAGATTTGAGTGGTCCTTTTTCCCGCAAGCTGTTAAAGAGTGAGACGGTAAATAGTTCCAAGGTGGTTCGATGAACCCTCTGCCAGTCACGTAAGTCTGAATTGCAAAGAGCCGGCCGGAGTAGCCGAGCGGTTCTAGGCGCTACAGTCTGGAACCGTGTGACCGCTACTGTCGCAGGTTCGAATCCTGCCTCGGGCATGGATGTGTGTGATGTCCTTAGGTTAGTTAGGTTTAAGTAGTTCTAAGTTCTAGGGGACTGATGATCAAAGAAGTTAAGTCCCATAGTGCTCAGAGCCATTTGAACCATGTTTTTTTTTTTTTTGAATTGCAAAGAAATCCTGTAGAGTTAGTCATGTAGATGTAACAACAAAATTACGTTGTTATTGCGACATGTGAGTTACATTTGATTTGAACATCGAAGTTGTTTGCTGTTTATTTATTTTTTGTTCATTATTTTCTGCCATAGACAAACACCTAGGTGCGTTAAATTGATACTGAAATAAAGTGTCATGCATAGACCAATAACAATAAATTCTGAACGACTTGTTATGGTACTGCAGCATCTGCCAGCGTCCTCAGAAGTGAATATCACATACGACGTTCCTAGGTTGTTTATAAGTGGATATTGCAGACGACTTCGAACAAAATTTGAATTTAGCTATGTAAAAGTTGCGTGATCAAATGATCTGAGTTGCTGGCGAATACAGTTTATCCTCACTAGACAGTATATATTATCATTATACACGAGGTGAAAAGGGGTTCGCCGAGTGCGGTGACCGAGCGGTTCTAGGCGCTTCAGTCACGAACCGCATGGATGCTTCTGTCGCAGGTTGGAATCCTACCTCGGGCGTGGATGTGTGTGATGTCCTTAGGTTAGTTAGGTTTAAGTAGTTCTAGATCTAGTGGACTGATGGCCTAAGCAGTTTGGTCGCATAGTTCTTAGAGCAATTTTTTGACGTTTAGCGTAAATTTTCTTTAGATAAACGGCCGTATCTTTAGATTGCGTTGACATAAAAGCTCACTTTTTTACACCACCAAGGGACCGTATACGGCAGGAAGTGCGATACATTTCCGCTTATTATCTCTACCCGTACTCGAGGTAAACGGGTTTTAAGAGCTGGGTAGACAGATAGACGGTCAAGAGAGTGAGACTAGTAGGGTTCCATTTTTACCGATTTACGTGACGAAATCCTAACATCGAAAACAGCTACGACAGTTACTGAAGATGAGGGCCGCATAACAATTTCCCCTGCTCTTTATTCGAAATGTTCCAGTTGCAGTCGATACATCAGCATATTAATCATAGCTACGCTTTCGATCCAAATCACGTTTACAGGAAAGCAAATAAAATCCATTTGTCTATACACGTGGTAATTCAGATCCCAATATTAACGCCACCGCATTTTCGAACTTCGAGCATTCCCATCGCTAGCTAGCTTAAGAAACACTTCGGCTAATGAACGTTTTCTTGCTGTGGCGAGTCTAATGGAGAATTCGAAACATTGTAGAATACGTTTGGTAGCTATGTCGCCGTTTATTTCCTGGGGTGGTGCAGAAGTATCCTGCTACATTTACTCGCTAATAACAGTATTTTGTTATTTCGATAAACATCCCGAATGATTGTCACATAAGCAGTGACATAAAGGTAGAAAATTCACGTTTTTGAGTCCAGAAAGCTCTATGCAACAGAAACTGCAGATCTTTTTGCCATTTTCATTGCGAAATTGCCGGCTTATTCATGTCTGGGGTAATAATAGAGGGCTGTTTGCCTGGGTTGTCTGCTAGCGTAGTGAAAGGTGTTTGCTATTGCAAGGGAGGACGGTTTGTTTTCGGTTCTTAATCTCGATGGAAACAGATGGACTGTCAGTAAAGCAATTTTAAGAAATTCTCGCATCCCCAATACGTTTCATTTCTACCTTTATTCTGTACCGGTGCGCTGTGGATGTCAATATGAAACTCTTGTAGAGATTCATACTTGTTACTGGCTACTTTTACCACTTCTCTCAATAATTGAATTGACTTAAGGTGGCACTGAATGATTTTTGACTGAATTTCGTTATGAATCTTCACACAGTGCTAAATTTGCACACTTTAATCGTAGGTCAGCAACGGTAATCCAGTATGACTGGTCTCAGCGTTGACACAGACCGTTTCGCGGCCGAATCCGTATAATATTTTGCTAATTCGTAACGATCTAGGGTACTTTGTCTTGCTAAAATAGTTATGTTGTAAGTAGGCTGTTTAGGTTCTTATATTGGTAACGCCACGTAGCGCTCTGTATGAAAATCACTGGCTGTGCTGTGTGCAGTCTGTGGCTGGGTGTCGTTGTTGGAATAGTCACTATTGTAGTGTTGGGCAGTTGGCTGTTAACAGCGCGTAGCGTTGCGCAGTTGGAGGTGAGCCGCCAGCAGTGGTGGATGTGGGGAGAGAGATGGCGAAGTTTGGGGAGCGGATGATCTGGACGTGTGTCCATCAGAGACAGTAAATTTGTAAAACTGGATGCCATGAACTGCTATATATATTATGACTTTTGAACACTATTAAGGTAAATACATTGTTTATTCTCTATCAAAATCTTTCATTTGAAAACTATGCCTATCAGTAGTTAGTGCCTTCAGTAGTTAGAATCTTTTATTTAGCTGGCAGTAGTGGGGCTCGCTGTATTGCAGTAGTTCGAGTAACGAAGATTTTTGTGAGGTAAGTGATTCATGAAAGGTATAGGTTATTGTTAGTCAGGACCATTCTTTTGTAGGGATTTTTGAAAGTCAGATTGTGTTGCGCTAAAAATATTGTGTGTCAGTTTAGTGTTGATCAGAATAAGTAAAGAGCGAAATGTCTGAGTACGTTCAGTTCTGCTCAGCTGTTTGAAAATCAAATAACGTAAGGGGTTTATCAGCACAGTAATTCATTAATTTTTCTAAGGGGACGTTTCAATGTTAGCTCGATAAGCTGAAATTCATTTATATTAGTACAGTTCATACTAATTAGCGATTTTTCTTTCATTTATATCTTATATTTACGTGTTGTGTTTAACACACTAATCAGCATTAAAGTAGTCTTACACATGATTGAAAACAGTCTGACAAAGTTCGGATAATTTTTCAATTTCACGCTTGTGCATAGTATGTTGGTAGCACTTCGTCGCCTTGCCTGTTATTCTGTGTAGCAGACTTTAAAGCTGTGTGGATCAGCTTAACGAAAAGGCGAGGGTCTCGCTCATTTTATCCACGACTGTACATATATTTCCCATAGTGGCAAAAGTACAACAGACTTTGCATTCATAAGGCGAATAGTCAGGGGTGATATATCACCTCTCTGGACTGCAGACCACACACCACTTCGGAAACAAATCCCCCTGGAAATAAATATCAAGGAGCATGGGGAAAAAAGCAATAAACAATGCAAGAAGCACTTTCGAGAAAAATAGACGTCGGAAAAGTGGAAGCAAAATCAGACGACATAAAACAAATCGAAACGCTAATAGACAATTCGCGGCTAGAGGAAGCAACAGAAGCTATAGAAGAACTCCTAAGACAAGCCGCCAATTTCAGATACAAACGAGGAGAGGAAAAATGGTTACAATCTAAGAAAAGATGTACTAGAAAGCCTGCATCAACTAAAACAGTGCGCAGAGAACCCTATACTCCTCAGGACTTAAGACGAAAAACGAAATATCTGTAAGAAAACTCCGAAAGAAAAGAAGATTCTGGGCGAGAGAAGGAAATAACGTATTGGAGGAAGCCTCAAAAAGCTCATATATTGCGCTACACCCTGGAAAACGAGCTGGAACACTTTGCATTGGTATGAAAATATGGGAGACGCACTTCGACAACATACTGAACAAGGAAGAACTAAGAGGGAGACAAGAGGGAATGCCATAAACAACAGTGGAATGGGTCCCATCGGCCACAGAACAGAACAAAGATACCATTGATAGCACCAAGAACAAAAAATCTGCAGGTCCTGACAGACTTTATAGCGAATATTTAAAAGACACTACCCAAATACTAACGTCAATGTGGACAAAACTCTACAATAAGTGCATATAAGCAGCCTCCATACCAGAACAATGGAGACAGTCAATAGTGAAAGTGCTATAATAAGGTAAAGGAGAACCCAAGAACCCTAACAAATACAGAGGCATAGCCCTAGAAAACTTACCTTTCAAAGTGTTCACAAAAATAGTACAGAAAGAATAAAGGAACGTATGGGAAGCCCTTGAAGATAGAGAAAAGTTGTATGTCGTCTTTATAGACTTCACAAAAGCCTTTGACTTTATAAAAAGAAAATTAATTACTAAAAAACTAAGGCCAACCCTAGGAGAAAACAATATATGGACACGAATCATAAGCGCAATACTGCGATGGAACGAAATAAGGATCTCAGACAACCTGCCCCTATCGAAGCCTATACTCCAATCAAATGGAGTATTACAGGAAAACTCGCTGAGTCCTTTGTTATTTATCCTTTCAGCGGAAAAAATTGTAGGAATACGCCAAAGGGAGGGTGTAGCCTCGTACGCATATGCAGACGATATTGTAATAGGCGCAAAGGACATGGCAAAGTTACAAGAAGCTATAAACGATGTGGAAAATTGGTGTGACGACCACGACTTCGAAGCACTAGAAAGAGTGAAGGCGACCTATACAAAGAAAGCAATAGGAGTGTCCAAAACAACACGATCCAAACTTGTATCCCTGCTGACAAGGGAACCTTTCCTCATTGAAAACCTGCGGACAAACCTGATGCTACCCAACAGCAGCCCTTTCGAAAGTCTACTTAAAGTATTGAACGAAAAAAAGGGAAGATGTTCCTCCAGAATTTTGCAGAACAGGCGCTAATATTGACCGAACGTGGACAAAGGAAAACTTCGGAATGATACACGTGACAACCAGAATGGCAGTCTATGGTTTCCACCAACTTATTTGAAACAACACGTCATATCATGAACCAAACGCAATGTGTGAGTGTAAACTTTGTCAGAAAATATGCAAACATTGCCATATGGTACTCTGTACCAAAAGATCACGGTCAATAAGTGACTATGCAAATCACAATATGTAAAATTTCTAATTTTCTTAATTATTATCATTGTACTTTGAATTTGTATGGCTATTTGGCTGCAATAAACTTATTGTTATTATATAGTGAAGTGTTTGTACTACAGAGTGAGTCACTAACTATTGGCACCTAAAATAACTCCGAAAGTATAACAGTAGTGGAAAAGTTTGTGGGACGAATGTTGCTTGTGACAACGCGGACCATATTATGACGTTGGTTTTTTGTTGCTAGGTGGGGTCGCTTCAGAGATATGAAGGTCAACATTTTTTTAAGACAATAATAATAATTTTAAATTTCATGTCTCTGACGCGATCCCTCCTAGCAACAAAAAACCAACGTCATAATATGGCCCCCGTTGTCATATGCAACTTTTGTCCCACAAACTTTTCAGTTCCTATTACACTATCGAAGTTATTATTAGTGGCAACAGTTAGTGACTCACCCTGTGTGTGGGATTATTGATCGAGCAGTAGGAAGTACATATGTTAAGGGACATCGACCTTTTGCAGATGTTGTATCATTACGCTAGAGGTAGTTTAGCAACCAGAATACCCAGGCCCATAATTCAAGGGTTACCGAGCCAAGCTTTCACCAACAGTTATGCTACAAAGTTGGTCCTATGTGGACAATGCGGAAATGGGCTGATTTACATTACAGACGCAAAAAAGAAGACCAGTAGCCGTTTGTAGAGTATGTTATTATGGTTCTTACTGCTGCGTACGCGTTTTATCTTCCGACCAACGAGGTCGAGGCAGTAACTAAAATTTTTGAAGACATTAAACCAGCAAATTGTTCATGGGTGTTTTCATTCACCCTCCTGGTACGTTCAGGAATTTAGAAGAACTAGCATATCAAATCGGAGGATTCAGGTAAGTTGACCTAGAGCAGGAGTGCAAATCCCAAGCAAGTATAAACACCGAGCGAGGTGGCGCAGTGGTTAGACACTGGACTCGCTTTCGGGAGGACGACGGTTCAATCCCGCGTCCGGCCATCCTGATTTAGGTTTTCCGTGATTTCCCTAAATCGCTCTAGGCAAATACCGGGATGGTTCCTTTCAAAGGGCACGGCCGACTTCCTTACCCGTCCTTCCCTAATCCGATGAGACCGATGACCTCGCTGTCTGGTCTCCTTCCCCAAATACAAACCCCCGAAACAAACAAAACCCCAAGCAAGTATTTTAGATGAGAAGATGTTGTGAGAGGGAAATTTAACACAAATCGGTTGTTTCCTCTATGTGGTGGTGATACATTACCAGAGGGATTACCCATAGCAGAAGAAAGAGTTGGGAGCTACCAGCTGACAGTGCCCTGAAGGTGCAGCGAAAAATGTCAATTCCAATGCAGCCCCTGCGAAATTAAGGCTAGGTTCGCGCATCATTGAGATACATTATCATTCATTTGCTACGAAATTGATAAAGAACCTATAAGTGATCTTTGGATGCCGGTAGTCAAGTGACTAGTAAATGCTAAGGTATTTTGCACACACCTGGCAGAGCGTGGGTGTCGAATTGGAACTTGAATACCTTGCGGATGGTAGTATGGCTTGTCGTGAAGATGAGAATACGAGCGGAGGCTAAGGTGACGGGAAAACTCTCTGCCACGCTTTTCTCAGCCTTTTGAAATTAATCCATTTTTGATCTTGGTCACCATGTTAATTAAAGATGGTCGCACAGCTAATGAGTGAAGGGAGCATATCCTTCTAACCAGCTTATGATTAATGATTGTGTTATTACGTGAGCGGCTTTGCTTGTTGTATTACAGTTGTACGTCCTCCTGGTGAGGATGGTGGCAGGAGTTTTTTGGGGTGGGGAGTGGAGACTGTGCCGCTTTGAGAGATATGTTTGTCCTGCTCGTGGTCAGAGAGTCATATTCAGCTGTGTGTCGCACTGGCGCGGGCGGCACCATCACATGATGGCTGTGAGGTCCACTGGGTCCGAAGTGGTGCAGGACGGCCGAAGGGAGGAGGCAGCTGCAGCACCGTTGCCATGTCTGAAGTGGTGGAAAATCCTGTAGTGGTTTATCGGGGAACAGACTAGCCCCGCGACCGAGGTTTCCGTAACGGCAGGATAGTTGATGAAGCAGTTGGCGTGGAAGTTAGCTGGTGCATGGCCAAGAACGAGCTTCTACGCCAAGGAGCTGTCTACGAGACGTCATTGACAGCCGTTGGTTGGTGGTAGGAATAGCCACAGACCATCGATTAACTGCGTGTTATGTGGGTTACCTTAATCAACACCAGCTAGAGACAAGGCCAAGCAACCGTGTCGTGACGGCGTAGCCAAGCGACAATCGAAATATGAAGCATGCAACACCAAAAGAAGTGTATGGCTCGTAAAATACGCGATTTTTGACTTGATATCTGATTGAGATTAATTAACAGTGAAGACATGTATGGTTGTATGTAAAAGTATTTGAATTGATAATGCGGTGACAAACACAGAAGAATGTTATTGACTGTGACAACGGCCACGGAAGCTTACGTTTACATTTAATGAACAAGTATAGGCAGGAGATCTGTGGAAACAACAGACAGCTCGAATCACTGAGGCTGAAAAGAGGCAAACAGCTGAATGATATTGGGTTCCCGAAGGGATGCAGGTACACCTATGTTGGGCCAAAATTTTTACGGCCGACGTCTCACATAAAATCGAACAAGGCCAGGAATATCTGTGTTCAAGCCAGCAACGCTTTGTTGCGGGAAAGGATCCGCCATATTCGTGGTAGTCTTCACGTGAGCAACATAAAATTGTGTGTACTGTGCCTGTTCCTGAGTGGAAAACTGGACGAGTATGACCTGGAGGTCGACAGGTTAGCCTTCCAACAAGCCACAAGGTCAAGTGAAAGTACCACCAGCCGCCAGATGACGAAGTTCGACAAATTGCAACAGAAACAACGGATGGAGGTCGAATTCTGGACACGCGTTGAACAGTGGTGAACCCTTACAGCCACACCTCGAGCGATGCTGCCACACAAATTCTGGCTAGAGGGATGAACTGTGCAATCGCACCAAAACTAGTACCGCAAGAAGACATTATCGAATCAGTGGAGGCTTCGGTTCGTGAACTACCATAGCCAAAGACAGAGAAGATCCGGCAAGAAACAGTATGAATCTTGGCTCACGCAAAGCCTCCGAAGCAAAACATCAGTAAGGAGGAACGTCATGCCATCAAGGAGCTGAAGAACAACTCTCAGATAGTGGTAATACAGGCGGGCAGGGGAAATGCCACCGTAGTGTTGGGCACAGTAGATTACGACAAGTGGATGGAGGATCTTCTGAGTGAAACCATGTACCATAAACTTAAGGGGAATCCGACGGTCAAGATAATGAAATCGACGGAAGCGCTGCTGAAGCAAACTATGATGAATTTTGACACGGCCCGAAGGCTCATTCCACAAGTTCCACAGGCACCAAGAATATGTGGTGTACCATAGGTCCACAAAGAAGCCTTTCCTTTACGGCCGATAGTGAGTAGTATTAACTCACCGACCTACAAACTAGCAAAAGAATTGCCTCCGAAGCTTAGACATCTAGTGAGCCACATAGATTCATACGTCAAGGACTCCACCAATTTTGGTAGCACTTTTGAAAGAAAGCGTGTGTCGGTTAGGGATCTGATTGTCAGTTTCAATGTGAAGTCTTTATTCACGAATGAACCCGTGACGGACACCATGAACACACTGGAGGAAAGAATGGCATCTCATATCTGCGAGGCAGTGCGCCACTGTTTGACGACCACTTATTTAAGGTGGAAAAGGGGATTTCTATGATGAGACGGACGGTGTAGCTATGGGTTCCCCTCTATTGCCTGTCGGAGCAGACATTTTTATGCAAGTGATGGAAGAAACAGCACTTCAGTCCACACCATTACGGCCAGTATGCTGGCTACGGTACGTTGACGACGCCTTTGTCATCTGGCCACACGGAGAGGAAGAGCTTCAGAACTTCCAACATCTCAATCAGCAGCACAGCAAAATTCACTTCACCATGGTGATAGAAAGAAACGGGGTATTGCTTTTCAACACATGGAAGTTTACCCTAAGCCTGATGGGAATCTTGGACACAGAGTTTATAGAATGCCCACCAACACGGACAGGTCCATTTTGAGACCTGGGTTTCTCCTGGCGTATACATCTACCAAATAACTTCAGGGAATTCAGCCAGGTAACCCTTTCAGTGACCGTCGATATTTTGGCGGGAGAACACCCCGCCATTTTCAAGGCAAACTGCAACGGACAGGCGGCGTACATGCAAATTTGAAACTTCAGTTCTCGGACTTGAAGTTACGTTTCGTCAAAATGGTTATAGTGATATGTTGAACGTGCGTTGCGCTATCGACCAACTGTATATCGGGTGATTGGTGATAATTCTGAGACGACACCTAAGTCTACTGCCTTTTTGCCTTACGTAGGAAACACTTCCAACAAAGTCGGTCGTATTTTACGGAAATACGATGTGAAATGCATTTTCCGACCTCCATCTGAAATTAGAGCGCTTTTGAGTTCTGTTACGGATGATCTTGCTCTGCGTATGACTGGTGTATATCGCACTCCTTGTAGCTGCGGCATGGCATATATTGGTCAAACTGGAAGACCGATGTACTGAGCATAAACGGCGCACACGATTACAGCAGCCAAGTAGATCTGCTATTGCCGATCATTGCTTCGATACTGGTCACTCCATGTTATATAATAACACCGAGATATTGGCATGCACGCCCAGCTATTGGGACAGTGTTATTAAGGAGGCAGTTGAGATTAAATTAGCCAGCAACCTCGTTAACAGGGATGGAGGTTTTTGTTTAAACTCTGTTTGGAATCCTGCTGTCTCCCTTGTCAAAAAACAGAGGGACAGAGTCAATGCTACCTCACCTGCGAGTTCGTAGTCCCACTATCGATAGCTCTGACTTTGGTCATCTTTGATGGCACTAGTGGTCAGGTGTGTGTTATCTTCCCTGCATCAGTCCGAGAACCGAGGTTTTAAATTTGCGTGTACGTCGCCTGTCCGTTGCTGTTTGCCTTGAAAATGGCGGGGTGTTCTCTCGCCGAAATATTGGCGGTCGCTGAAAGTGTTACCTGGCGGAATTCCCGGAAGTATTTGAAGGTCCATTATTGGAGCTGATGGCTATGACATGAGGGTGATACATAAAATTATGGCACCAATGAAGGAAGGCAATAGGGAAATGCAGAACGAAGTACGGAACACCGTCCTGCTGTCATACGTACAAGGGGTCACTGAACTTCCGGGCAAAATTCTCCGTCAGGCAAGGATTAAGCCGATTTTCCGTTGCAACAACAAAATAAAAGACGTTCTGGGCTCGACGGAAGGTACAATTGACTAGTTTCATGGCGCCGGAGTTTATGAAATCTGGTGCGAATGTGGACTGGTGCATGTAGGCGAGACGGGGTGTCCAATAAGCACAAGGTTATGTGAACATGAGAGATATATCCGCCGCAAACAATACAACAAATCAGCAGTGGCCGGACACAAGGAAAAGTGCAGGATGAAGATTGATTTTAGAGAGGCCCGCGTACTGGCGAAACAGTTGTTTAGCTTCAGGAGGAAGATCAGCGAGGGTATAGAAATGGCCAAGCGACCCGACAACATGAATAGAGGTGACGGGTACCGACTCCCAGCGTCTTGGCTGCCATCAGTGGCAGCTTTGCGGAAGGACAGCTCTCGCAAAGCAGCGGGCGCGCGCTAGGTCACTGCCACGGAGGGTACACAGAGTGCTGAGGCGCCTTAGTCGACATTAAGCAGTTATCCTGCAGTCGCCGCTCAGTTTCCACCAGTGGCAAGCAATGAAGGAAGCTCCAATGGAAAACGCCTATTTCCGCCAATGACAACACGCAATACAAAGACCAATAAAAGAACACCTAATACCCTTCCTCTTCATCCTCATATCGAATGACAGAGATTATACAGACATTGTAACAGAGAGATTTATTAATTGTTAAATTATTAACTTGAATGTTGAAATGAAAAGGAGTGTGTAATTTCCAAGAATGATTGCCGATCAAAGACGCGAGCGCCTAACGATATACACTACGCGATCAAAAGTATCCGGACACCTGAATGAAAATGACTTACGCGTTCGTGGCGCACTCCATCGGTAATGCTGGAATTCAGTATGGCGTTGGCCCACCATTAGCCTTGATGACAGTTTCAACTCCCGCAGGCACATCTTCTATCAGGTGCTGGAAGGTTTCTTGGGGAACGGCAGACCATTCTCCACGGAGTGCCGCACTGAGGAGAGGTATCAAAGTCGGTCGGTGAGACGTGGCATGAAGTCGGCGTTCCGAAACATCCCAAAGGTGTTCTATACGAATCAGGTCAGGACTCTGTGCAGGCCAGTCCATTGTAGGGATGTTATTGTCGTGTAACCACTCCGCCACAGGCCGTGCATTATGAACAGGTGCTCGATCGTGTTAAAAGATGCAATTAGAAGGAAGGTCATCGTTGCAATAATATTTGATGGTTTATTGATAGCAAAATCGATTTTAAATCACATAGTGATCATCTTCAGTGCTGTGGTGTAAAAATTAAACTCATAGGCACTGGTATCAAGTTGTTATCCACTTATTATCCAATAATAAACTATCAGTATTAAGGCCAACGCTCACCTTCCTTCTAATTTCCCGTATATGGTCATTGTGCACACAGCACTCCATGGAGTCGCCAATCAATAAAGATGCAATTGCCATCCCGAATTGCTCTTCAACAGTGGGAAGCAAGAAGGTACTTAAAACATCAAAGTAGGCCTGTGTTGTGATAGTGACACGCAAAACAACAAGGGGCGCCAAGTCCCCTCCATGAAAAACACGTCCACACCATGACACTACCGCCTCCGAATTTTATTGTTGGCGTTACATACGCCGGCAGGTGACGTTAAAAAATGGCTCTGAGCACTATGGGACTCAACTGCTGTGGTCATCAGTCCCCTAGAACTTAGAACTACTTATACCTAACCAACCTAAGGACATCACACACATCCATGCCCGAGGCAGGATTCGAACCTGCGACCGTAGCAGTCGCACGGTTCCGGACTGCACGCCTAGAGCCGCGAGACCACCGCGGCCGGCAGATGACGTTCACTGGGCATTCACCATACCCACACCCTGCCATCGGATCGCCACATTGTGTACCGTGATTCGTCACTCCACACCACGTTTCTCCACTGTTCAATCGTCCAGTGTTTACGCTCCGTACACCAAGGGAGGCGTCGTTTGGCATTTACCGGCGTGATGTGTGGCTTATGAGCAGGTGCTCGACCATGAAATCCAAGTTTTCTCACCTCCTGTCTAACTGTCATAGTACTTGCAGTGGATCCTGATGTAGGTTGGAATTCCTGTGTGATGGTCTGGATAGATGTGTGCCTATTACACATTACGACCATCTTCAACTGTCGGCGGTCTCTGTCAGTCAACAGACGAGGTCGGCTGTACAGTTTTGTGTTGTATGTGTACCTTCACTTATCCACTTCACTATCACATCGGAAACAGTGGACCTAGGGATGTTTAAGAGTGTGGAAACCTCGCATATAGACGTATGACATAAGTGACACCCAATCACCTGACCATGTTCGCTGATATGGAGTACCTGGCAGTAGGTGGCAGCACAATGCACCTTATATGAATAACGTATGGTTTTGGGGGTATCCTAATACTTTTGATCACATAGTGTATATCGAACGTAGGAGTCAATGTCGATCACACGACCCTGGTGGCGCGAATTATGGTAAATGTTTAAAGTGTTGTCAGGGGAACATAGTTTCTCGTTTTCGGTTGTGAATAGCAATGAGTGAAAGCTTCGTAGTTTCCAATACCCATAGTCTCAGATGGCGAAATCTGATTCCCTGGTCATGTAGTCCGGAAAGTTGTTTGAGATTTTGTTGGGACTTTGGATTGCTTCCAAAAGAGGCTTCAAATGGTTCAAATGGCTCTGAGCACTATGGGACTCAACTGCTGTGGTCATAAGTCCCCTAGAACTTAGAACTACTGAAACCTAACTAACCTAAGGACAGCACACAACACCCAGCCATCACGAGGCAGAGAAAATCCCTGACCCCGCCGGGAATCGAACCCGGGAACCCGGGCGTGGGAAGCGAGAACGCTACCGCACGACCACGAGATGCGGGCTCCAAAAGAGGGTAGCAGGGTTTGTGTAGAATGTCACCTTCGTGGAATTTGGCAAGAAAGGTACGGATTCTGATTTTCCTTTGCAACTGTACTGCCTCTAGTGTCAAAGAGAACATCTATAAGAAAGAAAGCATGGTTTGACTTCTTGTTGGGTAAGAGACTATACGCTTCTGAAACAAAGTTGTCACGAAAACCTTGTGCGACCACTGCGGTTTGTGCCTTATGCCAAAAGGTCTGTTACATCATAGCCACGAACGAGACTGTTCCAATCGGTGGACATAACAAGGTTGTGTTGATAGACAAATCACATATAGCTACTACGAAATACCGGAGGCGGACACCCGTTGAAACATAAAATTGAACATATTTGGGCATCTGAAGGCATTTAAAGCGATTCCCCCAAGTGCTTTGTGGTTCGAGTTCATTCAAGGGGAAGAAAACTTCAGTACCTCTGATAAAGAACTTTATGTTGCTAGACAAGAAAGTGGAAACAGAAAGCTTTAAGTCATACGAGACCTTAAAGAAAGAAGGATTTCAAGATCAATTTATGAGTCATTTTGTTGAATTTGTGTCATCGGACGATCCATCTGTCCATACACAGAACATGTAATTGTGTACTCGTAAATCTGTCAAATCGATTATAAAAAGGGAGGGGCGCCCAGGAGGTAGGGACGAACTCTACCTCAACCAGTACCTATATTTCTACACCTTGAGAGTGAGTGGAAAAAAATGACCCTTCTGATACTCTCCCGATATTTCCGACTGACATAGCAAGGTCGTACGTGGGTTATGGGAAAAGCGTATGCAAAACGAGGAATATTGCACGAAGAAGTGTGACTGACAAGTGAAGGAAGTAAAGTTACTACTTGCATTTGCAATTAATTGTAACTTAGTTAGCGTTTGTCTTTTTTCGTTTCTCTAGTGAATGCTGTAAACGACATCCATAACGTGCGTAACCAGGATCCTGTGGCTCGCACGTTCGATAGGCAGTCAGTCTTGGAAATAACAAAGTAGTGTGTTATTGAGTACGGGACTCTTAATATGGAATGTTCTGAAATTCTTCTGTGCAGATTCTCCCATGTAATGAAGGGTTACAGAAGTTCAAGCTTCTGCCTCCTGATTGCATTGGAGTGCAATTCTACAGTGTTTCGAAGTGAAATATTGATCATTTTCGGAGCTTTGGATGGAGGTGGAAGATTGTTATCAATTTCCTTTTTAATGAAACTGTTGAATACTGAATTCTTAGATGGAAGGGCAGCAGGTAGTTAATATGATACAAATTACAAAAGTAAATAGCTATCTCGATGTCAGCGAAATTTACATTTTACAATTTCTTCTTTTTCAAAAAGTGATACAGGCTCTTGTATCGGTTTGCAAGGGAAGTGCTTTGTTGTGAAGAGAGAGATTCCTGTTCCGCCACAGCCCCCTCCCCTCTCCGCCGCATCTTACGGCCGCAAAACGGGAATTAACCGACTTTGAACGCGGAATATTAGTTGGAAGTAGACACATGGGACATTCCATTTCGGAAAACGTTAGGAAGTCAGTATTCCGAGATCTACAGGGTCAAAAGCGTGCCGAGAATAATAAATTTCACTAAACGACCAATGTCAGCGGCGTTTGCGTAGATTCATCATGCTAACTGACAAACAACACTGCGAAAAGTAACTGCAGAAATCAATGTGGAACGTACGACGAACGTATTCGTTTAGACAGTGCGGCGAAATTTGTCGTTAATCGGCTATTACAGCAGACGACCTACGCGAGTGTGCCGCAGGCAACACGAAGCCATGGACCCAGATTGTCAACAAGCCACTGTGCTAACTGGTGATGGCTCCGTCATAGAGTGGGCTGTGTTTACATTGAATAGACTAGTTCCTCGGTTATGTTTGGCTACTTGGAAACCATTTACAGTCATTGATGGACTGCATGTTGCCAAACAACGATGGAATTTGTACGGATAAGAATGCGCCATGTCACTAGGCTACAGTAGTTGGCAATTGCTTTGAAGAACACTCTGGACAGTTCGAGCGAACGATATGACCGCCCACATCACTCGACATGAATCACATCGAACGTTTATGGGACATAGTCGAGAGGTCAGTTCGTGCACAAAGTCAGGCATCTGCAACATCTTCGCAATTATGGGTGGTTATAGAGGCAGCGCCGATCAATATTTCTGCAGGGGACTTCAAATTATTCAAATGGCTCTGAGCACTATGGAAATTAACATCTGAGGTCATCAGCCCCCTAGAACTACTTAAACCTAACTAACCTAAGGACATCACACACATCCATGCCCGAGGCAGCATTCGAACCTGCGACCGTAGCGGTCGCGCGGTTCCAGACTGAACCGCCCTAGAACCACTCACAGGAGACTTCCAGCGACTTGTTGAATCCATACCATGTCAAGTTGCCGCACTACGCGAGGCAGAAGGAGGTCCGACACGATATTTGGGGGTAACCACGACTTTTGTCACCTCAGTGTATCTTTATCTCGTGCACCATACAGGGACCTGCACCGAGGCTACTGTAGCCATATGTTGGCGTCTACATCTACATCTACATTTATACTCCGCAAGGCTCCCAACGGTGTATGGCGGAGGGCACTCATCCAGAAACGCAACCTCTCGAAACCTGGACAGCAAGCTACATCGCGATGCAGAGCGCCTCTCTTGCAGAGTCTGCCACTTGAGTTTGCTAAACATCTCTGTAATGCTATCACGCTTACCAAATAATCCTGTGACGAAACGCGCCGCTCTTCTTTTGACCTTCTCTATCTCCTCTGTCAACCCGTCCGAGACATCACAAGCTGCTAAGGTGTGTGAGCAGTATTCTCCAGTTGTCGTGCTACGCTTTGCGATGCAACCGAGACTGTGGCTTAGCTGAGAGCATATTTAAGGCATGGAAAATAGATTCGATTTTTTTTTTAGGTTCAGAAAAATCAGCTTCCCTACAGCGATCTTATTGCCGTCTGTTTTCTTTTCCCTAGCGAGAATAGGTGAATCCATTGGCGTATACATAGCGGAGGTGGTAAGAGGAGGGGATATGATTTTTTGGATTGCGAAATATTCTTTTTTCCGCAGTGTCGCTCCATCGCATTTATGACAGAATAGTGAGCGAGTGTTATTTAGGAGATTATTGTTCGTTTGGATTCGGTGAAAGGATCAGGGAAATAAGGACTGCAACGACACTGATTGCTCTAAGGTTTATTCTTTTCTCAGTACACAGAGGACCTGACGTGCCAAACAGAAAAACAGATGTTACTGAAATCCTCTGCTACTCGTCCCTGACTGACCAAACAGCAATCTTACAGGTAGCAGAGTGTTGCAAGGGGTCGGTAAGTGGGCGAGTACGTCGCATAGAGCACAATCAGGTCGTAACTGTGATACGACGTGGAGATGGAATCGAAGGTTTGTCCGCTCGCCAGGAAATTAAAGACTTTAGACGGAGTTGGATTCGTCTCGGGAGAGCGCGATTGACGCTCCCCATTAGACTGTGCCACAACTTCCCGAGTGCTGCGCCGTCCCGGCCTAGAAGTGAAATATGAAAATTAAAAAGAAACTCATTTTATTTGCGGAGGGGTAGAACTTTTATTTAAGCGAGCGTTCCAAGTCCGCGGAGTATTCATAATCTGCGCGTGCCGTGCCTGAAGGAGATCTGTGAGAGTGAAATGCAAGGAGTGGAGGCGGCGTGCGGCCGTAATCCGCCGAGATTCCGCCCGCCCTGCCAGATAAAGAAGCCCCGCACTGCTACAGCGGGCTGCGGGCTACAGACTGAGGGCTCCGGCCTCCGAACCAATGAATTTTAAACGAGGCGCTCTCCCTGCAGCACGTCACACGTGCGCACCCGCTCACTGGCGGCCTCCCTCCACCTTCAGCCACTCCGTCCTCCACGTCTTCCTACACACACACACACACACATACACACACACAACTACAAAATTACACATGCAGGGAGGACGTCAGCTCGCGAGCGAAAAAGGTCTAGGGGAGCACCACATGCTCTACGGCTGTAAAAGTGTCGACCATTGGCAACAGTATGTACACTTCCAAGATGCTACTCCAGGCGGGCGTAAAATGAATGTGCACAACGGAGAATAATAAACGCTAAAATGAAGATTTGGCCCTGTCTGACTACCTTCTGAAGCAGATGTTAGGATCTCTTCGTTCTATAAATTACAATCCAAACCTAAATCAATGAGGAAGGCAACTAATCCTACTAAATGATAGACGTTGTTCATGCTTATATATTTATTGTAGATTTAAAAAAAAACTTACATTACAAAGTTTACATTCCCTAAGTAATACTATTAATCAATTGCCCAACTCTGCCCCTTATTATGACTGCGCGATCTAATACCAATAACGCGAAATGACTGACATCATCTATGTACCAAACACCAGAAGTCACTACTTTCAAAGATGATCTACGGTGGTGTGGAACCTCAGTGGAAATAAACTAACGTTATCGCAGCTGTTTAGCTTTATACCCCTAATAAGCCGAAGCAATTTCCGTTATCACCGTATGTACTGAGTCCGGTGCGTTGAAGTGATGGTTCTCGTACTCGTCTCCGACGATGGAAGAACTCCAGCCACAAATAAACTCTGTCAAACACTAGGGCGGCAGAAGGCGGTCCTCTGACTAATATACTCTAATACTGTCTTCTCCTCTCCGTGTTCTACAGACGAGAAACGCGAACTCCCAACCACAAGGACGGAGTTCAGATAAAGTCTCAACGTAACTATAAGCAGAGGAAGCGCTCTCTCAAGACTTCCAAGCCGGAGGTGAAGTCCAGAATCGTATAAGTTGGCAACAGTAAGTTCCTAACTGTTCTAACTATAAACTCTACTGAGAACAAAGACAGCAAGTCCGTCTGTACCAGCAAAAGCTGATGTCGAGCGACCGTCACACACGGGCGCTCGCTACGGAAGACCGCGTCTCTCCGGCGCTGGCTTCCCAGCAACGCTTGGCTCCCCACCCTCGTAATCCCGAAAACGAATCATATTCCAGAAACCACGGCATATTCTCCCTCTCTACAGATTCTTCCGAATGCCGACCAACCATATTTTAGTCTTTTGTCGTCCAGCGCGGAAAGTTTGCGAGGAAAAACCTATACTGGTACAATGCTACGCTTCTGAGTAAAAATCCATGAAAATAACCCAGCCGACATGGTTTCCGAGGTGCCGCTTCTTCGTTCCTCTCACCTGCGTCCAAGATTTTCAAGGTCTCGAAGTATAATCCTTCTGGTTCCGTTACACTACCGACCGGTAACGAAACTATTGTGCTCCAGCGCTTAGGTGCTACGACGCCCGTCTTGCTATTTCCTGTGTTTAAGCAGGACACACCTGCGTGGGCCTTCCATCCAGGGCTTCAGTTCCGCCAGCCGTTTCATTTCGACTGGCGTTCCAACCTCTACTAGTATAGGCAATCATTCATTACGCCGTTTTTATAACAGAGGCACTTCGTCACCTTTCATGCAATAAGTGTTAACAGATATTTACAAGACGTACGTCACAATGTAAGTCTCCTTTATATATTCATAGCCGACCGAAGTGGCCGAGCGGTTCTAGGCGCTACAGTCTGGAACCGCGCGACCGATACGGTCGCAGGTTCGAATCCTGCCTCGGGCATGGATGTGTGTGATGTCCTTAGGTTAGTTAGGTTTAAGTAGTTCTAAGTTCTAAGGGACTGATGACCTCAGATGTTAAGTCCCATAGTGCTCAGAGCCATTTGAACCAGCCATATATTCATATATGCGATGTACAACCTATCACATGATACCTAATTGTGTTTGTCGATCACGGCAAAGTATGTGGACGAGTGCTTGTCAGGTGCGAAATTATAGCCACCTTACACACTGAGGGAAAAAAATCGCGACAGCAAGAAGCTGTTGTGCAACGTAAACGAAAGGTGGTAGGCGCGGTTCTGCATCTGAAAGATTATTGCTATTCAGATTTCGCGCTAGTTGCATAAGGCTGGCGCTAGTAGCACTGCTATGAGGATGCAAATCAGGTTTCCTTAAAATACAAGCTGTAACGCTAGTGAGCATTAGTTACCTTTGAGATTAGATGTTATAAGTTAGTCAAAAATGCCTTTAAGGCGACAGAGACGCCATTATCAACTCCTACTTGAGTTTGAACGAGATCGTGTGACAGGGCTACACGAAGCTGGATGTCCTTTCTGCGATACTGCAGAAAGACTTGGCTGGAATATAGCCACTGTACATGATTGCTAGCAGCGGTGGTCACGAGAGTCGCAAGAAGATCGGGCTGCGGACGGCGAAGTGGCACTACCGAGATGGAATGCCATCTTATTAGGTGTATGGCGCTGTTGCATCGTATTGCAACTTCAGCAGCAATGTAAGCACCAGTGGGCACCACAGTGACATAACGAACTGTTACAAGTCGATTACTTCAAGGACAGTTCCGAGACAGACGCACTGAAGCGTGCTTTCCTCTGACCCCGAAGAACTACCGGCATTTGGTGTCAAGCGGAGGATGATTGGAGGGGAGGGTAGAGTTCTCTGGTGTTTCCTGATGATAGGCCGTCTGTTCGTTGGAAGGAAGCCAGTTGAAGGCCTGAAACCAACCTGTTTGCAGGCTAGACACACTAGACCTACACCTGGAGTTATGGTCCGTGGTGCTCTCATGATTATAACGTGCACCCTGACACCAAATGTAAACGTCAGTCTGGTGATTCGACCTGTCGTGCTGCCATTCACGAACAGTATATGAACAGTATCCCAGGGGTGTTTTCCAGTAGGATAGTGCTTGCCCACATACGTTACCCATCGTGCTCTACAGAGTGTCGGCAGCTACCTTGGCCTGCTAGATCACCAGACCTGTCCCCAGTCGAGCACATATGGGAAATCATCGGACGACAACTCCAGCGTCATCCATAAAGAGCATTAACCGTCTCTGTATTGACCGACCAAGTGCAACAATCATAGAACTACATCCAATAAACTAACATCCTGCACATGTATTGTATTGTATGTTAACCGGGGACCTAGAAACGACGGAGAGGCACCGATCCAGCCGCAGCCGCAGTGGTCCACAACCCCACGACGACTACCGCAGTCCACTTCACCCCTCCGCCGCCCCACACCGAACCCAGTGCGGTTCGGCCACCGGTGGACCCTCCCAGGGAACGTCTCGCACTAGACAAGTGTAGCCCCTATGTTTGCGTGTTAGAGTAATGGTGGTGTACGTGTACGTGGAGAACTTGTTTGCTCAGCAACCGCCGACAAAGTGCAGCTGAGGCGGAATAAGGGGAATCAGCCCGCATTCGCCGAGGCAGATGGAAAACTGACTAAAAATCATCCACAGACTGGCCGGGTCACCGGACCTCGACACAAGTCCGACCTGGCGGATTCGTGCCGGGGACCAGGCGCTCCTTCCCACTAAGGAAAGCCGTGCGTTACACCGCACGCAGAACAGGGCGGGCTCCAGCGCATGCACGTTTTCCTGTTTGGCTTACACCTTATTGACGTACCAGCATTTCACATTTCTTATCTCGCTCTTACATTAACATGTGGTCTTGCAATATTAATTATTAACATACGTTTTTTTAGACAAATGTATTCCCTAAATTTCACCACTCTACGTAAATTATTTTTTGGCGTTGCAGTTTTTTCCGTCAGTGTATTTGGTAGTAACGAGCAACTTGGTAGCTACGAATTATTACATCTTATTTGCATTACCGACCACCATTGTGTATGTACTGCCCATATAAGATGCCAAAAAACTCCCCCTCCCCTCACACAAGCTGTTGGTAACCCGTCAGGCTTACCTGTACGGCCGGCCGGTGTGGCCGAGCGGCTCTAGGAACTTCAGTCTCCAACCGCGCGATCGCTACGGTCGCAGGTTCGAATCCTGCCTCGGGCATGGATGTCGTGCATGTGATGTCCTTAGGTTAGTTAGGTTTAAGTAGTTCTAAGTTCTAGGGGACTGATGACCTCAGAAGTTAAGTCCTGTAGTGCTCACAGCCATTTGATCCATTTCTACCTGTACGGATTTACCTGCACAGATGGGATCTACACACACGCTGCGACGTGTCTGACGGGTTGCAGCCACAAATGTTATTTGAAACACAAGGTTCCTATTTACACTCTCCTGTCTCATTAACGTGACCACCTGACGAAAGGCTGAGTAACCACGTTCTGGAGCGCAGACCACCGTGGGACGTTCTGGAAAAGAGTCGATGAGATTTGGAGTCATGTCGACCCGAGTGACATGGCTAGCTGCGCTAAGTTTCTCAGTTAATGCTCCAAGGCGCAAACAGCCCTATCGAATTAGTCCCACAGGTTTCCGACTGGGCGTAAATTCGGGGAGTTTGGTGGCCAACAGATTACGATAAAGTGCTCTAGGTGCTCTTCGAACCACGAAAGTACAATGCCAGCTGTGTGACACGTTGCATTGTGCTGTTGGTAGATGCCATCGGGCCGAAGATAAAACAACTGCGTATAGGGATGGACGTGGTCTACAAGGATAGATGCATACTTGTGTTGATCCATTGTGCCTTCCGGAATGATGAGATCATGCAGGGAATGACCAGAAAACAATCCACGCCCCTTATATACGGGTAAGCTATAGGGAGAGACGGGAAATGTAAAGTATGCAAAAGAGCCAAGAGGGAATAATAGGAGTGGACGAGCAATAATGAACTTCTCGGATTAAAAAGAGTGTAAGGCAGAGATGTTGTCTTTCGCCTCTACTGTTTAGTTTATACTTCGAAGAATCGACGGAAATAAAAGAAAGGTTCAAGAGTGGTATTAAAATTCAAGGTGGAAAAGTATCAGTGATAAGATTCAAATGTTCAAATGTGTGTCAATTCCTAAGGCACCAAACTGCTGGGGTCATCGGTCCCTAGACTTACACACTACTTTAACTTAGGCTAAGAACAACACACACACACACCTATACCCGAGGGAGGACTCGAGCTTCCGGCGGGAAGGGCCGGGAGGCCGTGACATGGCGCCTCTAACCTCGCGGTCACTCCGCGTGGCTGATAAAGTTCGCTGATGACATTGTTATTCTCAGTGGAGGTGAAGAAGAATTACGGGTTCTGCTGAATGGAATGAACAGTCTAAAGAGTACGGAATATGGGTTGAGAGTAAATCGAAGAAAGACAAAAGTAATGAGAAGTAGCTGAAATGAGTACAACGAAAAATTTATCATCAATAAGTTAAAGAATTATGTTACCTAGGCAGCAAAATAACCAATCACGGACAGAGGACGTAAGAAGCAGAGTAGAACTGGCAAAAAGGGCATTCCTGGCTAAAAGAAGTCTACTGGTATCAAACACAGGTCTGAATTTGAGGAAGAAATTTCTGAGAGTGTGTTAGTGAAATATGGACTCTGGGAAAACCGGAACAGAAGACAATCGAAGCATTCGAGATGCGGTGCTACAGAAGAATGCAGAAAATTAGGTGGACTGATACTCCGTAGAATCGGAGAGGAAATGAACATATGGAAAACACTCATAAGGAGAAAGGACAGGATGGTAGGAGATCAGTTAAGAGATGGAATAACTTCAGTGGCACTAGAGGGAGCTGTAGAAGGAAAAACGGTTGATGAAGACAGAGATTGTAATACATCCAGCAAATAACTGAAGACACAGGTTACAGGTACTAATCTGAGATGGAGAGGAGTTCGTGGCAGGCCGCATGTAACCAGTCAGAAGGATGATGGAAAAAAAAGAAAAATGTATGTGATAAAATAGAAACACGGATGAACCAAAGCATTACGCCCACCTGCTTGGTAGCGCGTTAGTTAACGTTTGCAACGAAATGAAGCAGCAGCACTGTGCTGCATGGATTCGACAAATCTTTAATAGATTCATAGGCGGTATTGGGCACCAGATGCTTATGCTCAGCTCACACCCTAACCGTAAATTACGGGCCGGTAGTCTGTGGGCCCAAAGCTGGCGCCATATAACGCCCCAGCTGTGTGCCATCGGGTTAAGATCAGGCGAATTTGGTGACCAAATCATCAGTGAGCGTTCACTATCAGGTTCACGAAACCCCCGTAACAGACTCTGGCCTTGTGACAAAGATAGTCATCGTACTGGAAAATGCCAATGCTGTCAATGAAGAAAGCAAGCTGGTCGTCCACAATAAGGTTCATTTAGTCCACATCTCGCATCGTGTCTTCGATTACAACCACAATTCCATGGAGGCCCAGGCGAAGGTCCTCCGTAGCACAATACTGCCCATATCGGTCTGTGTCCGTGGAGCGGTATGTGTCGAGTATTCGCACACTTGAATGATGAAGTAACCAGAAAAGGCCATCAACGTAGTGTACCCAGAAAAATGGTTCATACGACCAAGTGAAAAGTTTCCATTCAACCATGGTCCAATGGCGATGAACTCGTGACCACTGCAATGGTAACTGACGATGTGGTTCGGTCAATATGGGAACACACAGATGTCGTCTGCTGCAGCGCTTCGTGTTCAACAATCTGAGGTGAGCGGTTTGCTCCGAAACATACGTGTCTGCACCGGCACTATACTCTGTCGTCATATTTGCCACAGGCTGCCGCATCTCCTGATTTCCAGAGTAGGAAAGCCTCTGATGGCCAAAATCTATGATACGGCGTGGACGTGCAACACTTTGTCGCCTACTTGTGGTTTCGCCTTCCCTCAACTACATTCCGCAGTTGTTCACAACAGTAGCTCGCTAGGAGCAGTCCAGCTAGGGCCGGGCCATAACAATCTCCCATTGCTTTTGCCAGAGGATTTCCCCATTTGCCACACTTTTGTCGCTCCTCTCCGCTTATATAATTACTTTCATTACCTGCAACGCAAGCAGATGGCATTCTGTCTCACTTCGTGTTCTTCAATATACGTGACTCACACCACTGTTACCGCTCATAGTACGGCATGAGATACTGATACCCGATAGTAGATACTACATCCAAAAACACTGTTTAGGACACTCTACCGATCGTACAACTTTCAGCTTGGATGTTTGGAATGATCTGTATGTTGCTGATACGCTTAGATGGCTGGACACTTATTAACAAAATGAAATCACTTGTAGATATTTTATGATTATCTAATAGACAAACAAGAATATGTCAATACAGATTACAGTGCTACTGAACCGGCATGGCTGACCTGATGCCAAGCCAAAACAAATAAACGAATTCCATTTTCGTTCCAATCAGTTATGTAATGAAACAGCACCAATCATGTGATACTTTTCAAGTCAAAGGACAATTTAAGTAAAATTTTTGTTAGCTCGAAGCCACTTTCAGAATTGACTGAGCGTTATATAGTATACCTCACAGTATGTTACTTCTTTCATATGGGATAATTACGTACTTGTAGTCAATACTACACGGTTTGCAAGAAGACGAGAAGATATGTGACATATAAAAATAAATGTTTCACGATTAAATATGTAATTGTCAAACTAATATTTCGAGGAATGTTATTGGCTTGCATTACGAGTGTTAATATTGTTTCTGGTGTTAAAATTCTCTTGTGACAAATTTTAATGAGGTAATTATTGTTTTAATATGGTTACATTAATTAATTAATGAATAAATAATAGCATTCGATTGCATGTACATTCAGATCGGCTGGAATAGCAAAAGTCACTCTGATATCTGACGTGTCAGATGAACATAACGCGATCGACCATTCTAAAGTAGGTCACCACCGATGCGACGGAGTAATTTAAAGTACTTATCCATCTCCAAACTTGTTATGAATTTATGAAAAATAAATTGTACCCTTTTTAATCCCGGAAAACGAAATAGAACCTCATTTAGTTTCTAGAATTTTTGGAAACTATATGTATTTCAGCTGACTGTTTTGTAGTGCTACAAAAAGTAAATAATAAGAGAGTTTGGTATGCGATAGCGTAGAAATTAGTGGAATATCAATGCACGTTAGAAATTAAATAAAGATTGAAAAGTTTGGAGACGGACGAGGAACTTTATGGGGCAAACATTCACATAAAATGAAATAAAACAATGTTTGAGTTAATTCGTGCAATTAAGAGGCAGAAAACATCAGCGGGGTGAGTCGCTGAGAGAATTATTAAAGAACTATAGATCTTGACTATCCTCCACATGGTCCCTTTTCCTCATGCTTGTGCGTTATCGCCGTTTTAGATCGCTTGCTATAAGTAAGTTTTTCGCTGCTCTATTGGTCACCAAGCTATTCAATGACCTTCGAAGGTCCCAGTTTGTAGCTTACATTCTACAGCGACCTGATGATGAGACAGTGTTCTCGTAAAAATTGTGATCAGAGGTCTAATAAACACTGTATTTATAGTCTAGGTACAGTTATAGATGTAGATGTTGTTAGACGCTCCTAGTTGCAATGGTCACGTACTTAAAACAACGACTGTAACCCATATTTTCAGTTCATACTAAGATTAGTATCAGCATGAACAGCACTAAAAGTGTCGAGCTCCAGTAGCATTACATTAATTTTTACTTTCATTGTGTCCGACGCACCATTTGAGCCATTACAGCCTGTAAAGTTAGTATATCTAGGACAACACTTTACCAGTAATAAATTTAAAATAGTCTTAATCCCCCTATTCCGTAGATGAGTTTGGGAAGTTTCCATTGTTTATCATCCAAATGCTAAAAAGGAAATCCCCATCCAAATATTCCCAATAGGGAACCCTTTGGCTCGTCCCAGGTGGCTGCGATTGAGCTGGAGTAACTTAATCAGCAACCCAAATAAAAAGACGACTTTGATGAAAGTATAAGAGTGAGATCTACCCCGCTATCGGTTTCGGCTGTAGGAGAAAGGGCATGGGAATCAGACGAAAAGTCACTAAGCAGATGCCCTTATTCGCTCCCACTGTGGCTACTTTCCTTTTCTTTTATGATGGAGCTGGTAGCATTACAGTGGAAGAGGATTTCCGGAGCACTTAAATTACAACTCACAAAATATTTGAAAACGATATACCTGAAGTGTCGCCTAGGAGTACGTAAAAAGCGTGGCACGGACTAACATTCTAGAAGCCTAGAACGAGTGATGTTGAACGGGATAGAATGGATGCCTGTACTTGTATAAATGCACTTTTTATAGCACTTTTTTTAAATTTGATTTAAAAACACAAAATTCGGATTATGATTTAGGTCTTAGCTCAAATGAAATATGTCTTACAGCAAATAAAAACTGATAACAACAATGTAGTACGAGACTAAGCTATTTCGTAAGTATTTTTAGCAAACATAGATTCTGTCAGAAATAAGTGTTGGACAGAATCCATCACAACAGGTTTTTATTTTGCAGTTTTGAATTGTATTTTATATGTTGAAGGTTACCTTTATGTGAAGGATCAGTTTGTTAATCAGTGTACGTGGTGAAGGTGTCCATAAAAATGAGGTATCTATTAACATAGAAAGTGGGAAGACGGTACCTGTATTTACACGTAAGAAAAACCTTTGATGTTTAAATGAACTGAGTTGCCAGATCTGCACATTTATGATAGTTGAATAAATATTAAATAAATAACTTGGACATATTCACTGTTGCACAACGGATACCAGTTGGACGTAAAAATGGAAGTTTGCGAGGGAATACGAAAGCATGTGTTGTGGTAAAATTATGAGTTTATTCAAGACAAAACTGAGCAAACTAATAAACTAAACAACTAATAAATGGTTTATGGTTGTTGCACTTCATCATAACACTCTTGGCTGAGTTACAAAACTACATTTACAACTGCCTCTTGGAGACTCCAGCATGTATTATTATAAATCAGGGAAGGGTCAGAGGAATCTTTCAGTGGAGACATTCACGCATATGAACACATTATCATAGAGATTCAGGACAGGCTGGACAGTGAAGGGGGAGGCGTGTTTATAGAGGTAAGAAGTGCAACAGTATCGAAGGAAATTGACGGAGATCCGAAATGTGAAATAATTTGGGTGAAGGTCACGGTTAAAGCAGGCTCAGACATGGTAATTGGATGTCTCTATAGGCCCCCTGGCTCAGCAGCTGTTGTGGCTGAGCACCTGAAGGATAATTTGGAAAATATTTCGAGTAGATTTCCCGACCATGTTATAGTTCTATGTGGAGATTTTAATTCGCCGGAAATAGACTGGGAGACTCAAACGTTCATAACGGGTGGCAGGGACAAAGAATCCAGTGAAATTTTTTTAAGTGCTTTATCTGGAAACTACCTTGAGCAGTTAAACAGACAACCGACTCGTGGCGATAACATATTAGACCTTCTGGTGACAAACAGACCCGAACTATTTTAAACAGTTAACGCAGAACAGGGAAACAGTGATCATAAAGCGGTTACTGCATCGATGATTTCAGCCGTAAATAGAAATATTAAAAAAGGTAGGAAGATCTTTCTGTTTAGCAAAAGTGACAAAAAGCAGATTACAGAGTACCTGACGACTCAACACAAAAGTTTTGTCTCAAGTACAGATAGTGTTGACGATCAGTGGACAAAGTTCAAAACCGTCGTACAATATGGTTCAAATGGCTCTGAGCACTATGGGAGTCAACATCTGAGGTCATCAGTCCCCTAGAACATAGAACTACTTAAACCTAACTAACCTAAGAACAACACACACATCCATGCCCGAGGCAGGATTCGAACCTGCGACCGTAGTGGTCGCGCGGTTCCAGACTGAAGCGCCTAGATCCGCTCGGCCACACCGGCCGGCATCGCACAATATGCGTTAGATGAGTATGTGCCAAGCAAGATCGTAAGAGATGGAAAAGCGCCACCGTGGTACAACAACCGAGTTAGAAAACTGCTGCGGAAGCAAAGAGAACTTCACAGCAAGCATAAACATAGCCAAAGCCTTGCAGACAAACAAAAATTGCGCGAAGCGAAATGTAGTGTGAGGAGGGCTATGCAAGAGACGTTCAATGAATTCGAAAGTAAAGTTCTATGTACTGACTTGGCAGAAAATCCTAAGAAATTTTTGTCTAATGTCAAAGCGGTAGGTGGATCAAAACAAAATGTCCAGACACTCTGTGACCAAAATGGTACTGAAACAGAGGATGACAGACTAAAGGCCGAAATACTAAATGTCTTTTTCCAAAGCTGTTTTACAGAGGAAGACTGCACTGTAGTTCCTTCTCTATATTGTCGCACAGATGAAAAAATTGTAGATATCGAAATAGATGACAGAGGGATAGAGAAACAATTAAAATCGCTCAAAAGAGGAAAGGCCGCTGGACCTGATGGGATACCAGTTCGATTTTACACAGAGTACGCGAAGGAACTTGCCCCCCTTCTTGCAGCGGTGTACCGTAGGTCTCTAGAAGAGCGTAGCGTTCCAAAGGATTGGAAAAGGGCACAGGTCATCCCCGTTTTCAAGAAGGGACGTCGAACAGATGCGCAGAACTATAGACCTATATCTCTAACGTCCATCAGTTGTAGAATTTTGGAACACGTATTATGTTCGAGTATAATGACTTTTCTGGAGACTAGAAATCTACTCTGTAGGAATCAGCATGGGTTTCGTAAGAGACGGTCGTGTGAAAGCCAGCTCGCGCTATTCGTCCACTAGACTCAGAGGGCCATAGACACGGGTTCCCAGGTAGATGCCGTGTTTCTTGACTTCCGCAAGGCGTTCGATACAGTTCACCACTGTCGTTTAATGAACAAAGTAAGAGCATATGGACTATCAGACCAATTGTGTGATTGGATTGAAGAGTTCCTAGATAACAGAACGCAGCATGTCATTCTCAATGGAGAGAAGTATTCCGAAGTAAGAGTGATTTCAGGTGTGCCGCAGGGGAGTGTCATAGGACCGTTGCTATTCACAATATACATAAATCGCCTTGTGGATGACACCGGAAGTTCACTGAGGCTTTTTGCAGAAGATGCTGTGGTGGGTGTATCGAGAGGTTGTAACAATGGAAAATTGTACTGAAATGCAGGAGGATCTGCAGCGAATTGACGCATGGTGCAGGGAATGGCAATTGAATCTCAATGTAGACAAGTGTAATCTGCTGCGAATACATAGAAAGAAAGATCCCTTATCATTTACCTACAAAATAGCAGGTCAGCAACTGGAAGCAGTTAATTCCATACATTATCTGGGAGTACGCATTAGGAGTGATTTAAAATGGAATGATCATATAAAGTTGATCGTCGGTAAAGCAGATGCCAGACTGGGATTCATTGGAAGAATCCTAAAGAAATGCAATCCGAAAACAAAGGATGTAGGTTACAGGACGCTTGTTCGCCCACTGCTTGAATACTGGTCAGCAGTGTGGAATCCGTACCACATAGGGTTGATAGAACAGATAGAGAAGATCCAACGGAGAGCAGCACGCTTCGTTACAGGATCATTTAGTAATCGCGAAAGCGTTACGGAGATGATAGATAAACTCCAGTGGAAGACTCTGCAGGAGAGACGCTCAGTAGCCCGGTACGGGATTTTGTTAAAGTTTCGAGAACATACCTTCACGGAAGAGTCAAGCAGTATATTGCTCCCTCCTACGTATATCTCGTGAAGAGACCATGAGGATAAAATCAGAAAGATTAGAGCCCACACAGAAGCTTACCGACAATCCTTCTTTCCACGAACAATACGAGACTGGAATAGAAGAGAGAACCGATAGAGGTACTCAAGGTACCCTCCGCCACACACCGTCAGGTTGCTTGCCGAGTATGGATGTAGATGTAGATGTAAAGAAAATCTTCATCAGTATGCACGTCGTTAGCAAACGACCGTTTTCTTGGCTTGAGTGCACGAAGCAAGTGAACAAGAATTCATCGATAAAAGTAAACTGTTAATAATCGCACCACCAACACACAGACATTTTACCCCAAGAATCAGTAACTGTGGAGTGTTCAAAAATGGTTCAAATGGCTCTGAGCACTATGGGACTTAACAACTGAGGTCATCAGTCCCCTAGAACTTAGAACTACTTAAATCTAACTAACCTAAGGACATCACACACATCCATGCCCGAGGCAGGATTCGAACCTGCGACCGTAGCGGTCGCGCGGTTCCAGACAGAAGGGCCTAGAACCGCTCGGCCACTCCGGCCGGCAACTGTGGAATGTAACGACTCTCACAATCTGCGAACATATGGTCGTCACAACCAAACATTGTGCGTAAAAGAGTTGTAAAATACAGAATAACTAAGCAAATTGGACAATATACATTACTCCGAGATACGATCTGCGAACTTAAGACTCTCAGATCCGTAATTAACATGGACTGAGACAAGAAAGACATGTGGAAACTAGATTACGAACTGAAATCGGTATTAGCGAAGTTTCAGAAATCTGTTTAATTATACTATACTAGTGAGACTACCAACAAAATTAATGAGACTGAGCTGAGAAGATACATCACGCTTCAACATGTCTGAACAAAGGTAGAGCAGATAAATAGCTCGCATTCGTGGCTAAGTGCAACTCTTTATAATGTTTCGAAATTGGCAAGGAAAATTTCGTATACCGCTCAACATGCAATGTGCGATGAGAGCAAGCCGTTAATTTTTTAGTGAAGCTGAAATCTACAAAAATAAGATATTGAATTAACTATGAGTAGGCACACTTACAATTAGTCAGTTTTTCCCATCTCGCATCTCCCGGAACACTGCCGAGCGAAATCTTTTGCGAGCCACGCATCCCATTGCTTCGGAAGTGCCCAGAGAGCTCCCTATTGAGTGGTTCCAACATAAATAAGAGTTTCGCCTAAGGCAAACAGAAACCTCTTTGCTACCTCGTACGTGCTTTGTAGGGTTAGCTATTCTGCTACAGTAGCAGACTGATTTTACCCCCATAGATCTACATATTGAAATTTATCTTGTACACTCTCATTCATGCTTTTCTTTCTTCAGGTGAGAGGAGGAAAGGATGCACACACCAACATATTGAACATAAATGTATTGAATATGCGTACGGGGCTCCAATAATTACCAAAAATCTTATTGAAATGTGAAGTAAATAAAGATAATTTACATTGTGGTCACTATAGCTCTGTCTTCTTTTTTTTAACGTGGTTGACAGTTTGCGATCAGAACTGAGCTGCCAGAGTTTGAGACATTAAGTTAAATGCTAAGCAAAATCATGAAAAGGCTCATGTGGAGACCCTTCAGTATATTGACATGAGTGGTTTCGGATTTACATATATAAGTCTGAAGATGTATCTCAGACGGGTAAATATACACCTGCTATTGGCAGAATCGTCGTGATCCTCTTTACAGCATGGCTTTTATACAATCTACTATGTTTGTTGCCTTTGAATAATATCACGGGTAGGTCGTTTTCTGCGTCACAAGTCGTTACAGTCTGCTGCCTGGAAGTACTGGACCATATAGCGTAACATTCCTTACAGTATTATGGGAGAAACCAGCCTTGTGCGCATCTGTTGAGTGTCATGAACATTTGTACAGAGTAATGGTAATGGCAACCTGTCATATCTGGGTCTAGCTAGCGAGCGTCCGCGATACCGTCCGCGCAGGCACTTTGCCTAATGGTGCAGGCTGTGCGGCAAGTGTTCCATCGCAGAGGAGCCCGTTCGGTGTATGTGAAGCAATTCCATAATAGTGTGCGATTTACTGTTTGCAAAAGGCGGAAGCTCAACACCTCCAATGCTGCCATCTACACATTGTAGCTCATGGTAGCTTCAAGGAGTGCAATGCCATAAAATTTAAATATTCAGTAGTTAACCTTCTGAGCTTAGTGTTGCATTTATAGTGTTACGGAATAAAACAGCAGCAGTAACACATTACTAATAAAAAGAGCAAAATAATTTTGTTTATGGTTGGACCTAAGCAAAGGTGCACACACTGCCACGTGTAACGCATTCTTTTTCGTATATTTATTTACATTCGAACGACTATAAAATAATTTATTTTCCTGCAGGAGTCAATCGACTGCAAAAGCTTACACCTAATTCGGTACGTGCTATCACATGTCACTGGTGTCAGATCAAGTCCCAACCCCCGCATTCTTTTAGCTAATCGTTCGTGAAACAAAGAGTTTTCATCTCATTATTTTTTCCTTTCATCGCATCATTCTTTGGAATGGTTTGTCAGTGTTCTCATCTCTTCCTTCTTTACGATAAACTCTTTACCTACAAATGTACTGAACTCAACATCCATCTAATTTATTTTGCAAATTCTAATATAGTTTGCTCCTAGACGTTTTCCCACTTAGTTCTTCTTGCAGGACCGAATTAACTATGCGTGGATGTTAGTAGAGGATCAGTGCCAGTATGAGGCCAAAAGTTGCTGATGTCAGCATCAGCACTCCTGGATCTGATGACATAAGCATCAGCATTCCTAGGACTGCCGATGTCAGCTTCAGCATTCCTGGAATTCCCTCTCCTCTCTCCCCTCCTCCTCCTCTACCCTCCACCTCCATGGACAATGGCCTAAATACGAGATGTGCATTTATGTAACCGATCACTGTGAAGCTCCAGACCCCGGGAGCACTTACGTTAGACCAATAGCGTGGAAATTCAGTCCCCACGGCTCAATAAGTTTAAATTTTTATAATTCGATTACGTGAGTGCCATCGTTTGCTGTCTGTACCTCGAAGATAAAGGGCCTCCCACTGTTTCTGAGCAATACGCTCTTCGTTCTAGCTCTGTGCTAGGCTATTTGTCACAAAAAATATTTTTTATTGTACTCCAATTGCGTGACCCTGTAATGAGACATCATACAATATTCTGCAAAATGTAGTCAAGTGGTACCAAATCCAGTGAGAGGACCTGTGCCGAATGGTATCTGAAAAATCTGACGTTATCGCATCTGCATCTATGTGGTGAATGGGGCGTAATTGTAATTACGCACCTCTCCCAATTTTTGTACATTTCGTATATAAATATGGAAAACAGGGAGTGTGGAAAAGAGAGGTCGACTTTAGTCAAAGCAGTTTTACTAGCTAATGATTAATCAAATTTACAAGAAAGTGAAATTCAGCTCCAGTGTGCTGTCTGTCTTTCTAAATGGGTGACATTGGTTGCATATCTCCGTGACAAAGATAAAAACATGCACTTAAAGGAAACCAGAAGGTTCGCAGTGATGGTATCTTGTACAATATTTATTACATTATTTACACTAATGACATTATGGCCACTAACAACAGGAGGATTGAATGATACCTACTGGCTGTATAGGTGTGTGCCACTGTAAGAAAAGCATATAAGCAGAGAAGAGATGAAAAGAGAATCATTCGAGCTAAGATACAGACTAAAAAATGGGAAATACAGTGGCCTAAAGGACACGTCGTCATGACCCAGCGCCTCGGAAACGGCCAAACTGGTGGCTGTTGGCATGCTAGGTATCGTGACCACCTATGGAACATGCATGAAGGACAATGAAACCAAGAGGAAACGATAAGGGGCGGGACATTCAAGTTTCACCAAAGAACATGGAGGTCGGAGGCTTGCCTGCTCTGTAAAGCAGAATACATAGGGATCTGTGGCAGATGCTCAAGATAGAGTGTGCCGCTTTAAGAAAAGCATATAAGTAGGGCACACTGTTCGGCTCATATTGTTGAACTTGGGGTTCTGCAGCAGACGGCCTCAACGTGTTCCCATTTTGTCCCAACAACATTGTCAATTATGACTGCAGTAGGCACGAGATTATAGAGACTGAACATCAATGGGATGATAAGGGACGATAAGGGGCGGGACATTCAAGTTTCACCAAAGAACATGGAGGTCGGAGGCTTGCCTGCTCTGTAAAGCAGAATACATAGGGATCTGTGGCAGATGCTCAAGATAGAGTGTGCCGCTTTAAGAAAAGCATATAAGTAGGGCACACTGTTCGGCTCATATTGTTGAACTTGGGGTTCTGCAGCAGACGGCCTCAACGTGTTCCCATTTTGTCCCAACAACATTGTCAATTATGACTGCAGTAGGCACGAGATTATAGAGACTGAACATCGATGGGAACCGTTGCTCGAAACATGGACTGTACGATTATCAGAGGCCTGTGGGCGCAGTATTATGCTATGGCAACATCCACCTTAGCCACGATGGGACTTGTGTTAGTAATAAAGGCTAACATGATAATTGTGAACTACGTGAACGTTTTTACGAACCACCTGGATATCATCACCTTTGACGTTTTACCGGACAGTGACTGCATCTTCCAGCAATTTAAAAAAACGCCAGAATAGTACCACAGTGGTTTAGGGAGTGTGTTGATGAACTCAAGTCGATATCTTCGCCACCAAATTCGTCTTACATGAACCCAATGGAATACTTATGGGCACTCTGTAGTGTCGGCTACGTGCCCCCAAAACCGTTGTCCCGAAATTTGAAACCTAATAGTTTTTGCTTTGTGTTGAGCCTGATCCGCAACTTCGTCAAAAGATTCCCAGGATAGTACACTTGAGTTAACTTGATGTATGTAGCTGGAAGACTGCCATCAATTTTATTCTGTACTCTAATTTATTACCTTTTCGATAACGCGTTATTACTTCGCAGCAGATTAAAAATTGATGTAATTTAATTACGTATTGGAGATTACGTCCATCGTTATAATGAAAAATCGAGAGGTCTTTTGTCAGATTCCAAGACAATCCAAGCAGCGCTCATTTATTAATCCGGGATTTTTTTTTATGTCATGTCTGCTACAGAGAAATGTACTCTTTTCAGTGCAGCTACATATTCAAAAGATAATTATGGAATTATTTATTATCTTGCTCTCATAATTTACTTTCTACTATTACTAGAAATGATTTTACCTTTATTTACATCCCAAATTCGCAATACCAACATTTTGCTCACCTTTTTTTTCAAGTTTCATACTAAGTATCTCTAATAATTCTCGAGCATTTCTAGTAATTTACTACCGTCCCAAATGTCACACAATATTTCATAACAATATTCTCATTTCTGAACGAACGAGACATTGCCTATAACCCAAAAATCATAATTTTTGTAATAGAAGTGAAGATTTCCAGATACGAAAGTTGCAGATGAGTTAATATCATCATTTTAACGATATTTCAGCAACACCGTTTTAAAGGGCGTCGAATGCTCGTACTAATGCTGACCTTTTGAATTATAACTGAACAGGACTTGCTGTGCTACTTCAACAGCGCGTGGAGCAAAACCGTTTTTGTGAAATTTAACATATTACTGTACGTTTTATGGTTGTTTTACTGGAATATTTTACGGAAAAGAGCGCTATTTAAAGTACGAATATGAAAATCCCGTTTGTTCATTTAATGCCGATTTTCCATTCTACGCATCACAATTAAAGAAAGTAGCCACTATATCCAGTGTCTTCAGATGACAAACACCCAGTTATTTTTTTCGCCCACATCACGATACCGGGCTCATTCGCCGTTGTACTTAATACGCGGCGTAGTGCTGCTGTTGGACTCTAACGGTGGCAGAAATTTTCATCATCGGTGATGGTATGGAATGGAGGAGGAGTGGTCGGCTCGTAACGTTTCTTATCACAAGACCATGCATCAGTATCGTGGAGTAACAGAGGAGGGAGCTCAGTGAGAGGGAAGATGACAATTATGGGGATGTGGGAACAGACGTTAGAATGAGGAAATGAGTGTCAAGATGGAATATGCAAGCGACAGGCATACGACGAATAAATGCAGGGAAACGTCTCAGATATCGTAAAAATATCATGTGATCATAGATGTGTTGCGTTTGCTTGCAGAAGAATAAGTAAATGTAATTCAAATTAATGCAAATCCATTAGTGAGTAGTAGGAGGACAGTATATTCACCGACAAAAAATTGTGATGATTCGATATTTTTCGAATCACTCAATAACTGGACAATAAATTATTATTATAATATTACATGTGTAATGCCGACTAACAAGTATCAAATGCATTATGTATGAAAACCGTACAGAATTAAGCTGGCTCAAGACTGACCGATCCACACACTAATCGAAAGGCTGCTCGTACAACAGTATTCAAATAATGATTACAGGGATAATGTTTGCTGGAAATCCATATGCTGCTGTAAGTGTAGATTGTTTTCCCACTTGATGTAAGATTTCAAAGAGAACCGAGGTGGCGCTAACTAAAGGACAGAATTAGAAGCAATTTAATACATTAATTTTTATTTTTTGTTTCGATACTTCTTTTGTTACATACTGTTTGTAATTAATTACGATTCTTTGTGTGGATATATTGTTAAGTTCTATTGTACGTCTACAAATTGATATCTTTGTTATTGTATTGTTTAACATAAGAATTAAGAAATCTTACTATGTGGCAAATTTTCAGCGTTATGAACGCATTGGACGACCTGCTTTACACACACAGTAGGGCAAGTTTACAGTATTCAATACAAACATAAATCATGACGTAACTCACAAACCTTTCATCAGTGTGTCAAGTGAGAGAGTTAACGATGTTCAGCCTGTCGGGTAAAAGCCTGAGCTAAAGCTCAGGGGTCTTTAAGGCTGACAGTCTCCTTGGTGCTGTTCGAGAGGAGTAGGCCATGCGCCGCCACCCGCTATACACGCCTCCATTCCAGTCATCTACACTGAACACATACGTTTAAGACACAAGTTCCCCACATTGCTTGGACAGGGGCCAATGTGCGCAGGGAGAGAACACGCTTTCCTACTACGAGGCTGAACCCCTGTGTTGATACTCTAAATACCACAAGTTGTTGGCTGGAAGTTGTGTACCAATCACGAGGTGTTCTTCGGATAGAGATTTGTACCAATTTCTCCGCGTCAGCTGGCCGTCAATGTATTAAACATTGATGGTACGTTTTTGTTTCTCAGCCAAATAGGAGATTTCGTTCTGAACGCAATATTTGGGCACTCATCACATATGTTTTCCCTGCAGCACTTGACACCGAACAAGCACACTGCACACTGGACCTGCATTCTGGAGGGCCACGGTTCAAATCCTCGTCTGGCCATTCAGATTTAAGTTTTAAGCGACCTTCCTAAATCGCTACAGGCAGATGCCGATGTTCCCTCTGGAAAGGGCGCTGCTGATTTCCTTCGACGTTTTTTCACAATCTGAGCTTTCGCTCCGTCTCTGATGATCGAGCGATCATAGATGAAACTATAGGTTCCTTCCTTCTTCTTTGGTGCACCTAGTGGTCGTCTCACGTGATCTCGCTGACTGGACTTCAGTTAGACCTGCCTCGTGTTGTTGTAGTCACACCCCTGTTAACGACCGACGTCGACTACTGGCGTCCGTAACGTACTATGATGTGGCAGCAGCTTATCAGATGATAAAGAAAATGAAAAACAGACTATGAATAAGAATCTTAATCATTGAGACCAAAGCATAAGCCTGTGCAATGCCCGTTACTTTTACACAACCAAGCTTAAGGATCCTGACAACAAATGGTTCAAATGGCTCGAAGCACTATGGGACTTAACATCTGAGGTCATCAGTGCCCTAGACTTAGAACTACTTAAACCTAACTAAGTTAAGGACATCACAGACATCCATGCCCGAAGCAGGATTCGTACCTGTGACCGTAGCAGCAGCTCGGTTCCGGACTGAAGCTCCTAGAACCGTTCGGTCACAACGGCCGGCTCCTGACAACAGTGAGTCAGTTCAGATCCCTCACCTCTCAATGTTAATTTTGAATGACACTTTCCGCTAATTCAAGTTTAATAATAATAATCTTCTTCATTACATAGACGACACAATAGTCCTCGCCGCTTTTTATATTGGCGGAAGCTCCTCTTGTGACACCTAGTGGTTAATTTATTCCGCATTACAATAGGGTGTCCGGATACTTTTCTCAGATGGTGTATGACACTGAACTGTTGTGATGAAGTAAGCAGTCATATATTCGATAGTGTAGGGTATAGTAACGTATTACAGCATGTTCTAGAAATATTCTATTCCAAAATTATTACAAACAAACAGAAATTACCTTTATATCTGGAAGATATGCTGACATCGCGATAAACAGTCTTCTTTAAGCAGAATCTGCTACCTGCTGGGGACCCGCAGAATCGAAAACAGTCCTTACACAGAGAGTAAAATGTGTAGAGTATATTCAACACTCATACACAACGAATTTAATTTATTCCATGAGCTAGTCATAAATAAAAACTGGATGTAGCGTATAAGCTGCCTAACGGCTGATGAGGTTAAAACACAGTCTGCAGTAACATCTTAATGGCGTTTTCTTCGATACGTTTAAAGTAGCATCTCTCAAACCACGCGTCAGAACTATATGGCGATCCACTTCTTCGATAGACCAGTACACGTAAGCAAACGCAACGCACTAGTCGCAAATATCTGCAGCAACTATTAGAAAAAAGTGAACGTATAAGCAGAGTTCTGGTAAGTACTTTGTATGTTTCATGATAGCTCTTGTTTCATTAGTTTTATCCGCTTCAAAGGTCTTATCACACTCTAAATAACTGAAAATTTGCTCACCTGCAATTAGTAGATCCAATATTCTCCGTTCTACTTCAACATTCAGTGTTAGTAACGCAACAAATTCACCAAATTCGTAAGAAACGTTAATCGAACTTTTGTACATATTAGGTCAGCGGTATACTCGTTCCAGCACACGCTTTAGAAGAAATCTAATATTTGTTCAGGTATAAATCCTGCGGCCAAAGAATCATGCGGTTGACTGTTTTACAGCGGAACAAAGACACCTTCTCTGCTAGAAAGTTTATCCGTTAATTTCAGAATGGAAACTGAGAAAGGATAAGTGGGAACAGTGGTTCCCGCTTCCAGCCATCTAAATTTCTTTCTTCTTTCATTACATATACACTCCTGGAAATGGAAAAAAGAACACATTGACACCGGTGTGTCAGACCCACCATACTTGCTCCGGACACTGCGAGAGGGCTGTACAAGCAATGATCACACGCACGGCACAGCGGACACACCAGGAACCGCGGTGTTGGCCGTCGAATGGCGCTAGCTGCGCAGCATTTGTGCACCGCCGCCGTCAGTGTCAGCCAGTTTGCCTTGGCATACGGAGCTCCATCGCAGTCTTTAACACTGGTAGCATGCCGCGACAGCGTGGACGTGAACCGTATGTGCAGTTGACGGACTTTGAGCGAGGGCGTATAGTGGGCATGCGGGAGGCCGAGTGGACGTACCGCCGAATTGCTCAACACGTGGGGCGTGAGGTCTCCACAGTACATCGATGTTGTCGCCAGTGGTCGGCGGAAGGTGCACGTGCCCGTCGACCTGGGACCGGACCGCAGCGACGCACGGATGCACGCCAAGACCGTAGGATCCTACGCAGTGCCGTAGGGGACCGCACCGCCACTTCCCAGCAAATTAGGGACACTGTTGCTCCTGGGGTATCGGCGAGGACCATTCGCAACCGTCTCCATGAAGCTGGGCTACGGTCCCGCACACCGTTAGGCCGTCTTCCGCTCACGCCCCAACATCGTGCAGCCCGCCCCCAGTGGTGTCGCGACAGGCGTGAATGGAGAGACGAATGGAGACGTGTCGTCTTCAGCGATGAGAGTCGCTTCTGCCTTGGTGCCAATGATGGTCGTATGCGTGTTTGGCGCCGTGCAGGTGAGCGCCACAATCAGGACTGCATACGACCGAGGCACACAGGGCCAACACCCGGCATCATGGTGTGGGGAGCGATCTCCTACACTGGCCGTACACCACTGGTGATCGTCGAGGGGACACTGAATAGTGCACGGTACATCCAAACCGTCATCGAACCCATCGTTCTACCATTCCTAGACCGGCAAGGGAACTTGCTGTTCCAACAGGACAATGCACGTCCGCATGTATCCCGTGCCACCCAACGTGCTCTAGAAGGTGTAAGTCAACTACCCTGGCCAGCAAGATCTCCGAATCTGTCCCCTATTGAGCATGTTTGGGACTGGATGAAGCGTCGTCTCACGCGGTCTGCACGTCCAGCACGAACGCTGGTCCAACTGAGGCGCCAGGTGGAAATGGCATGGCAAGCCGTTCCACAGGACTACATCCAGCATCTCTACGATCGTCTCCATGGGAGAATAGCAGCCTGCATTGCTGCGAAAGGTGGATATACACTGTACTAGTGCCGACATTGTGCATGCTCTGTTGCCTGTGTCTATGTGCCTGTTGTTCTGTCAGTGTGATCATGTGATGTATCTGACCCCAGGAATGTGTCAATAAAGTTTCCGCTTCCTGGGACAATGAATTCACGGTGTTCTTATTTCAATTTCCAGGAGTGTAGATATCAAGTTAATCATTATAAAAATTTGCAGGTGATTGTTTCATTGTATGCTATTTCAATGTATTATCGTTGTTCTTTTCACTTTTAAACGTCTTCTGTATGTATTTAATTCTACATTACAGATTCTTCTGCTCAGTCGAGTTTCTTACTTACTGAGTAGTTGTAGGGAAGGAACAGTACACATGACTGTGTTGACAATGTAACATGTTGCGTCTCTTACAGCTTTGCCTGGAACCTATAGGTGTCAAGCGTTTAAAGGGTGTTTTCTACTAGTTTAGCGATTTTACATCAGATCTCATATAATTGTGTACATCTATCCTTTGCTCTCTCACTCCTATAGAAATACATTTCATTAAAATCTATTGATTTTTAGATTTTTTTATTTTTTAAGCTTTGGCATTGCAAGACAAAAGAGTCACTCAAATATCGTGTCACAAGCATCTATTGCATCCTCCCACAGCGAAGTATTTATTGACCGAAAAGGAACCATATCAACGACCTGGTGAGGAGTGAAATGAAAGTGCAAAAACTAAAACTATTTCATGTCTGAGCCATACTAACATACCATGTTGTGAATTACATGACACTAAATAGGGAATTAAAGGATGTAGTAAAGTGCAGTCATATTGAACTGATAGTGTTACGTCGTAGTCCGATTTAAAAAGACGATTAAGCACCGTTCAGATTCTACTTCTGGCAGATGGAAAGATAGCTTTATATACACGTCATGCTCTACTTGTGTGGGGTTTCCACAGCTGTCTCCGTATCCCAGACATCTCTCTCCATTGAGCTGTATCTTCCCATGCTTCCCTGTCTTCCTCTGTTTCCCATTTTCTCATATTCTTGACTAGGCAACATTCGATCTACCCTTTCTCCTTTTTCCTCGAGGATGATACATCAAAACGCTTTTTGGCCATCGGTCATCTGTCATTCGCATTGTATGTACATACCAGGTAAGCTGCCGTTCTTCTATTCTATCTTTATGCTTTCTTGACGCTGAGTCGTTTCCCTAATAGTTGTGTTTCTTACGTGTTGTCATTGAGATATTCTAGATGGTCGCCTGAGATCGTCGATTTCTACAACTCTCAATTCGTTTTTATTTTTTTCCAATAAGTTTCCAGCACTCGCATCCTTAAGTTGCTAAAGTATGTCATCTTCTTTACTTTCCAAATTATCTTAGAAGACCATAGTAGAGGGTTTAGCGTCCGGATCGCTGTTTCCCCACGAGTCACTCATTGCGTCTTACGAATTAGGGTAAACCTTGGTAATTTCGTGAGTATTTCTGTATTAATTTAAGGTACATAAAAATATTTTAAAAGCCTTCTGAATTACATATGTAAGCCTGCTCTTAAATGTATTACTCAATATGCACGATGTTATGATTAGTTGATTCTATATTCTCTCCCTTATGATTTTGTAGGTTATTTCGTGATACCCCTTGGTACGTTCGTGACATTACTTGGGTAATTTCGTGATAATGCATTAATTACATAATGAAAGCATTGTATTTCTATAAAAGATTTTATTTTGACATTTTACGACATTGAGGCTCATTTATGATAATAATGATAAAGTATTGACTAAGTAATGAGCAAAAACACTGAACTGAATTTACTGGTTATTGAAAGCCTCATTTTAGTCTTCATCAGAAAGGTTTTGACACTTGTTGCACATAAAAACGTCCTCACGCTCTTCAAAAGTATGTTGACACCTCGAATGGCACCACATTAAACAAAAACTACACTGAATCCATAGTGCCTCTGATTTTTTCCTCACGTCTTCTAAATAACTGTGGCCACAGGATGCACGTTTATTGTAATCTTTCGTACTCTTCTTTGTCACTCCAGAGGTGCTCGGTTGTGGATTTAATGTATCTTCCTTTCGTGGCCTACCTATAAATCAATAAATTTCAACTCTTTTAATGAAGCACTTGAGATAATATTTTAGAAAATGCATAGGTCTACCTCTGGTTCTTTTGGGAGCTGCTTCTTGAATTGGAGTCAGACATTTTGCCTTGCTATCTGTCTTTCTCTCCACTTGCATTTGTTCCCATCATCTGTTACGACAGGCAGAGCAAGAAGTTCATTCGCCTCTGAATGACTTTCTGAATCATGTAATACTGGTTCCAGATTGTCTTCTGCAGGTTTGTCTGTTAGCTATGATGTTGCTATTACCTCATCAGTCACAGTGGCAGGATTAAATGGATACATCCCAGTCTTCCTAAAAGCTGACATTGTGGTGTCACCGCCAGACACCACACTTGCTAGGTGGTAGCCTTTAAATCAGCCGCGGTCAGGTAGTATACGTCGGACCCGCGTGTTGCCACTGTTAGTGATTGCAGACCGAGCACCGCCACACGGCAGGTCTAAAGAGACTTCCTAGCACTCGCCCCAGTTGGACAGCCGACGTTCATAGCAGTGGTTCACTGACAAATTACGCTCTCATTTGCATAGACGATAGTTAGCATAGCCTTCAGCTACGTCATTTGCTACGACCTAGCAAGGCGCCTTATTCAATTGATATTTATTATGTGAAGCATGTACCGTCAAGAGCGATGTACCCCAATTATGGATTAAAGTTAAGTATTACATCAACTACGTACTTTATTTGCTACTGTTAATTCCCTTAACTGTTCCATACCTCACGCCAGTCTGCGTGAGATTAAACGCGTGTATTTCGGCCTCCTCTAGCAACACGGTGTTGGCTCTTCTGCCAACACAGCACATGGCGACGAGGATGGGATTTTTCGTTCCTAACTATATACTTGCTTAAATTATTTGTGTCATGGCTTCGCCACAATCTCCAGATGTACTGTCCGAATTTTATCGCTTGCAGAATCAGCAGACGCAGGCCTTATTGGATGCCCTTGGACAGCTCGTCCAGGGTCAATGTGCGATGCAAAATGATGCGGCAGCCGCCGTTTCACCGCTACCGCAGTCACAACACACAGTTGCACCACCTTTTCGTCCTTTTGATGCGGCACTGGAAAGCTGGACGGAGTGGTCTCGCCAATTTGGATTCCATCTCGCCGCCTACAGAATTCAAGGTAACGAGCAGTAGCCATTCTTATTGTCCTGTGTAGGCGTCCAGACGTACCGTGTGATAGTGAAATTATTTCCCTGACGCGACGTAGCAACTCTGTCCTACGAAGAAATTTTGTCTGCATTAGATGCCTATTTCAAAGAATCAGTCAATGTAGTTGCAAAACGCTATACGTTCTTTCGTACAAAACGTATGGCCGGTCAAACTAATAGGGAGTGGGTTGCAACCTTGCAAGGCCATACTAGGGATTGTACTTTTGAGTGTGAATGTGGACTCCCTTATTCAGATACAATGTTACGTGATGCAATTGCACAGAACGTTTCTGATGTTCGTATAAGGGAACAGATTTTGAAACTAGTCAATCCCTCCCTTCAACAAGTTCTGGACATATTGGATAGGCAAGACACACTTGACTTTGCTCAGGAATCATTTGAACCTTCCCCAGCTGTGTGTCACATTAACCGGCCCGCCGGGCGAGCTGCACAGAACGGTAAACAGCCCTCGCGCTCGTCCGCGCAGCTGCCGCCAAGCTCTCCGCTACGTGTGCCGCGCAAGCACGCACATGCAGTGCTAAAATCAGGTCCGCGGTGTGCTACTAGACATTCGCGTGAGAATTGCCCGTCACGCCAAGCTATTTGCTTTTTCTGTAATAAAAAAGGACATGTTCAAAGTGTTTGCCAGAAAAAGCTCAGAACGGACACTCACAACCATTCCAGGCCCTTTGCTTCGCGCCGGAATCGAACCACGAATACTCAGGCTCGTGAACCTTCGCCCATGGACATTCATGTAGTTAATTCCACTCCGACCAGTGCCACTCTTTCTAACAGTGACTGTGTTCATCCCACAAATAGTGTGCGTCGACATCGCATCAAGTAGCAAGTGATTCTGTACCAGTGTCAGTTCACGTTGCACGAGACAGTCGCTCTTGTCGTAAGCAGGACAATAAACTTTTTGTAGATTTGGTCATAAATGGCAACGTGATACCATTCCAGCTCGATACCGGAGCTGCAGTTTCATTGATCAATAAAGACACGTACAAACAACTGTGCACACCTCCGTTGCGTACCGCAAATGTTAAGTTAAATAGTTATTCAGGACAATCTAACCCTGTGTTAGGGCAGTGCAGCCTTCTTGCAACATACAAGGTACAAACAAAACTTGTGTCATTTTACATCCTTCGTTCTCTTCTGCAGTGAACTTGTTTGGTTTAGATTTATTTCAGTTGTTTAACTTGTCTATAGTCAATCAGGTCCTATCAGTGAACCAGACTGTGCCTTCAGACAGTGTTTCTCGTCTCTGTGAAGAATTTGCAGACATTTTTGCACCGAGCCTTGGTTGCGCTAAGAACTATAAAGCACGTTTGGAACTGAAAGTAAACACGCAACCGAAATTTTTCAGAGCGCGCAATGTTCCCCACGCATTGCGTGATGAGGTCGCAAGAACATTACACGAATTGGAATCTTCATCTGCATCTTCTTCCATTTCCATAATATTGTCCTCAAGAACATCGCCCTTGTATAGACCCTCTATATACTTCATCCACCTTTCTGCTTTCCCTTCTTTGCTTAGAACTGGGTTTCCATCTGAGCTCTTGACCATACAAATGGTTCTCTTTTCTCCAAAGGTCTCTCTAATTTTCCTGTAGGCAGTATCTATCAAACCCCTAGTGAGATAAGCCTCTACATCCTTACATTTGTCCTCTAGCCATCCCTGATTAGCCATTTTGCACTTCCTGTCGATCTCATTTTTGAGACCTTTGTATTCCTTTTTGCCTGCTTCACTTACTGCATGTTTGTATTTTCTCCTTTCATCTATTAAATTCAGTATCTTTTCTGTTACCCATGGATTTCTACTAGCCCTCGTCTTTTTACCTACTTGATCCTCTGCTGCCTTCACTATTTCATTCCTCAAAGCTACCCATTCTTCTTCTACTGTATTTCTTTCCCTGTCAATTGTTCCCTTATGCTCTCCCTGAAACTCTGTACAACCTCAGGTTCTTTCACTTTATCCAGGTCCCATCTCCTTAAATTCCCACCTTTTTGCAGTTTCTGCAGTTTAAATCTACAGTTCATAACCAATAGATTGTGGTCAGAGTCCACATCTGCAGGTGGAAATGTCTTACAATTTAAAATATGGTTCCTAAATCTCTGTCTTACCATTATATAATCTATCTGAAACCTGTCAGTATCTCCAGGCTTCTTCCATGTATACAACCTTCTTTTATGATTCTTGAACCAAGTGTTAGCTATGATTAAGTTGTGCTTTGTGCAAAATTCCACCAGGCGGCTTAGTCTCTTTCATTTCTTAGCCCCAATCCATATTCACCTACTACGTTTCCTTCTCTCCGTTTTCCTACTGTCGAATTCCAGTCACCCATGACTATTAAATTTTCGTCTCCTTCACTACGTGAATAATTTCTTTTATCTCATCATACATTTCTTCAATTTCTTCATCATCTGCAGAGCTAGTTGGCATATAAACTTGTACTACTGTAGTAGGCGTGGGCTTCGTGTCTATCTTGGCCACAATAATGCGTTAGCTATGCTGTTTGTAGTAGCTTACCCGCACTCCTATTTTTTATTCATTATTAAACCTACTCCTGCATTACCCCTATCTGATTTTGTGTTTATAACCCCGTATTCACCTGACCAAAGGTCTTGTTCCTCCTGCCACCGAACTTCACTAATTCCCACTATATCTAACTTTAACCTATCCATTTCCCTTATTAAATTTTTTAACCTACCTGCCCGATTAAGGATCTGACATTCCACGCTCCGATCCGTAGAACGCCAGTTTTCTGTCTCCTGATAACGACGTCCTCTTGAGTAGTCGCCGCCCGGAGATCCGAATGGGGGACTATTTTACCTCCGGAATATTTTACCCAAGAGGACGCCATCATCATTTAATCATACAGTAAAGCTGAATGCCCTCGGGAAAAATTACGGCTGTAGTTTCCCATTGCTTTCAGCCGTTCGCAGTACCAGCACAGCAAGGCCGTTTTGGTTAGTGTTACAAGGCCAGATCAGTCAATCATCCAGACTGTTGCCCCCGCAACTACTGAAAAGGCTGCTGCCTCTCTTCAGGAACCACGCGTTTGTCTGGCCTCTCAACAGATAGTCCTCCGTGTTGGTTGCACCTACGGTACGACTATCTGTGTCGTTGAGGCACGCAAGCCTCCCCACCAACGGCAAGGTCCATGGTTCATGGGGGGGGGGGGGGGTAGCGAGGGGTATAAATAGAAAAAGAAACTATACAAACAACTACTTTTTAAAATAAAAAGTTAGATTCAAGCGCCTTCAGCAGCTATATTCTGGCGGAGTCGTTCACGGTCTTGGTAGCAACGCTGAAACGCTTCAGTTGTTAGGGCCTTTAACACGTCGAACAAATTCTTTAGAATGTTCTCTACTGTCCCAAAACGACGTCTTTTTAAAACATCTTTCAATTTCGGGAAAAGAAAAAAGTCACAAGGATTAGGAGAAAAGGGGGCCGGCTGTAGAACAAAGGAAATGCTTTTGAGGTCAAAAATTCCGTGAAGGAAGTGGCCGTGCGATTTTGTCATTCTGCAGCATCCACTGTCTGGTCTCACGCGATTCAGCTTTTCCTGGGCCTTTCAAGGACAACTTTGTAAAACACTAGTCCTGGAGGAACAAATTTTTTTTAATGCTGGATACCCCTACTGTAGGCAAGCAGATCAGCATTGTTTTGATATTTGATTTGCTCATTCAAGATTTTCTCAGACGAGGAGATGTCTCAGCGCATTACTGCTGACTTTGCCGCTTAATCTCAGGATCATATTAAAAAATCCAAGATTCATCACCTGTGATCACACCACTGAACCATTCGTGCTCGTCGTCTATCCTCTCAGGAAGCAGCGCATACATTTCTTCGTTTGTCCTTCTGCTGAGTTGTTTTTCGGCACCATTTTGGCATAAGCCTTTGACATGTGAAAACTTCCGTCAAAACGTGATGTACTGTGAACGTGTTTAGTTGGTCACTGGTCATCCTTATTGTTAAACGCGTGTCTGATCTGAAAAGAGCACGCACACATTCGACGTTTTCGTAGGTTTCCTAAGTTGAAGTTCCCCTGAGCGAGGGTTATCTTCAACGTGTTCTCGGCCATCCAAAAATGATTTGTGCCAGCGAAAAACTTGCTCTTGATAGGGAATGTTGCTCATAGGCCTGTTGCAACTTTTCAGATGTCACAGTGGCGGATTTTCCAAGTTTGATACAAAACTTGATGGCTTAATGTGCCTCTAAATTCCGCTGTTCGATTTTCGTAACACACAGCAAAAACACAACTTCACTGATGGCAATGGCAGTACGGAGCTAAACATCTGGAAGGGATGAACACACCGATCTACACAAGCAGAGTAGAAAAACATAGCGCAGCCAGATAGCTCCCAATTTTGTGTCTCATTACTTTTGTCACACACCTCTTTGAACGACCGTTGACGAGGCAAAACAGTGATATACAACTACATCATTCCGACTGTGGAAGTTGGTGGTACGTCTAAAGTACACAATACGAATCTCCCAGAAGCAGAGAATTTAGTAGTGTCGTTGCGGTCGAGAACCGTGCAAGTAACACACCTAAGAACTCCCTTACTTGCTGCGGTGGAATCCGGAGTGCTAAGTCGGTCACGGAAGCGAGCGCAGAGCATCGCGTGAAGAGAGGAACGGCGGAAACAGAGGCAGTGCCGGCCCCAAGGGATTAGCCGGCCCACGTGGGGACTGGGCCGCTTCTCGCCGCACCGCACGCTGAAGTATTCATGGGCGCGATGTGCTGCGAGCGGCGACTCTGTCCGTCTTCATTCCGCAGCACAGTTGAGGTGGAGACTATTTCCATGCTCCAAACTGAAACAGCTACTTCAGTTCTAGGTACAACGCAACCTGTATTACAGAACTGTAAGCAGACGCGGATCCAGTTTTTGGTTCGGCGGGGTGGAAGGGTGCAGTCTGAGGGGGGAGGGGAGGGCAGAGGATACAGTCTTTGTCTCCCCTCTCCCGATTCAAATGTAACTTGTCGCTACCCCTAATTTTAATGTGCCTGTGATGACTATGAAATCAAAGTAGGTAGTTCCTGTGAGTTAGAGGTTGTACCTGACAACAAGAATAAAGTAATAACTCTTTCCTTTTACCAATCCCCGACTCAGGTGATGCAATGGCTCAACAGTTCAAAGAAGAGTCTGATTTCAAATAGGTATCCCACTTATACAGCTATACTTTGTGGTGGCTACAGTCTACCCTCGATTTGTTGACAAAAATACATTTTTAAAGTCAGTGGAAGACTAAAAGTGGCTTCCGAAATCGTATTGAATGCAGGCTCAGAAAAAATATCTCGAACAATTAGCTCAGAAGCCTATTCAAAGAGTAAATGGTTGCGAAAACTTGCCTGACCTCTTAGGAACAATCAGTTCTGATTAAATAGGGAATATGATGACAGATATAGCGATCAGAGACTGTAAGGTTGTTGTACCTTGACTGAACACCGTAACATCCAGAACCACCAAAAATAAATTAAACATGCATCTTGAGGCCTTCGTAAGGGACAGTCTCCAGTCCTTCCAATCTGAATAGGTAAGCTTAGAACAGATGTGGTTTAAATTCGAAGAAACAGTACCGACGGCTATTCAGAGACATACACGAAATAAATTAATAAGAGGTAATACTGATCCACCACGGCACACAAAACGTGTCAGAAAACTTTTGCAGAAGCAACGAATAAAAGAGCTACTTCTAATCAAATTGCGTGTATACGGACTGTTGTCTCAGTTACGCGACTGCATTCATAATTTCCTGTCAGGAAGGCTTGTAGTATATGACGGAAAGCCATCGAGTGGAACAGAAGTAATACTGGCGTTTCCCAATGAGGTGTTACAGGCTCTCTGCTGTTTGTGAACTACATAAACAATTTAAGAGACAATCTGAGCAGCACTCTTAGAAAGTTTGCAGATGATGTCATTTACCGTCTTATGAAGTCATTCGATGATCAAAACAAATTGCAAACCCATTTAGACTAAGTATAAGTGTTATATCCTAGCCAGTAATGCCACCCGAGCCCGCTGCCAAAAGGTTGGCAGCATCAAAGTCCGGACGCCGTCCGCGTAAGCAGCGCCAGCGATACAGGAAATCGCCGCAAGTCTGTGCGCGCCACCGCTGGCTTCTGGCTTCTTAAGCGCTGGAGTCGCGAGCGCTAGGACAGTTCTGGATTCGCCGCTCAGTTGTATACTCGCCACCGACTTGTGTACCTGCTAGTCATTTGTGTGTTCATCGCAGCAGAGTTGTTGTCTGTCGTCAGCCGACGCTGACCTAGCCGCTCCAACTCGAACTAGACAGATTTCTGTAGACCATGTTCACCACTGTGTTCTGTATCGTCGTTAATAAAGATAAGTACCGACTTTCATTTAATCCGAGTGTTTGGGTTTTCATCTTTCTGTTCACTGTTCCAGCGGACCGGTCGGCCCGCTATTAAAAGTGTGGCGGTGACTTCGTAGGCCGTTTCTACAGCGAAGTGTTGTCGCTACGAAGGCCGTCACAAAAATAAGTGTGGTGCAAAAAGTGGCAAAATACTGTAAATCATGAAAAGTGTGAAGTCATCCACATGAGTACCAAAAGCAATCCGCTAAATTTCTTGTTACATGATGAATCACACAAATCGAAAAGCTGTAAATTCAACTAAATACTTAGGGATTGTTATTGTTGTGGTCTTCAGTCCTGAGACTGATTTGATGCAGATCTCCATGCTACCCTGTCCTGTGCAAGTTTCTTCATCTCCCAGTACCTACTGTATTCATCTCTTGGTCTCCGTCTACGATTTCTACCCTCCACGCTGCCCTCCGGTACTAAATTGGTGATCCCTTGATGCCTCAGAACATGTCCTACCAACCAATCCCTTCTTCTAGTCGCCGGCCGCGGTGGCCGTGCGGTTCTGGCGCTGCAGTCCGGAACCGCGGGACTGCTACGGTCGCAGGTTCGAATCCTGCCTCGGGCATGGGTGTGTGTGATGTCCTTAGGTTAGTTAGGTTTAAGTAGTTCTAAGTTCTAGGGGACTTATGACCTAAGATGTTGAGTCCCATAGTCCTCAGAGCCATTTGAACGATTTTATGAACCTTCTTCTAGTCAAGTTGTGCCACAAACTCCTCTTCTCCCCAATTCTATTCAATACCTCCTTATTAGTTATGTGATCTACCCATCTAATCTTCAGCATTCTTCTGTACAACCACATTTCGAAAGCTTCTATTCTCTTCTTGTCCAAACTATTTATCGTCCATGTTTCACTTCCATACATGGCTACACTCCATACAAATACTTTCAGAAACGACTTCCTGACACTTAAATCTATACTCTATGTTAACAAATTTCTCTTCTTCAGAAAAGCTTCTCTGGCCATTGCCAGTCTTCATTTTATATCCTCTCTACTTCGACCTTAGGGATTATAATTACGAATAACTTAAACTGAAACGAACCTTTAGACAGCGTTCTGGATTAAAAAAGAATAAAATAATGACTACGATTTACTGGCAGAACACTGAGAAAATGCAACAGGTCTGCTACTGAGACTGCCTACACTTCTAACAATCAAAGGAAAACAGATTTTTATTCATTAGCAAGCGGTTTCGGCCCTTTCCTCAGACCATCTTCCGTCTTTTCCCCGCTGCAGTACAGTAGTAACACATATTACGTATAGAGGGATGAAAGTATGGCTAAGCAACGTCTAAGATATCAGTTACACTAATTAAAATGTGCGATGTTATACCCGTTATGGCTGTTGGTGGCGACAGAGCCAACAAGATCCATAGAAGTAAGGTTGTCATTGCCGAATAAGGTATCTTTAGTTGAGATGATTTACTGTAAGCTCCGCCCATCGCCTACAGCATTACATCATTGAAAACCAATCGTGTGTGAGATATGCTACATTGATTAGTTTCGTCGAATTTATAAAAAACAGATACAAAAGTAAATAAAAACTTTATATACATAATATTTTAAGTGTCTCATCCTATCGTATTTAATTTAAGTGAAAGAAACAAAGTGACAGGCACGCTGTAATCGCTAATGTGTGCAGACCCCCATGTGGACATTTATATATATTCGCTGTAGCAGAGACAGCTCTATTTGGCTGCTATAGTGACGGCTTGCAGTGAAGTTCTCTAAAAATTTAAAACAATAAAATAAAATTAATCACAGTAACTGGCGACTGAAAGGGAGATCGACTTCCAAGACACCAGACATCCGCTGTCTCTTCAGCGTTCCGTCTGTGTCATAGTATCTGCGGTGAGCCTCGCTGAAGTGCAACTATCGATAGTGGTACTGGCAAGCCATTGCTACGGCAACCAAATATAGCTGTCTTTGCTGCATCGAGTACATACAAATGCCCACAGGGGGCAGTCTGCACACTATAGCGATCACAGCATGCCTGTCATTTTATTTCTTTTTCTTAAATTAGTTATGATAGGATCTGACACCTAAAAATTTATGTGTATAAAGTTTGTATCTATTTTTCTTACAAATTCGACTAAACCAATCAATGTACCATATCTCACACATGATTAATTGTCATGATGTAATGCTGTAGGCGATGGACGAAGCTGACAATAAATCATCTCTATTAAAGCTGCCTTATTTCCTTCACACGCATGACCATGACACACTGCGAAGCCACCGGCAGCTCCAACGACACGTCCGAAATTTGCTTGCTGCTAAGAAATGCCGGGACTGGCGACAGACGTGCACCCGTCTTAATGCTACCCTCCCTATCAACTCGTCTAAGTACTGGTCAGCCTTTCGCCGCCTTACCGGATCTAATCCCCCCACCCCTACTACCCTCTCCTTCATGATGACCATACCTTTCCTGATAACCTTTGTAAGGCCAACCACTTCGCTTCTTACCTCTCCGATGTCTTTACCATGCCTGACGATCCCCAGTTCGATTACTCCCTCTTCCCTGATGTCCACGATCGACCTGACACCTCTGCCCCTCCACTCGCTCCTGGCTTCCAGTACTTGGACAAAATTACACACACCGAACTCAGTGCCCCGATCACTACTCAAGATCTCATCTCTCTACACTCCACACGAAATGCAACACTGCACCCAGTCACGACAGTGTTACCTATCGTCATCTCCGTGAAGCTCCCGCCTCCTTCCTCTCCACCCTGGCCCGACTTTATAATCTGGTCTTGTCCACTGACTTCTACCCCGACCTGTGGAAAATATCCTGGATCCCAATGTGCCTCAAACCCGACAAACCGCCATCCACGGTCTCCTCCAACCATCCCATCAGCCTTAACTTGGTCTTCAGCAAGGTCCTGGAATCCATCCTCACCCAACGCATTCACCAGCATCTCGACCAGCACCGCCTCCTTCCCACTACCCTATGTGGCTTTCAGCTGTCCTTCTCTGCTGATGACCTTCTCCTCCACCTCCCTCACCCCCTCTCCAAACAACTCAACTCCCGTCACTCCGCAATCTTCCTCTCCCTCGATCTTCAACGTGCCTATGACTGTGTATAGCATTCCGGTCTTCTCTTCAAACTCCAAACCTTCGCCCTTCCTATTAACTACGTCTGTCTTATCGCCTCCTTTCTTTCCCACTGTCCTTCCTATGTCACCATCCATAACATGGATTCCTACACCTTCTACCCCTCTGCCAGTGTACCCCAAGGTTCCGTCCTCTCCCCTCTTCTCTACCTTCTGTATACGGCGGACGCTGCCGACTTCACCTCCCATTCACCTCCTCCAGTACACCGATGACACTGCCTTCCTTGCCCTCGACCCCACCCTGCAACGCTCCCAGCACCTTCTCCAATCCAATTTGACCAGTTCACCAATTGGTGTAACCAGTGGCTGCTCAAGGTCAATCCTTCCAAAACCCAGGCAATCATTTTAGGCAAAACCACCCTTTCCTTCCGCCTCCTTGATTTTTATATCACATCTATGGCCATCCCACTCACCTCACCCCAACCCTCAAGAGCCTTGGTGTCACTATTGGCTGTCACCTTTCCTGGAACCCCCATCTCTGGACGATCCAAGCCAAGGCACGCTCACGACTCCGCCTCCTTAAACTCCTTTCTGGCCGCACATGGCGTCTTGACCCCACTACCATCCTCCACACTTATAAATCCCTCATCCACCCCATCCTATGTCCATCCCACCTGGATTTCCACCCCTCCCACGTACTATAAGTCCCTCCAAATCCTTGAACGCCACACGCTCCGCCTCGCCTATCGCATCCATCTCCCATCCCCCATGCAGATCCTATACAACTTGATTCCCTTCCCACACCTTCTCCTTTTCCTCAAACGGATACAGATCCTTTTCACCTCCCACAAGCTCGATCCCACACACCCACTTGTCTCACCCATCCTCGCCCATCCCCACCTGCTGCTGCACCTAAATTGTTGCATCCCACCTCCTCTCCATCTTCCCACCCTCCATACCCTTTCACAACATGGCTTCCGCCAACTCTCTTTCCCTGATGATGTCCTTGTCTCATCCATCTACCCCTCCTACCAGCTCTGACTCGCCCCTCGCATTCCCCCTCTTTTTTTCCCCAGGGCTCCCTCTCTCCCTCTTCACCTTCCTTCCCCCCCTCCTCTCTCCAATGTCACCTGCTTCCACCCCTCTCCCTGGGCTTCCAAATCCCCCTCTCTCCTCCCCCCCACTCTCCCTTTTTTCCCCCACTGGCTCCACCCCACCCCTTCCCGCCCTCCTACCTCTCCCTTTGACCTGGAGGCAGACCCTCCCCCTTTGTCAGTGTGAGTGCTTCGCCGATGATCGTCGCCAGTGATTTCCGTGCGTCAGTGACTCTCCGTTTGTGTACAGTGTCTTTATCAATGTTTTCTCCTACGTTCGTGTCTCCACCTGGACGTCTTCATCTGTTTTCAGCTTGTGCCACCCTTCGTTACAATGTCTTCCGTCACACGACGTCTGATCTCTTGCGCAGTGTTCATCTTGTGTCTACCATGTTTTTTATGTTCTCTATTCCTTCTGTGTATTTATGTTGTGTCTTTTGGCCAAAGAGCGGCGATGTAGACCGCTGCCGGCCCGCCTCAGCTGAGGCATGAAATTACAATAAAGGAAAGAAGCTGCCTTATTCCACAATAATACCCATACTTTTAAGGATCTCACTCCGTCTGCTGCCAACAGCAGTGATAACGGGTATAACATCGTACTTTTTAATTATTGTTCAAAAAAATGGTTCAAATGGCTCTGACCACTATAGAACTTAGAACTAGTTAAACCTAACTAACCTAAGGACATCACACACATCCATGCCCAAGGCAGGATTCCAACCTGCGACTGTAGCGGTCGCGCGGTTCTAGACTGTAGCGCCTAGAACCGCTCAGCTACTCCCGCTGGCTAATGATTATAGTTATTATTTTAGACATTGTTTAGCCATATTTTCATCCCTCTGTACTGAATATGTGTTGTTACTGTATTGCTGTGGAGAAAAGGCTGAAGACGGTCTGAGGAAAGGGCCGAAACCGGTTAGTAACGAATAAAAATCTGAAAACGCAGTCGAGACAGTTGTTATTTGACTTTTAGAATTTTATACTGATCGGTACTTTGCTCCAGCTACAGAATGAAACCTTAAACTGTCTACATTACGCGTGTACTTTCTCTCCTGCAGTATTGCTGTGTGGTATAGGATGCACTTCAGATACGATTGACGGAGGACGTCGAAAACTTTGAAAGCAGGGCAGCTCATTTAGTACTACTGCGAAATAGGACAGCAAGCACCATGGATATGATATATAAATTTGGGTAGCAATCATTTAAACAAAGGCGTTTATCGTTGCCACAGGATTTTCTCAAGAAATTTCTGCCTAGTGTATGAAAATATTTTGTAGGCCCCCATCTACATATGGAGGAATGATCTTCCTAATACAATGAGAGAAATCAGAGTTCACACACAAAGAGTGAAATGTGCGTTTTTCCAGCGCGCAGTTCGAGAGTGGAACGGTAGAGAAATAGCTTTAAGGTAGTTCGATGAACTCTGCCAGGCATTTAATTGTGAACTGCAGAGTAATCATGTAGGTGTAGATGTAGTACGCCACTCGCAAGGCCAGTTTCTAATTATGGTCAGACTGTGTGGGTTGGTTTTGTTTGGTTTTGTTTTGCTTTAGGGCGCAAAAACAACGGGGTATTACGCGCCAATGTCAAAACTATAGAGACTTTGTGGTGCGCGCACATACTATATGGTTTGCACCACTTAGTTCATGTAGTCCTATTCATCTGATGTAGCTATCATCCGAAAACATAGAGAGCGCTCAAAATACGTACAATACTTTGCTTACGCCTGTCGTCAGAGAAATAGTTCAGAAATGGACATTCATCCGTGAGCTATGGGTTTAAGCAGACGCACAGTCCTCTTAATAAATCATTGTTATTTGTCACTTATATGTGTTACCAATATTATTCTGCCATAGTTCCTCTACATAAACTTAGGCCTGTGAGGCAGTCGTTTAGCTGTCGTGTCCTGAGGAAGCCACCACAATGCAGCAACTACTTTCTGTGGTAGGGGGTTCTCATCCTGCCTCCTTTATGTTGGACGCCAAACTTATCTGGTCAACACGACATATAGTAGTAAATGGTTTCCATTGTGCATAGTTAACACTAAGTTGGTGCACCCCAGAATTCATTAAAACATTTGCTTCTAATGGGAAAGAAGAATTGGCTTGTAAAAACAAGAATCTAATAATTCATTGTGAAACATTTGCCGACGAGCTTGCAACACTGTCCCAAAATGGCAGTGGCAAGAAGAAAAGCCAACATTTTGTAAAGATTATATGAAAGTGTGGTGACTTCCTTTGGACATGTCTGTTCTTTCGGACATGTTGGATCCATTCTCTTCAGTGTGGATGCACAAGTACATCCGACATCCCGTGGGAATCTCAGAGTAGCGGCATGGAAGAAATGGACAGGGACGGCGCATAGGTGGCGCTTGTTGGGAATATGGCTCGACCGTGAGGCATGCCAAGATAGTCCACGCAGTTCCGATAACACTGTGTCCTAGATGGCGCAGTGGTTAACACCCTTGCCTACTAGACCGGAGATCTAGGGTTTGCATCCTGATAGGGTACACTTTTTTCACTCGTTGCTACTGATTCCGTGTAATGTTCCGATGCAGCTGACATCAGTAATTTCTCCCCACCACCACCTTAAATTCCATATGTCGTAAATAATTCCAGCAAAAGCGCTTCTTCGAACGTCTCTTCGGCCAGGAGACACAACATATGGACATAGAAGACAGAGAAACATGAAAAGCATGGTAAGTACATGATGAACATTGCACAATATGTTAGAAGTCGTTCAACGGAAGGCACTGAGCATAAAGGGTGTCACCAGTTGAAAAGACGAAGACATCCAGGTGGAGACGCGAATGTAGGAGAACACTGATGAAAATACTGTAGCACACAATGGAGAAACACTGACGCACAGATAAACTGGTGACGATCATCGGCGAAGCACTCACAAATGCACTGATGAAGGCGGGGGGGGGGGGGGACTGCCTCCAGGTGGAAGGGAGTGGTAGGAGGGCGGGAAGGAGGGGGGTGGAGTCACTGGGAGAAAGAAGGGAGACGGGGGTGAGGAGAGAGGGGAGGGGTTGAAAGCCTGGGGGAGGGTGTGGAAGTGGGAGATGTGGGAGAAAGGAGGGGGGGAAAGGGAGGTGAGGGGAGAGAAAGAGGGTGCCCTGGGGGAAAAGGGGGGAATGGGAGGGGAGAGTCAGAGCTGGTAGGAGGGGTAGATGGAGCCAAAAACAGATTTTTTTTCTTTATTGGATTTCGATTCCCCCCCAAGGGGGCAGCCTGGCAGCAGCTTAGTATGCTGCTCTTCAGCCTACAGAATTTTTAAAACATAAGAAGATAAGAAACAATAAAAGCAGGAATAAAATGGTGACATAAAGTGTAAAAGGGTGGAAAATCGTGGGAAGTTGAAACATAAAACAAATGGTGGGCGACGATAATAAAACACACAGGAAGCAGGCAGGGAAAATAGTAGACAGACAATTAAAAAAAAAGGAGACAGTCTGGATTCTGTTCGCAAGCGAATTAAAAATCACACCCTGCGAATGTATGATGTCCATTCGCAACAGTTCAGAAAAGATGCACAACACTTAACAATCACTGAAAACACTGCACTAAAAAGTCGGCGTGAAGATGACACACCACAGACAAGGGCAAATGGGAGGGGGGGGGAGGCCTGGACAGATGAGGGGGAAAAGGGGGAGGAGAGGAAAAACAAAAGGTGGGGGGGGGGAAACGATGAAGGGAGAGGACTCAGAAAGGGGGAGCAGGGCAGACACGAGAAGGTATGGGGAAAGGAAGAGGAAGGAAATGCAAAAGGACTCGGGGGAGAGAAGGGAGCCAGGAGAGGGATAGGGGGGGGGGGAAACAGAATGGAAGGGAGGAGGGGGAGGGAAGAGGGAGACTGGGAAAAGGACAAAGGAAAGGAGGGGGTGTGAGGATCAGAGTTGATAGGAGGGATAAATGGAGGGAGAGAGGGCATCATCCGGGAGGGGGAGTTGACGGAAGCCACATTGGGAAAGGAGATGAAGGGTGTAGAGACAGAGGGTAGGGGGGACACAGCAGTGAAGGCGCAGCAGAGGGTGGGGTTGGAGAGGAGCAAGCAGGGGATGAGGGGGATCAAGGCGGCGGGAGGTGTAGAGTATGCGGATATGTTTGAGGAATAGGAGCAGATGGGGGAAAGGAATCAGGTTGTAGAGGATCCGCGTGGGGGACGGGTGGCAGATACGGAAGGCGAGGCAGAGTGCATTGTGCTCGAGGATTTATAGGGACTTCTAGAATTTGGGCGAGACAGATATCCAGGCGGGACTGGCATAACAGAGGATGGGACGGATAGGTGAGTGTGGGGGAGAGGTGGACAGGACGGGCACAGATGGTAAGGGAGAAATCAAGGAGCCGGAAGGAGCGAGTGGTACGACCTATGATGATTGGAAAAACAGAATGTATGGCATGTATAAATAAGATGCTCCAAATCAAATTTCATCAGCATGGATCACAGAAAAATTAAAAGAGACAATAAATTTAAATATCGTCATGAGGTAATACAAAAGAACTGCAGTGACAGGGGGACGAACAGACATAGTATACCAAAAACCCGTGTGACTATTGCGTTGGTTTGATTTGAAATCGAAAGCGCGATATTACTCTTTGCCCCGTAACTAAGCAACAGCCTCTTTCACCTCCCGCCAGAGGGCAGGTGTTCTCACTGTCATACCAACCTAATTGCAGCCCGGGTGAGCTCACTGTCTGCCGTTGACCACCGATAAGTAGAGGGTTACCATCGAAGGGCAATTGCTGGCAGTTATGTGAAACAAGGACACTACAAGCAATTGCCGCATCTGAATATTACTTTGAGCAACAGCGTGCTTTGCTAATCTCGCAGTTTACATGCCTCCGAAACACGTCGCACGGATTCGGTGCAAGGTGTCGGTATTGCGTCAGCTGTTTCGTAACTTCAGAAATCACAGGGCAAAGTGGGATGGCTGAGCCGCATGGACTTGTCTGTGGAACACTTTAATGTGTAGGCTGTACATTCTTCTATTCGTAGAAATATTCTGTGTGTGTATTACCATCTCCACTAATATAAATTGGTAAATTTTTTCTCTCTTAATGTTATTTGTGTCTATTGGCTTTGAGTCTTATGATAATTTATCAATATTGTACAAGTTGCTTCGTTAATCTGTTTTGTACTCATTCTAAATGCAAGATCAGTTTTGCTGCCGTAGCTGAACCATATGGGAGTTCTCATTCTAATTTCATTTATAGACACTTTTAAGGAACTAGGTTCTATAATCTGAATTTAAAATAAAGTTATGTAATTGCTAAGGGTTTGTGTGTGTCCATGTTACAGTTATCCCTATGAATTGCGTTCGATGTCGGTATATAATTTATCCGTATTGTTTGTGCTGGCGCTGGTACTCAGAATTAATTTTACTACTTGTCGTTGAAGCCAGTTGGGCGTTGTTATTTAACTTTATTTATACATGTTTTATCGTTGCCCATTTGTTTCACAGTGTTCTATATAGTGCCTCATTGTCTATTGTCATCTGGCAACAAAATGTTAATTTGGATTCATTATTATGTAATATTTGTTTATTGAAATTTTTCTGTCTGTTTTAGTTAATATTATGCTTTTTATTCATCTGTGTCGAAACAGACCGCCGGAGTGGGGTGAATTTCGACGCTTCGATAGCTCAAGCTTAACTGTTCAGTTTCTATGTATAAAATTGTATAGCTCATTTACTTCCAGTTATTTGGTTTTCTCGGACATAACATGTTAAAGAAATACGTAATAATTATTTGTAATGCCATTTTGAAAATAAAATTGCCTTTTCTGTTTCAGATGTTACGTTTTTGTACTTGGAACTTTACTACTCACAGATCTTCGCTTGCTGTAATCTTTCACATTCATTCTACATCCTAACTCGTATTTATTTGTCCTAGCAACCGGTTTCAGTAAGACACGACCGTCTTCAGACCTATAACTCTTTGGTGACGGATGGCGGCCGTACATAGAAGTGCTGGTTGTACCGAAAGGTAGGGGCCTACAACAAGTTGTTGTTGAATATGTTTTTTTGGTAGAGACGCCACATCTGTGTACCAGCTTCACCAAAAAATAAGAGTCAACAGCAGTTTTTTGGTGCCGGCTGGAGTGGCTGTGCGGTTCTGAGCGCTACAGTCTGGAGCCGAGCGACCGCTACGGTCGCAGGTTCGAATCCTGCCTCGGGCATGGATGTGTGTGATGTCCTTAGGTTAGTTAGGTTTCATTAGTTCTAAGTTCTAGGCAACTGATGACCTCAGAAGTTAAGTCGCATAGTGCTCAGAGCCATTTGAACCAGTTTTTTGGTAGCTTCTGGTACGGCCAGCACTTCCGTGAGCCTGCTCCACACATCACAAAGCAGTTATAGGCCCGAAGAGGGTCGAGTTCTTCTGAAACCGGTTACCAGAACAAATAAATATGCCTTGCGACCTAGACTTGCTGCTTTCTGTTATACTGCTTCACGACATCCAATATGATTCCAGAAATTAGTAATACAGTCAGGGCAACCAGGGGCGCTGCCAGCGCGAGGCCTGGCAGGCCGTCGTAGCGCGCCTCTCATCGCGTGTGTTGGGCAGCCTGCGACCAGTGCTGTGTTCACGGGGAACGGCTTCGACGCCGTCTCGCAACAACATTCATTATATCATTGTTACGGTTTTGTTTTCTCTTGGACTGCCATTCGAATGTTCACCGGTAGCTCTAATGCCACAACTCTTTCGGAAGGCTGGTGTACAAGATTCATTTCAAACCTAAAATGAGTACTTCTCTACGTTTGTTCCGGCGTAACATCAAGCACCGGCACGTCGGCCTGGAACAATACAGCAGAGAAGGCTGCGAGGCAACGTCAGCCAACAGTACGCTGACTAGGACGACACCACGACAGGAGCGTCCCCTGTACGAAGAGAATATACTGTAAAAGCCGCTCCGCCCAGCCGCGGCCGCACTAGAAGGCGAGCCGTGATATAAACTAAATAGCAGAGTCTAGTGAACTGTTATTTCATGTTTGCATGGCAATTGTATACATCGAAGGACGTTGATTATTTGCATGTCACCATTTGCTTCCGACCCATCTTTGTAGAAAAGCAAAGTACTGTCGATTTAATTTACTGTAATAAACTCCATTAGTATGATTTGCTTGAATCATTGTCTAGCTATCCGAGAAAACAGATTCCTAGGCATCCTACATTATACGAGTGGGCAGGAAACGACAATGTTTATCAGTATATGCCTCTACAGCCACCTTGTCAGAGATTCTACTATGCTATTTTTTTTTTTTTAGTCATTGTTCCTCTGACTAGTTTGATACACGGTGCCACAAATTCCACTCCTTTTCCAACCTTTTCATCTTAGGCTGGCATTTCCAAGTTACGTCCGCAATTACTTCCTGGATGTATTTCAGTCTCTTTCTTCTTACAGTTTTTACCCTCTGCAGCTCCCTCTAGTACCATGGAAGTTATTCCTTGATGTCTTAACAGATGTCCTGTCATCCTGTCCTTCTTCTTGTCAGTGTTCCCCATGGGCTCATTTCCTTGCCGACTCTGCGGAGAACCACCTCATTCCTTACCTTATCAGTCCAACCAATATTCAACATTTCAAACTCACTCTTGAACCATTCACTTACTTCTGTCATTGCTTCTTAAATGTGTAGATTGAGCAGTAGGGGCGAAAGACTACATCCCTGTCTTACACCTTTTTTAATACGAACACTTCGTCCTTGGTCTTACCGTCTTATTGTTTCCTATTGGTTCTTGTACATATTGTTACCCGTCTTTTCCATTAGATTACCCCTATTTATCTTAAAATTTCGAACATGTTGCATCGTCTGATATTGCCGAATAAATCTCTTGAACGTCTATCGATTTTTCTTCAGTCTTCCTTCCATTATCAACCGCAACGGTTGAACTGCCTCTCTAGTGCCTTCACCTTTACTTAAGCCAAACTGATTTTCATCTAACAGATCATCAAAATTCTTTTCCATTCTTCTGTGTGACTATAAACAGAAAAAAAGTGTTCAAAATTTATAAAGGGAAACCCTCAGCGTTATGCAATGTATCCAAATATTAGAAGCACTGTTCCAGAATTGGGTTAGTCTGTACAAAAACACCCTAAAAACAGTCTTATTTTAACTGTGACAAAAACTAAGCGTTTCCAGATATATCTTTCTTTAGGAGAAATCCATTACAAAAGAAATTGTTCATTTGTTTTTGATATTCCCTGAGTCTCATATAAACATTAGCCTATATGTTTTAGTAACTTATATAAAAGGATAATAATCAAAACTGATTAATGTACGATAACGAAACAGCAATTAATTCTGAATAAAGAAGATGAAGAGTAAAATAATATTCTTGTAATATTCAGGCTAATGAGACACGTAAGTTTGTCAACAACGTAGTAAATGAATGAAAAGAGTTTATGCTACGCAGTGTTTTCCAGTCTTCAGTGTATGATTACATTGCACTGGTCGTGTTTCTGACGCCTGTTACGACTATATTCAGTTTTCAGCTACTATGCGCACATTTACCACTCCTTCTCCACCACTATGGTTGTCTCTGAATTCCGACTACAGGTTGCCATACGAAAGGGGTAGTCATGGGCTCTCACACAAAGCTTCGGTTTTCAGCCACCAAGACATGCGACATGCACTTCTGTCGCAATAGTGCAGTCCATCTGCAACTAGAACACTGCCGCGACGACAAACTGCTCAATCTGGTGGGATCCAATCGCCCCGAGACTAGTCTCTGACGCCCGGTTGACGTAGTTTCCCCATCTACGTCAAAATAAGTAAAGGTACTAGTCACTTACACAACTATGTTTTAACCATCAAACGTAACCTTCTGTAATATGGATCTGGCTGCAGGGTATGTGTGTTAAATTCAAATAAAGATAATGAAAATAAAATACTTTACATCGATCTTGAATAGATCAATATTATTGAGAAATTTTTTACGTGTTACATTGAAAAGTGTCTTTGTACAGACCAGCCATTAGTGGGTCATTTTGTTTTGTAATTTTATTGCCTCAGAGAAAATGCAGTTTATTTTAAAACTGATATTTCTATTGTACCTTTTACTTAGTATAAGTAACTCAATTATTTTTCTGGAAATTAACAGGATATGCTATAGTTAAAAGCCACCTGTTGGAACAAAGACAGCAGTAGGTACGGTGCATGGGGAGAAGACGGCTCTGGGGTGGAGGCCATTGTTGGAGAATCGTAAGCTGCTTATGGAGAAGGGGGGGGGGGGGGGGGCGGCGGAAGCCGGAGCAGTGCCCTGCTCTTAATGAGACTGTGATAATGCAATAAAAATGTCGCCAGTAATTACAAGTGATTGGTTCTCTAAAAATTCGAAGCCCTACGGCTGACTAAGTAAATTGCCAAAATGAAACAAACAGGAGAGTCTAGTTGAAAGGAGATAGCCACGACATGTATATTAATCAGATTTATTTATTTGGATCCCACAAAGGCACATTAGGCTACACGTCCCACAACTGTGGGAAGTAGTTATTCACACGATTTCGGTGGGAGAGGACAAGTCGGCATGTAGCAAATGCTATGTTGAAGTTAAACGCTCGTTGTCGATAACGGTAATGAACTACCTGTTATGTGATTATTATTTATGGCGAATTTAAGCCTATATGTGCAGGTTGTTTCACAGTTCCTACGGCAGGCTTCTAGGGGATGTAGAGGGCACTTAGTAGATAAAATTTTGATAAGGTACCCGAGTCCAGAACGAGGAAATCAAGACATAAGCGACTATGACAACAGGAAGATTATTAGGGTCCAGTGCCTGGAAACGAACATCTCGGAAGCGCTGAAGCTGTGAGCATCTATGGAAAGTGGCTGAAACCATGAGTTCGTAGTACGTTGCTGGACATCCACACCTCACCACGGAACGTAGAGGTCGGAGGCTTGCCCGCTCCGTAGAGCAGAATAAACGGAAATCTGTGGCAGATCTGACGACACAGTACTATTCTGATGTGTTTCAGGCCACACCTTCAGTGCAGGTTGTTGAACGTGGGGCACCACAGCAGATAACAACTACATGTTCCCATGTTGACCCAAGGAGTTTGTTATTTGCGACATAAGATTATAGGTACTGAACCGTTGGTCAATAGAAACGTATCGCTTGGTCGGGACGCGCCCTCATGCACGCGAGCGGCTGCTCGAACGTGTACCACGTCACCAACGAAAGGTGGTGGGTGCTAGTTTATGTAACGGGGAACATCCACGTGAGCTTCCATGAGATTCGTGATAGCAGTCGAAGTTGCCATGATCGTTGTGATCTACGTAAACATTACTGCTGAACACCGACATCCATTCACGCTTGTTGTCTCCTCCGACGGCGATTACATGTTCCAGCAGAATAGCTGCCCGGCACATTGAAGACTTAGGCTTATTCAATAATCCTCACACATTGTAAGAGCTACAGTAGAACACTGAAAAAGTTATGCTGCTTTGTCTCAGGTAGAGCTCAGTTTGATAAATCAAGAGAAGTGTCGCGGTGGTTAGCACATCGGACTCGCATTCGGGAGAAAGGTGGTTCAAACCTGCGTCCGGCTATCCAGATTTAGGTTTTCCGTCATTTCCCTAAATCGTTCCACGTAAATGCCGAGACGGTTCATTTGAAGCTCGCGGCTGATTTCCTTATAGATAGTACGTAGGCTGTTTAGGTTTTTATGTTGGTAATGCCACGTAGTGCTGTGTATGAAAATCGCTGACTGCGCTGTGTGCAGTCTCACTATGTAAGTAGGCTGTTTAGGTTTTTATGTTGGTAATGCCACGTAGTGCTGCGTACGAAAATCACTGACAGCACAGTGTGCAGTCTCTGGCTCGTTGGACTCATTGTTGCAAAATTTGCTTGTGTAGTGCCTCAGCGATACAGATAGCCGTACCGCAGGTGCAACCACAACGGAGGGGTATCTGTTGAGAGGCCAGACAAACGTGTGGTTCCTGAAGAGGGGCAGCAGCCTTTTCAGTAGTTTCAGGGGCAGCAGTCTGACTGATCTGGCCTTGTAACACTAACCAAAACGGCCTTGCTGTGCTGGTACTGCGAACGGCTGAAAGCAAGGGGAAACTATAGCCGTAATTTGTCCCGAGGGCATGCAGCTTTACTGTAATGAGAAGGTATTGAATAGGATTGGGGGGAAGAGAAGTTCGTGGCACAACTTGACTAGAAGAAGGGATCGGTTGGTAGGACATGTTCTGAGGCATCAAGGGATCACCAATTTAGTACTGGAGGGCAGCGTGGAGGGTACAAATCGTAGAGGGAGACCAAGAGATGAATACACTAAGCAGATTCAGAAGGATGTATGTTGCAGCAGCTACTGGGAGATGAAGAAGCTTGCACAGGATAGAGTAGCATGAAGAGCTGCATCAAACCAGTCTCAGGACAGAAGACCACAACAACAACAACAACAACAGTGTTGGGCAGTTGGATGTGAACAACGTGTAACGTTGGGCAGTTGGAGGTGAGCCGCCAACAGTGGTGGATGGGGGGAGAGAGATGCCGGAGTTTTGAGAGCGGACGATCTGGACGTGTGTCTGTCAGAAACAGGAAATTTGTAAGACTGGATGTCATCAACTGATGACTTCTGAACACTATTGATGTAAATACATTGTTTGTTCTCTATCAAAATCTTTCATTTGCCAACTATGCCTATCAGTAGTTAGTGCTTTCAGTGGTTAGAATCTTTTATTTAGCTGGCAGTATTGGCGCTTGCTGTATTGCAGTAGTTCGAGTAACGAGGATTTTTGTGAGGCACGTGAATCATGAACGGTAAAGGTTATTGTTAGTCAGGGCCAGTGGGGATTATTGAAAGTCAGATTGCGTTGCGCTAAAAAAATATTGTGTGTCAGTTTAGTGATGATCAGAATAAGTAAAGAGAGAACTGTCTGAGTACATTCAGTTTTGCACAGCTGTTTGAAAATCAAATAAGGTAAGAATTTTTCCAGCACTGCCATTCCTTAATTTTCAAAGGGGAAGTTTCACCATCCTTGACAAAATCCGATGTTGTGCTGCGTCGTTAATGACCTCGGTATCGACGAGACATTAAACCAAATCTTCCTTCCTTCCTTCTTTCGGTTGATAAATCGAGCACAGCGCTGGGTCTCCGTCAGCGATGGCCATTTTGAGTATCTTCTGTGATGTTCATTAACATAGGTCAATCCCGTAACAGACTTATTACAAGTATTTTCCTGCGCAATTGTATTTATCCCAGCCTGTATTTAAAACTAGCGGAAGGAGACATAAATAGGGGACGTATGTAAAGGAAGTGTAAAAGAAGCTACTGCAGAGTTGTGAACTTCCATTAATTCAATATCGGTAAACAGATCTTCCTTAAAATATAAGGTACTATAAAGTACTTAGGTCTTTTTAGTATAATAATATACTGGAAGTCTTAACAGTAAGTCGTAAGCGTTCAAGTACTGATAGAAATGTCAGCGGAATGGCTTCTCACGGCACTGAAGGTAAGTGAAAGAGAATTGCTTTTACTGAGTTGCTGCTACGAGAATTTGTCGAAGAGCTGTCATAAAACAAAAGTGTATGAAATTTGCCTTAGCTGTCGTGCACTCACTTAGTTCTGCAATTCAGGCGCGCAGGTGTCTTGTTCTTAGCCATTCGGCCTTCAGCTACAAGATAGTATGTTCGGTATGGAAAACTAGAGGAAAAACGGTGTGCCACACCCTACTGGTGAAGCCAGTAGCTTGCGACGGTCTGCAACTGTTTTCTGCGCTCTCCCCGTTTGTAGGTGGAAGGACGGCACGGCGACAGCTGAGGCGGCACGTGGCGCCGGCTTGTCGTGACCCCGATCCTCGTCTTTGATTTCCGCCTCTGTTTGGTTGGGTGGAGCCTTACCATACCCACGTCCTCTCCCCCTCCCACTCTGCAGTTTTATCACATTCACATTCTCTTATATTCTGCTTTTTGTAACATTTAATACTGTTTTTAAAATCTGCTGCTACTTGAAGGTGATCACTTGCAGCCCAAGCAGTTCGTTATTTGCCATGATGAACGCACAGTAATCAGAATGGCGCCATCCTTCCCAGGAGTGTCCTGGAAGAGACACTACGAATTCTTTTTTTCTGCGACCTGTATCCCTCTACCTGAAAAATTCAGAAAAGGCTCCAGCAGTATAAACTCGGCGTGGTGGCTTCCTTGATACTTCGGCCTGCAATGTCAAATAACGCTTGAAAGTCTCCACGTTACCTACTGACGTAATTCTCTTACATATGATACCAATTTAAGATTATAATAGGCTTCATTTTAACGAATGTACTTGGAAACTAAGGACATTAAAAGTTTGATTAAAAAGTTATTTTCTTACTAACCGACTAACCACCATTTCACGGGTATGTATTTATTCCAATCTGTTATTAGTCCATCTCCTCCTTCCTCCTCTATCTCTCGCTTTCTTCAATCTCTGTCCACATCCTCCATCCCTTACTGTGTCCTTCTCTGCCCCCACTATCTGCTAATCTCCTCCTCCTATCCGTGCCCATCTCCTCCTTACACCTCTCTTTCTATCCATCTCTTCCCCCCTCTTCTGTATCCACATTATCAACCTCACGCCAATAGGAGGATGGTGGTTTCTAGCCCCACAGTATTTCTTTCCAGATCGTAAATAATATGCGTACAAAATTTGGTTGAAATCATTCCGCCGGCCGAAGTGGCCGCGCGGTTCTGGCGCTGCAGTCTGGAACCGCGAGACCGCTACGGTCGCAGGTTCGAATCCTGCCTCGGGCATAGTTGTGTGTGATGTCCTTAGGTTAGTTAGGTTTAACTAGTTCTAAGTTCTAGGGGACTAATGACCTCAGCAGTTGAGTCCCATAGTGCTCAGAACCATTTGAACCATTTTGAAATCATTCCACTAGTTGGAGAGGTATAACTGGACAGGGTGATGGATGGCGCGAATGATTGCGCTTCTGGTTACACCTTTAACAGAGCAGAGCATTGACATACATTTCTGTATCACAATGAGTTTCTTGGACTCAGTTCTGCTTGGGAAAAAAATAACTTCCAAGCGATAATAGCCCTCTCTGCTGGCCGCGCTGCATCACGAGCGGGAAGTCGTGCCGGCCAGCCTGTGGTGGTTTTTAAGGCGGTTTTCCATCTACCACGGTGAATGCGGGCTGGTTCCCCTTATTCCACCTCAGCTACACTGTGTGACCGATGACCGTAGCAGTCTGGTCCCTTTGATCCCCCAAACCAACCAACCAGCTACACTGTGTCGGCTGTTGCTGCGCAAACACCGTTTCCACGTACGCGTTCACCATAATTACTCTACCACGCAAACATTTTGGGTTACACTCGGCCGGCCGGCGTGGCCGAGCGATTCTAGGCGCTTCAGTCTGGAACCGTGACATCGCTACGGTCGCAGGTTCGAATCCTGCCTCGGGCATGGGTGTGTGTGATGTCCTTAGGTTAGTTAGGTTTAAGTAGTTCTAAGTTCTAGGGGACTGATGACCTCAGATGTTAAGTCCCATAGTGCTCAGAGCCATATGGTTACACTCGTCTTGTATGAGACGTTCCACAGGGGGCCGAACCGCAGAATAACTTGGGTTCGGTGTGGGGCGGCGGTGGCGTGGGTGGAGTGCTGTGGCCTGTCGTAGGTTGTGAACCACTGAGGGCTACTGCGCGACGAAGCCACTCCGTCCTTTCTGGGTCCCCGGTTTAATACAATGCAATACAAGTGATCAAATGGTTCAAATGGCTCTGAGGACTATGGGAAATAACATCTGAGGTCATCAGTCCCCTAGAAATTAGAACTACTTAATCATAACTAACCAAAGGACATCACATACATCCATGCTCGAGGCAGGATTCGAACCTGCGACCGTAGTGGTCGCGCGGTTCCAGATTGAAGCGCCTAGAACCGGTCGGCCACACCGGCCGGAACATTACAAGTGAATATAAATTTTAGCTCTGATTTATGTTAAAAAGAATTAAATTTAACTTGATTAAAAGATGCACAATAAGTCATTACTACACACGAGCATATGGCTAAACTAGAAATAAATATAACATTCCGCGCCGATAACCTGGGATACACAAGGGAGACAGTTTCACAGACTCGATGTCGGAGTGCAGCCACCAGTGTCACATTTCTCTTCGATTCCGTCCGTAATACGGCATCACACAGCTGCAACTAATTTTCTGAATCAGATAAGGTTAACAACCATTAGTAGCAATGGCATCAACCTGGAAACAACCACTTCGCACTAACATGGCTCCTCCAAAATGTTCATTCAGTTACACCAACAAACTTGGTACTAACAGAGAACGCAATTGCCCTCATATTTCGAACAGAAAATTTGCCAGTAGTCGTTAATGGCAGCTTACTAAGAAAAGTAATTGCTTATAATTATACATAATTACAACCATAACTTAAAACACGAAAATTAAAAGACAGATTAAGGGGAAGATGTAAACCTTTTTTGATCAGCAGATGAAAATCCAGCTTTGGAAAATATCATGATGATACGAAATTTAGATGCAGAGTACCTTTTTTAATACACTAAACTTCGAAGTAGCGAAGCACATGAAAATTATAGCTTCCCTGGTTAACTACGGACTGGGTCACGCTGCACTGCTTCCCACCGGGACAGATCCTTAGTACACGGCCACTTCAGACTCAAATACCTAATCAACACTAAGTTGGAACATACTGCTTTTAATACGCAGAAGTGAAAAATATTATGAAAGGAGATCAGTCCTTCTTCTAGTTACCATAATAACGCCCTCCCGGTTGGCCGTGCAGTCTACCGCACGGCTTTCCGGGTGGGAAGGAGCGCCTGGTCCCCGGCACGAACCGCCCGGCGGACTTGTGTGGAGGTCTGGTGAGCCGGCCAGTCTGTGGATGGTTTTTTGGCGGTTTTCCACGTGCCACCGCGAATGCGGGCTAGTTCCCCTTATTCCGCCTCAGCTACTCTATGTCGGCGATTGCTGCGCAAACAAGTTCTCCACGTACGCGTACACCACCACGAAAACATAGGGGTTACACTCGTCTGGTGTGAGACGTTCCCTGAAGGAGGGGTGGGGGGTCCACCGGGGGACGAACCGCAGAATAACCCTGGGTTCGGTGTGGGGCGGCGGAGGGGTGAAGTGGACTGCGGTAGTCGTCGTGGGGTTGTGGACCACTGCCGCTGCGGCGGGGACAGAGCCTCTCCGTCGTTTCTAGCCCCCGGTTAACATACAGTACAATGCAATACCATAATAGCAAACAGCGTATAGCTGCACACACATTGCAGAACACTTAGACAACAGGAGTTAGCTTGGCTTCCAAAACTAGTTAGCAAATAATGCCTCCCAAGCAATGTAAGCAACAGTGACAGAACTTCACCCAGCTCAAACGCCATGCAGTACACTCGCTGTCACTCGCTATTATTCCTCGCTGAATGTCAGAAATTTCTGTATCTGTAACAGGGAGCGTAGGAAGAACACGGCTAGTTGTATGTCGTCTACATTCACGCTCTTCCTTTTTACGAACCACTCGACTGGTGGCTACAAAGACACACCCAGGCAATCCACAGCTCCAGGTCGCCCGTCCGACCAACTGCGCAGCGCGCTTCCAAAGCTAAGGCATCAACACAACCAGCAGTTTCTGGTCACAACTCCGTAACTGAACCTTACCTCCTCCTTGCCACTCTCTGATAAACACCTGCCTCACCAGCCATTTCACGAGTCCAGCAGGCGAAAAAGCTGCCAACCTCTGTATACAGTGGCATCGCTGGCACAGGGTTTACAATGAGCTTTTTATCCATAGCTCTGCCCAAGTGACCGTATGTCAAAAATTTTCATATATACGCACGCTCAACATGCGTCTCTAGCTAATTTCGCTCTGCAGATTCATTTTCACGGAGCTCAGTGTTTACGACATCATATCTCCACACAATTCCGAAGACTGCAAGAGCTGACGAGTGAGAGAATTATCGCACAATCAGCTTAGTAGATTATGTATCCAAGTTGCTGACAAGAATAAGAGACAGAAGAATGGAAAAGAAAATTGAGGCTGCGTTAGATGACGATCAGGTTGGCTTTAGGAAAGGTAAAGGCACCAGAGAGGCAATTCTGACGTTACGGTTGATAATGGAAGCAAGACTAAAGAAACATCAATACACGTACATAGGACTTTTCGACCTGGGAAAAGCATTCGACAATGTCAAATGGTGCAAGAAGTTCGAAATTCTGAGAAAAATAGGGGTAAACTATAAGGCGTGGCGGGTAATATACAATATGTACAGTCGTGCTCATCCGAACGACCTGAATTGCATTTCGCCTGATTCGCATGCAACCGGCATAACGCGGCTCTCTAGCAGGTCCTCTAATCGCTCCTTGGTACAGTCGTTTGACTATTGAAAATGGTTCCAAAAAGTCACCACTAGAAAACACTGCTCTGTATCGACATAACTCAAGATGTAAAGTAATACCACGATACTACAAATATCAGGGGACACCTTATCACAGATAAGATTGTCCTTAAGGCTTGTAAGCTCACATTTATTACAATAAATGACATACCTGAAATGTTACCACTCTCATTATTACGTCCGGTAGGTAATGCACGTAGTACGTTCGTCGTAATCATGATTTTCTCTTCAAAGTAACATGCCGTACTTATTATTTAACACAAAATGAGATTAAAAGTTTAAGTTATTCACGAGCAGCTAGTTGAGAATATGTATGAACTGCAGATGGCACGACGAACCGTCTCGTTCTGCATATGGTTTCAAACCCGTCATGCAGACTAAGCAAAGATTTCGTGACTGACGCAAACTAACAGTCATTCCTGATTAGGCATACAGAGAGTGATATACCTCGATTTTAGACAGTATCAGTTAGCAAATATAAACTTTAAATTACATAACGCAAACACTTTTAACGGACGCGAATTCCTACCCAGCATCTCTTGTCCCTGTTAATGAACTACGAGAGATATTAAATATTGCTTCTTCACAAGTAACTTACTTGAAATTCCGTGAGGTAAAGCGTTTTAAAAAAAATTAACAGTAAATGTATTCGAACTCACGACACCTTATCTACGGTGCACGACACTTACCGTTACGCTACTAGCTGACGCATAGCTCTAAGAGCTCCAGAGCTGATCAACAATCCCTCCAGAACTGCTGCATACCACAGCGCTGCGCGGTAATGCAAATGGCCGGGTCGTGACTTCTGAGAGAAACAGTTACAGCTTTTCTTTTGCGCTGCACGACGTTTTCTACAAACAGATAGCGCAATAGAATAGATCAAGTGGAAAGGGACACTTCCTATTTTAATTTCTGCATCCTACACTGTTGGGAGTTCTGTGTAGGTGGCAGTTACGTGATTTTATTTTGGTGATTACAAAATAGAGTCGAATGTATGCACTGGGTAGCCGAGGCAGCTACTTCATGCTGATTCGGTCAAACAAGTAAATGAATTTACTGAACATGCTGCAATTTACTACAGGGAGCCTGCGTGTCAAAATTTTCATCCAGTGTGGCGCAACGGTGTTACGATAGAAAAATTGGTCAGGGAAATGAGGATGTGGTGGTCTGTGGGACTGATGATAGGTTATTATACCTATGGTCTGGGTTCGATCCCCACTTCTGTCAATGATTCCACTCTTCTGGCTACACCGAATGAAGAAGATATAATGGCAGTGTGGTCTGAAATTCACATTAAAGATGATAATCCTTCACTGCCAAGTAGACATTAGGTTGAACCACAATAAAGTCTGGAGTGGCCACATGTAGAAACTCTAACCTTTCTTATACTAGTTATTTGTTTCTAGTGTCGAAACAAACGCTATGTAGGGTCACAGGACACTTATTCCATCTTTTATATCAGTTTCTATATGTCGATAAAATTGGTTCTGAATTGAGAATGCAACTCAGGCCGCCCTTAACGCGGAATTTGATCCCTTCGTGACAATACAGCTCGGCTACAATTTGTTGTTTGTTCAAAACTGCAGATTCCTTAACATCTCCAGATATTACGCGTCAATGGGTTCGAATCCTGGCCCGGCACTAAAGATTTCATTATGTATTATCAAGCTCTAGCATGAGATCACCTATCTGCTGGTGAATAATAATTTTGATTTTTAATGTATTTTCATTCGTTGTTAACACTAACGATATCTGACGTTTTTGACTCCCAGTGGGACACAGAACTATTTGCGAGATCGCTGTAAGGTCAAGATGTTATTCCGAGCTGCTGCTGGAGAAAAATTCGGTAGCTGACGTCTCTTTGTGTGTAGTCAACAACGATATGTGTGGGGCTCTATTCCCTGTGAGCACTCAACTCTTCGTCATATTATTTCTAGTTCAAACACGCTCACATGTCGCTGCTGGTGCAACAAACCCATATTTAACGTTCGCTTTCTCTAGAATATAACAGCGATAGGTGCCGTGTTGGAGTCCTGGGAAGGAAAAAAATTAATGATTCGTCTCGTCATTTCAGTTAAAACATCTAGCTACTGCCGAGATATGTCACAGTTGGTTGTGCTTCGATATCAGTCCGTTTAGGTTCTGGGTTCGAATCCCTGTCCAACACAAGGCTTTACCTCACGGAATTTCAAGTGTTACTTGTGAAGAAGCAATATTTAACAACTCTCGTAGTTCGTTAACGGGGACAAGAGATGCTGGGTAGGAATTCGCATCTGTTAAAAGTGTTTGCGTTATGTAATTTAAAGTTTATATTTGCTAACTGATACTGTCTAAAATCGAGGTATATCACTCTCTGTATGCCTAATCAGGAATGACTGTTAGTTTGTGTCAGTCACGAAATCTTTGCTTAGTCTGCCTGACCTGGGCTTGAATCCATATGCAGAACGAGACGGTTCGTCGTGTCATTTGAAGGTCATACATATTCTCAACTAGCTGCTCGTGGGTAACTTAAGTTTTTAATGTCATTTTCTGTTAAATAATAAATACTGTATGTTACTTTGAAGAGGAAATCATGAATACGACGAACTTACTACGTGCATTACCTATCTGACGTAATAATGAGAGTGGTAACATTTCAGGTATGTCATTTATTGTAATAAATGTGAGCTTACAAGCCTTAAGGACAGTCTTATGTGTGATAAGGTGTTCCCTGATATTTGTAGCATCGTGGTATTACTTTACATCTTTAGTTACTGCGATACATAGCAGTGTTTTCTAGTGGTGACTTTTTGGAACCATTTTCAATAGTCAAACGACTGTGCCAAGGAGCGATTAGAGGACCTGCTAGAGAGCCGCGTTATGCCGGTTGCATGCGAATCAGGCGAAATGCAATTCAGGTCGTTCGGATACTTTTGAGCATCACTGTCCAAGAGCCAAGAGGGAACAGTAACAGTGGACGACCAAGAACGAAGTGCTCGGATGAAAAAGGGTGTAAGACTGGGATGTAGTCTTTAGCCCCTAGTGTTCAATCTGTATATCGAAGAAGCAGTGATGGAAATAAAATGAAGTTCCAGGAGTAGAATTAAAATTGAAGGTAAAAGGTTATCATTGATACGGATCGGTGATGACATTGCTATCCCGAGTGAAAGTGGCGAAGAATTACGTGATCTGCTGAATAGAATGAACAGTCTAATGAGAATATGGATTGAGAGTGAATCGAAGAAATGAGAATAGCGAGAAACTTAAATCAGGACTGATAATCACGAAATAGAAGAAGTAAAGGAATTCTAATACCTAGGCAACAAAATAACCAATGGCGGGCGGAACAAGGAGGACATGAAAAGCAATGTAGCACTGACAAAAAGGGCATTCCTGGCCACGAGAAGTTTACTACTATCAAATATCGGACTTAATTCGAGGTAGAAATTTCTGAGAATGTACGTCCGGAGCACAGCATTGTATGGAAGTGAAACATGGACTGTGGGAAAATCGGAATAGGAGAGAATCTAAGCGTTTGAGATGTGGTGCTACAGACGAATGTTGAAAATTAGGTGGACTGATAAAGTAAGGAATGAGGAGATTCTGCGCAGAGTCGGAGAGGAAAGGAATATGTGGAAAACACTGACAAGAAGAAGGGAGAGGATGACAAGACATCTGTTAAGACATCAAGCTGCAGATGGAAAAACTGTAGAGAAAGACAGAGATCGGAATACATCCAGCAAATAATCGAGGACGTAGGTTGCAATTGCTACTCTGACATGAAGTGGTTTGCACAGGAGAGGAATTCGTGGCGGGCCGCATCAGAGCAGTCAGAAGACTGATGACCCAAAGAAAAAACTCTCCTGAATTATATATCGTAAAATAGTATAATTTTGCAGGTAGAACCTGTGGTAATATTTAAGAATATTGCTCGTGGAGAACGGCGATCTGCCAAAAAGTGCATTAAAATGGACACAAACAGCCTCGATCGCAAAACCATTTATTTTTTGGTAGCTGATTTTGGTCAGTTATTCGGCCATCCTCAGGCCCTCGTACAGTGACGGTAGACAAGGACAGTAAGTGGAGCGGGTGTTGTAACTCCACGAACGTCAGCGGTTGACTTGGGGGTATGGGGATGGACCAATAACTGACCGAAACTAGTTACCAAAAAAGTAATTTTTTTACGGTAGAGACTGTTTGTGCCCATTTTTAAAGAAGCAGTGGTGTTTGTGCCTACTGTCTGTGAAATGTGTTGTGAATAGAGTTAGTAGTAAATAAGTAATAAATTAAAATGTTATGTGTGATGTGGCCGTTTTCCACGCATCTCCGTATGTGACGTCATATCTCATGCGTTATGTGTCGTATTTTTGTAGGTATATTCAGCGACATATGTGGAGACTGTCTGCGAAATGTGTTGCGAACAGTCAGTAATAAAGAAATAATAAATTTAAACATCATGCAAGATGCATCAGTTTTTCACGCAGCTCATTATTTATGAGGTCATATATTCCTAACTATGTATCATACAATGACATAATTTTGCTGTTACTTTCAGTGGAATACTTGAAAATGCGAGGTGACGAGGTGGAGAAGAGTTTGTATCTCTTTAATTCTGATGAATTTTGCATGAGAACTAGACATGCACTAGACCCCCTCCTTACCTACCAACTAGTTAATTATGGGCACAACGGGAACGAAGGGAAATTATGGTGGACCCTGTTAGTTTGTAAGCTAAGAAGTGCACACTCACAATAATTTAATAAAAATTGTAATCTACTGAGAGAAAAAAAGGAGAACTTTATCATAATAAACAACAGAAAATGGGATACTGCGTATATCTACGAAATGATATGCAGCTTAAATATTAGAATGAGATTTATTATACATCAGAACATAAAGGCACATGATTATCGACCCTAACAGTAGGTTAAAGGGTAGGGTATTCTGAACTCTTATGCGGATAAGTGTTGCCTCTAGAACAAGGGCTCCTACTCTCTGTAATGCAATAGCTTGATGATATTGACTGGAGGTCCTAATCAATCAAATATTACTCTCGCGAATATATTACAGAATCGCGATTCGTAGTGAGAGCTCACATGGGATCATATGAAGAAACAAGCAAGGTGGAGTTGTGACAAAGCGAGAGCGCGTGCTGCTGGGGACTTCAGTATAAAATTGATAGGTCCTACAATGCCGGAGCCGCTAAATACTTTACCAGTCCTGAAATTTGTAGCAGGTCGTCGATAGGCAGCTCCTGATGATGTAGGCGCCGACTTCTGGTGAGCAGCAACTCTGTTTCAACCCCTGGTCTCCAAGGCTGTCCGAGAATTCTCAGTTCAGTCGAAAAAAGTGCGATTAAGTCCGACTCTGACGAAGATCAGATCCCAAAACCCCTGCGCACGCGCAACGCAAGAGTGAAGCCAGAATTGCTCAACTCCCTACTCTACTCGAAAACCGCGAATCAGCATTCAGTGCTGATTCCAAAATTCCCCCACACTGCCTCAGAACGTCATTCACGCCAATAGCGACTGTTCCCTCCAATTTCGAGCAGGGCTTTATGACGTCAACTAGCCCCAGTTTAAGTTGACCAATTACGCCTCTGCTTTTCAGATGAGGGCACTGAAATTGCCGTTTGACTGGCTACGAAAACATGTCTAGACCACCGGCCATCCGGCGACAGACAGTCGCGCCCAGCAGGGCACGGACCACAAGTATTCTCAGAATCGAGAGGACAATGCAGTCTGTCGGTGCCAGGAGTCTTCGTTCTCAACGCGCCAGAACGGTAAAAAACTGTGGCGACACTCAGACGTCTCGCAGGTCGTATCGCCTTGCTTCCAATAGGCGAAACTCGACCTACGTCAGTCGTTCCTCCAGGCGCTTAAGCCCATTGTACGAATCCCTCAGAATTCGGGGAAGTGCAGCCCCCAACCGGAAATGCAGCGTGCCGCGTCCTCTGATGCTCGCCTCGCACAGGCCATCCAGGCAAGTGACCCAACATGTATAGGAATCAAATGAAAAGTATTTTTTGAACTCTCAGTACAAATCTTCTCATTATAGTAACCTTATTCGGTCTGTTACCACCGTGCAATGACATAGAACATTAATAAAACTGATGAAAATGAGAGGCGACATACGAAAGAGGGCATGGATTCTCTCAAAAACAGTCCGCGAATCGTGTCACGAATACAGTTAGTAGTAACAAAGTATAAAATTAAAACGTCACGCTGCATGCGGCACTTTTGCTACATGAACAACGAAAATGTAGTAAGGGAAAAAGTTTTAAAAGTTTGAAATGGTGTGTAAAGTTTGTTGCAAGTTACGAAGTGCTTTCATTTTTAAATACTGGATGAATGAAGTATGGGTATTCGTGCATCATGGGGTAGAATGTTTTCACCCTGGACGCCACCCCTTTGAAAGAAAGGTAGTGTATACCCGCGCACTGATTCTTTCCAGAGCGTAAGTGACACGTATTCCAAGTTTGGTCGAAATATGGAACATACATACATACATGCATAGATACATACATGCATTTTTATAATATTTATGGATTACACGGTAATATTATACATACAGATAGGTTTAGCACAACATATGTGTGTTATGTGACAGGATTTAATTAAAGATATAAACATTTTCGGGGAACCAAGAATGAAGTTACTGCACGTTTTTGAATTGTGGTAACAAACGCGCAGTACGCAACAGCTACTCATTCAAGTAGGAACACTCATCCAGAGAGGAAGCTATTCCCTGCCTTAGGCTGAAATATGCAAATCAACGTGTTGCACTACTTCATGTTCGCTATCTGAAAGATAATTTAGTGTCACTGTAGTGATTATTCGCAAGTAACAACATAACTCACGTTGTAACAATCGGTAGTGCTTTGGTACACATGAGACAAACAGTAGCGACGTGTCACATTATCATCTATTCATTGGGTATTGTTACCGTATCACGTAATCAGTTTCAAATATAATTATTACCTGAGGTACAGTAAACTACACTACTGGCCATTAAAATTGCTACACCAAGAAGAAATGAAGATGATAAACGGGTATTCAATGGACAAATATATTATACTAGAACTGGCATGTGATTACATTTTCACGCAGATTGGGTGCATAGATCCTGAGAAATCAGTACCCAGAACAACAACCTCTGGCCGTAAGAACGGCCTTTATACGCCTGGGCATTGAGTCAAACAGAGCTTGGATGGCATGTACAGGTACAGCTGCCCACGTAGCTTCAACACGATACCACAGTTCATCAAGAGTAGTGACTGGCGTATTGTGACGAGCAAGTTGCTCGGCCACCATTGACCAGACGTTTCCAATTGGTAAGAGATCTGGAGAATGTGCTCGCCAAGGCAGCAGTCGAACATTTTCTGTATCCAGAAAGGTCCGTACAGCACCTGCAACATGCGGTCGTGCATTATCATGCTGAAATGTAGGGCTTCGCAGGGATCGAATGAAGAGTAGAGCCACGGGTGGCAACACATCTGAAATGTAACGTCCACTGTTCAAAGTGCCGTCAATGCTAACAAGAGGTCACCGAGACGTGTAACCAATGGCACCCCATATCATCACGGCGAGTGACACGACAGTATGGCGATGACGAATACACGCTTCCAATATGCGTTCACCGCGATGCCGCCAAACACGGATGCGACCATCGTGACGCTGTAAACAGAAACCGGATTCATCCGAAAAACCGACGTTTTGCCATTCGTGCACCCAGGTTCGTCGCTGAGTACACCATCGCAGGCGCTCCTGTCTGTGATGCAGCGCCATGGGTAACCGCAGCCATGGTCTCCGTGCTGATAGTCCATGTTGCTGCAAATGTCGTCGAACTGTTCGTGCAGATGGTTGTTGTCTTGCAGACGTCCCCATCTGTTGACTCAGGGATCGAGACGTGGCTGCACGATCCGTTACAGACATGCGGATAATATGCCTGTCATGTAGACTGCTAGTGATACGAGGCCGTTGGGATCCAGCACGGCGTTCCGTATTACCCTCCTGAACCCACCGATTCCATATTCTGCTAATAGTCATTGGATCTCGATCAACGCAAGCAGAAACGTTGCGATACGATAAACCGCAATCGCGATAGGCTACAATCCGACCTTTATCAAAGTCGTAAATGTGATGGTACGCATTTCTCCTCCTTACACGAGGCATCACAACAATGTTTCACCAGGCAACGCCAGTCAACTGCTGTTTGTGTATGAGAAATCAGTTGGAAACTTTCCACATGTCAGCACGTTGTAGGTATCGCCACGGGCGCCAACCTTGTGTGAATGCTCTGAAAAGCTAATCATTTGCATATCAGAGCATCTTTCTCCTGTCGGTTAAATTTCGCGTCTGTAGCACGTCATCTTCGTGGTGTAGCATTTTTAATGGCCAGTAGTGTACTTTTGCTTTTTTTCGTCAGAAACTGGCAAAATCTCGATCACTTTTTTTTTTTCAACACGGGAGAAATCGTTTCCTATGACACCTAAATCTTTCTGCGGCAGTCTATCCGTCCTAGAGGTATTAGGTGATGTAACAGTGTTACTAAAATGAGTTTTCACAGGGTTTCTAAAAATCTTTTGAATCTTCAACAAATACCGCCTTCCAGCGTGAGGGCGTAGGACCTGTTTTGTCCACTTACACTGCAACAGATTTTGCCACAGGCCGTGTCCTGAACCTCACTTTCCTGCATCTCTCGAGCGTTGTCTTCATAGAGAATTACTGTTCTGTGGTGACAGGTGGGGACGGGGTGGGGGGAGGGAACTTTGAGATTCCGGTTTGACAAGTAAAGTTGTCGTTCCTGCAAAAGTTCTCGTTGCTTTAAAAAAAATATCAGATACTGTTTGTAGCAAGAGAGTTTTGTGCATTGTATAAGTAGAAGGCGGTCTTGAAACTTGCTACCTTTAACAATGGCTGTTGCGAGAATCTTAGTCGAAAGCAGATGGGGGACTGGTTGAGGAAGAGTGCTGTCGTTGGCAAGCTGAGAGGTGCAGAAATTTTGCTAGTGTGCCTCTTAAACTGGAGACAGCCGATGACAACAGTTTTTTCGTAGAAAGCCAGCCGTGCACATACCGATGATACTTCTTGTGATGCAGACGAGTGAGGGTACGGGGTGCCGGCCTTCTGTGTTGACGGAGAGGGTGTAGCCTGTCCGTGGCGGCAGTGCAGTAGCGGCGCGGTGCTGGCCTGCCGTCCGCCACTTCGGAGCGTCACCTATAAACAAAGGAAACCGCCGCCCCCCACTTAGCGTAATTGGTGGCTGTGCTGTGTTGCCCGGCGTCCCTCGCTTCGTCCTCTCTTTCGTGCCGTGGGTCCTCTCTGCGTACGCGCGCGCGCACACACACACACGCGCGCTTTGTCCCCTTGACCATGCGCCGAGAGGCCGAGAGTTGTGTCAGGGGCGGAATCTGGAACAGTTTCGACTCGCGGGCTGGGAAAAGAGAGCAAACAGCTTGTACGTCCCCTCGCGGACGCGGCCAAGCGAGATCTGTCCTCTCGCTGGGCTTAACGCGGCCCCTCTGACTTTTCTGTCGGCGATACGTCACGCTCAAACTCCTCCTTCCGTTCGCGAGCGCAACATTTCGAGAAAAAGTCTTGTTTCTGCGCCAGTGTCTTTCTGTGTGTGGAGATACTGTCAGCAGGAGAAATATCACAATCGTTTAGCCTCTACCTCTGTGTAACACGCTGAGATACTTTCCAAATTGATCACGATGACAGAGCAAAATCAGAAAATATCGTGTCTTCCTTTAACCTCAGTGGCAACATGTCTGCCTGGTGGTGATAATACGAACTACCTCCCCTTACTAACTCACCCACCCAGTTAGTGCAACATTTGTTCGACTTCGTTCTGATTATCTTTCTCTCTCCAGCGTTCTTTGTCTCTCACATGTGTCCTACTCGCAACTGGGATATCACAAACGTTTTAAAAAATGGTTCAAATGGCTCTGAGCACTATGGGACTTAACTTCTGAGGTCATCAGTCCCCTAGAACTTAGAACTACTTAAACCTAACTAACTTAAGACATCACACACATCCATGCCCGAAGCAGGATTCGAACCTCGACCGTAGCGGTCAGGCGGCTCCAGACTGTAGCACCTAGAACTGCTCGGCCACTGCGGCCGGCAAACGTTTTAATATCTCAAACATAGACAAACGAATGTCAGTAGAAGTACGAGCACCAAGTCTTTGTGCCCTTAGTGAGGGAACAGTGTTATATCTATTTATATCTACGGAAATTGTAGCCCACTGTGCTCTTCTTCTTTTGGTCCCACACAAAAGAGGCCAGCTGATTTTCATTAATGTAGTCAAGTTTTGTACTTCCTAGTAATGAAATATAAAGAGAAAGCACCACATTCTAGTACGAAATTTGAAAACTCATTCTTTTCAGTTTCACAGTGCCACCCCTCCCCCCCCCCCCCTTCCCCAAAAACCATGCCGAGACGGAGTGGCTTGTGTGCTATACTGTAGGTGCTACCACAATCTGTGGAGAGGCCAGAAAAAAATTTAGCTAAAAAATGCAATACTTGAGCATACTCAACCTAAAGAATTATTTCTGTAGAACATACATATTGAAACAGTAAATATTACTGGTGTGTCCTTCAGTCCGAAAACAGATCTGATGCAGATCTCCAGGCTAGTCTGTCCTGTGCATAACTACTGCAATTTATGTCCTTCTGAATCTGCTTACTACATTCATCTCTCGGTCTCCTTCTACGATTTTTACCTCCCACACTTCCTTGATGCACCGGAATGTATCCTATCAAGCGATCCTTTCTTCTTGTCAGCTTGTGCCTCAAATTTCTTTTCTCTCCCATTATATTCAGTACTTCCTCATTAGCTGCGTGATCGACCCATCAAGTCTTCAGAATTCTTCTATATCATCAGATTTCAGAAGGTTCTATTTTCTTCTTGTCTAAACTGTTTATCGCTCATGTTTCACTTCCATACCTGACTATATTCCGTACAAAAACGTTAGGAAAAGATTTCCTGACACTTAAACCTATGCGCGATGCTAACAAATTTCTCTTCTTCAAAAACGCTTTTCTTACCGTTGTCAGTCTACATTTTATATCCTCCTTGCTTCAGCCATCATCATTTATTTTACTGCCCAAATAGCAAAACTCATCTACCACCTAAAGTGTCTCGTTTCCTGATATAGTTACCTCAGCATCAACTGATTTAATTCGACTACATTCTTTTACCCTTGTTTTGCTTTTCGTGATGTTCATCTTATTGTCATCTTTCAAGACACAGTCCATCCCGTTCAATTGCTCTTACAAGTCCTTTGCCATCTCTGATAGAATTACAATGTCATCGACAAACCTCAAAATTTTTATTTATTCTCCCTGAACTTGAGTTACTTCTCCAAATTTTTCTTTGGTTTCCTTGACTGCCTGAACAATGAACAGACTGAATAACGTCAGGGACCGGCTACAACCCTGTATCACTCCCTTCTCAATCATTGCTTGCTTTGTGGTCGTCTTGTTCCGGAAAAGCTGTTAACGGCCTTCCGGTCCCTGTATTTTACCCCTGCTACCTTCAAAATTTCAAAGATGGTATTCGTCTCAACATTATCAAAAGCTATCTCTATACAAATGCTATAAACGTAGATTTGCCTCTCCTCAATCTGTCTTCTGAGATGAGTCGTAGGATCAGTATTGCCTCGCGTGTGCTCACATTTATCCGGTATCCAAACTGATGTTATGCGAGGTTGTCTTCCACCAGTTTTTCCATAAAGATATCGTGTTAGTATTTTGCAACCGTGACTTATTGAACTGGCATACCTGTCAGAAACTGCATTATTTGGAACTGGCGTTACTGCATTGTTCTTGAAGTTTGAGTGTCTTTCACCTTATACACGCATCAAAAAATGTTTTGCATCATCCCGGTTCCCAGAACTCCTGAAAATACACGTTCACTGTGGATATTGTACCACAGACACAGTCCCTTTGACTGTTCAGAGACGTCACTAAACCCGCCCAAAGATGTAAACAACCATGCATGAGCAGCGCCTGTTAGACGAAGGGTGTCCGACAGCCGATCAGTTCCAGTCATTCCATCTGGAAGGAGGTACACGGCTCATGTTGTCTGTAGTTCAACCATACCTAGACTGTCAATACCGTGGTTAGATGGTTCCGCATTGTTACTTTGTGCCAGCAAGGGTTCTCAAAAAGGGAAGTGTCCAGGCTTCTCGGAGTGAACCAAAGCGATGTTGTTCGGATATGGAGGAGACACAGAGAGACAGTAACTGTCGACGACATGCCTCGCTCAGGCCACCCAAACGCTTCTATTGCAGTGGAAGACTGCTGCCTACGGATTATGGCTCGGAGGAACCGTGACAGGAACGCCACCAGGTTGAACAATGCTTTTCGTGCAGCCACAGGACGTCGTGTTACATCTCAAACTGAGCACAACAAGCTGCATGATGAGCAACTTCACTCCCAATCCGGCAGGAGTGGCCGAGCGGTTCTAGGCGCTACATTCTGGAACCGCGCGACCGCTATGGTCGCAGGTTCGAATCCTGCCTCGGGCATGGATGTGTGTGATGTCCTTAGATTAGTTAGGTTTAAGTAGTTCTAAGTTCTATGGGACTGATGACCTCAGAAGGTAAGTCCCATAGTGCTCAGAGCCATTTGAACCATTTTTCTCTCCCGACGTTCATGGTGAGGTCCATCTTTGCAACCACGACACCATGCAGGGCGGTACAGATCGGCCCAACAACATGACGGATGGACCTCTCAGGATTGGCACCACGTTCTCGTCACCGACGAGTGTCGCATATGTCTTCAACCAGACAATCGTCGGAGACGTGTTTGGAGGCAACCTGGTCAGGCTGAACGCCTAAGTCACACTGTCCAGATAGCGCAGCAAGGAGGAGGTTCCTTGATGTTTTGGGGTGGCATTATGTGGGGCCGACGTACGCCGCTGGTGGTAATGGAAGGCGCCATAACGGGTTAAAGGCGCTACAGTCTGGAACCGCGCGGCCGCTACGGTCGCAGGTTCGAATCCTGCCTCGGGCATGGATGTGTGTGATGTCCTTAGGTTAGTTAGGTTTAATTAGTTCTAAGTTCTAGGCGACTCATGACCGCAGAAGTTAAGTCGCATAGTGCTCAGAGCCATTTGAACCATTTTTGAGGCGCCATAACGGCCGTACGATACGTGAATGCCATCCTCCGACCGATAGTGCAACAATATCGGCAGCATATTGACGAGGCAATCGTCTTCATGAAATACAATTCGCGCCTCCATCGTCCACATCTTGTGAATGACTTCCTTCAAGATAACGACATTGTTCGAGTAGAGTGGCCAGCATGTTCTCCAGACATGAATTCTATCGAACATTCCTGGGATAGATTGAAAAGGGCTGTTTATGAAGTGACCCACAAACCATTCTGAGGGATCTACGCCGAATCACCGTTGAGGAGTGGGTCAATCTGGACCAACAGTGCCTTGATGAGCTTGTGGATAATATGCCATGACGAATACAGGCATGCAACAATGCAAGAGGACGAGCTACTCGGTATTAGAGGTACAGATGTGTACAGCAATCTGGACCACCGTCTCTGAAGGTCTCGCTGTATGGTCGTACAACATGCAGTGTGTGGTTTTCATGGGCAATAAAAAGACCGGAAATGATGTTTATGTTGACTTTTTTTCCAATTTTCTGTACAGGTTCCGGAACTCTCGGAACCGAGGTGATGCACAACTTTTTTTGATGTGTGTATATCTTGCACACCAGATGGAAGAGTTTTGTCATGGATCTCTCCCAAGGCTGTCAATACGTTTGACGGAATTTCATATACTCCCGGGGCTTGTATGGAGTAAGATAATTCAATGCTCTTTCAAATTCTTCTGGCAGTATCTTGTCTTCCATCTCCTTTTCATCCACGTCTTCTTCCATTTCCATAATACTGCCTGCAGGTTCATTTCTCTTGTATAGACCCTCTATATACAACTTCTACCTTTCAGCTTTCCCTTCTTTGCTGAGGCCTGGTTTTCCATCTGAGCTCTTGATATTCATTCAGCTGCTTGTTTTCTCTCCAAAGGCCTCTCTAATTTTCCTGTAGGCAGTATGTGTAGAATGGGGAAGGCGGGCGATTTAACTGAGTTAATCGAGGACAGGTTGTAGTGGCCCGGAGACTAAGAAGGAGCATTTCGGAAACTGCGCAACTTGTCACGTATTCGAGGAGTGCTGTGGTGAGTGTCTTCAACATATGGCGATAGGAAGGTGAAACGTAGTGGGGTTGGGCGGACACCTCTCATTACAGATGTCAGACCTCGTAGGCTGGGCAGACTGTTAAAACAGGACAGGCGGCGAATTTTGGTAGAACTAACATGAGAGTTTAATGCTGGGCAGTGTGTGTCTGAACACACAATGCACGAACACTACTAATGATGAGAGTCCGCAGCGGCGACCCATGCATCGTTCAAATGGCTCTAAGCACTATGGGACTTAACATCTGAGGTCATCAGTCCCCTAGAACTTACAACTACTTAAACCTAACTAACCGAAGGACATCACACACATCCATGCCCGAGGCAGGATTCGAACCTGCGACCGTAGCGGTCGCGCAGTTCCAGACCGAAGCGCCTAGAACCGCTCGGCCACACCGGCCGGTCGACCCATGCATGTTCCGATGTTAACAACTACGACTGAAATGAGAACATGACCATTAGCATCGCACGTTGGTGCAGTGGCAGAGCGCTATTTGGTCTTCTTCAGTATGCCAATGGGAGTGCTGAACCTGTCGTCTTCCAAGGGAACAGCTAATTGACACCTGTATCGCGGGACGGAGAGAAGCTGGCGGCAGCTCCATTATTCTCTGAGTATCCTTGGGTCCAGTGGAGGTCGTGCAAGGCACTATGGTGGCCAAGGAATATCGTGCACTGGTTGCAGACCGTCGCGTACACCCCTTCATGACGATCATGCTTCCCGACGGCAGTGGTATCTTTCAACAGAGGTTGAAAAAATCAGCCAACCAGTTGCAAAACAAAAGGATAATAGATCTTTGTTTTGCAAGTGGTTGGCTGATTTTTTTCAACCTCTTCAGACTTACAGAGTTGCTGTTTCGCAGCCGTTTAAGATTTTTCAACAAGATAGTGCACCATGTCACAAGGTCCTGAAGAGAGGCAGCAGTCGTTTTAGTAGATGGAAGGGAAACAGTCTGGATGATCGATATGACCATGTAACAGCAACTGAGCTGGTAGAGGTAAAATAGTCCTCAGTTAGGGTATCCAGGGGGGGGGGGGGAAAATTACTCAGGCAGATTTTTGTCACCAAGGAAAACGAAACTGGCTTTCTCTGGGCCGGAGTGTGGAATGTTAGATCCCTTAATTGAGTTAGTGGGGTTGTAAATTTGAAAAGGAAGACCCGTTTTTAGAAGTTAGATGTAGTGGGAATTAGAGAAGTACGGTGGTATAAAGGAGAAGATTAGTGGTCAGGTGACTACGGGTTTATCAGCACTAAATCAAACAGGGATAACGCGGGAGCAGATCTAATAATGAATAAGAAAACGGGAATGCGGGTAAGCAGCATTGTGAGCTCATTATCGTAGCCGAGACACGTGTAGCCAACATCCATCACAGTAGCACAAGATTATATACCAACCAGTGTCTCAGATGATGAAGAGACTGAAAGAATACAAGACAAGATAAAATAAATTATTGGAAAGTTAAGGGATACGAAAATTTAATTGTGCTGGAGGTCTGGAATTCTATGATAGAGAAAGGAAGAGAAGTGAAACTACTAAGAGAATATGGACTAGGGGAATGGAATGAAACTGAAAGTCACGTGACAGAATTTTGCACAGAGCATCACTTAATCGTTGCTTACATTTGGTTTAAGAACCACGTAACAAGACTGAATGCGCGGAAGAAACCTATATACACAAAGAGAAAATAGATATGAACACAAAGCTATAAGACAAATACAAGGCTGCAGAAGCATGCATATGTAGGGGAAAGATAAATGACGGCTGCAAGAAAGGTAAAGACATCCTTCAAAAAAAGAGAAGCAGATTACGACCAAAGACTGCAGGCCAGCGCCAAGCAAAGAAGGGGAAGCTGAATGATGTTCGGAATGTATAAAAGGGCTGTGCAAGGAAATGAGCTAGATGCCAGTGTTATGAAAAAGGAAGCGGATGTTAACGGAGACAAGAGATTTGGTACTGTGAGAATAATTTAATAGATCTCTGAATGACCAAAGTCCAAGCAAGGCCTCTAGACTACATATTACCTCAAAACTACAGATTTCTTTGGGTGATCCAGGCATGATAAAACTATCCCACACGGTATGGATATATGAAGAGTCGAGATGCCATCGGACTTCGAGAAGGTAATTACAGTACCGAAGATGACAGTACGTGTTTTACTGAACTAAACAGTAAAAAATACTGACACGAGTAATTTACAGAAGAATGGTAAATCTGGTAGAAACCGACCACGTGACAGATTCATTTGGTTCCTGCAGACATGCAAGAACACGTGAGGTCGTACTGAACCCTTAGACTTATTTTAGAATGAAGAAATGAAAATCTGAACTTGTAGCATTTGTTGATTTAGAGGAAGGTTTTCGCAATATTGACTGTGACAAACTCTGAAACTCTGAAGGTAGCAGGGATAAAATACAGAGAGGGAAAGGTTGTTTATCACTTAAACGGAAAAGTGTAGGTATAAGATTCGAAGGACATGAAAGGGAAGCAGTGGTAGAAAATGGAGTCAGATAGGACTCTAACTATCCCCCATGTTATTAGATCTATACACTGGTAAACAGTAAAGATGGGAGAAATTTGGAAACGGAATTAAAGTTTTAGGAGAAGGAATAAATACTTTAAGGTTTGTGGATATTACTGTAACGCTTTCGTAGAAGGCAAAGGACTTTCAAGTGCAGCTGAAACGAAAAGGACAGCGTTTTGCAAAGAAGGTGAAAGGAGGGTAATGGAATGCAGTCGAGTTAGATCAGGTTATTGTGAAAGACTTACCTTAGAAAATAAGACACTAAAAGTAGTAGATGAATTTTGCTTATTAGGAAATGAGACACTGAAACTAGTAGATGGATTTTGTTATTTGGATAGCAAAGTAACTGATGATGGCCGTGGTAGAGATGATATAAATGTAGACAGTCTACAAGAAGAAAAGCATTTCTGAAAAGAGGAACATGAAGAAATCTACTACAACTTTAACTATTAGGAATTCTTTTCTGTCGTATCTGTAAGAAATGTAGCCTGACACAGAAGTGAAAATGAGACGATATGCAGTTTAGGCAAGGAAACAATGGAAGTTTTTGAAATCTTGTGCTACAGAAGAATGATGAAGGTAAGTTGGGTTTATCGAGTAATTAATGAGGAGGTGCTTCATCGAACTGTGGAAACACGCGATTTGTGGCACAACTTGACTAAAATAAGGAATTGTTCGACGGAAAAATCCTGAGTCATGCAGGAATCGACAGTCTTGTGATGAAGAGAACTATGAGGGATTAAAAATGCAGAGGAGGCCAAAGGGTACATACAGAACGCAGATTCAGATAGATGTACTTTTCAGTAGTTTTTCACGGGTCGGACTAGTGAGGATAGCTACACGAAAGAAGTCTTCTGGCTGAAGACCACAAGAACAACACAAAGTTGCGACACTCGTTTAATGTCGGAGTTCTTTCTGAGTAGCTCTGAGTGGTTTCACATGGTCTTTGTCTTCAGTACGTGGGTACCGAATTCCATTTATGCTATTGGTGTATTCGCATAGCCGTTTTAAATATTTTGAAAATGAAAAGAGCTCTTGAAAGTTGATTTTGTGCGTTTCATGTTTCTTATACATTTCAGCCTTTATCCAATGGACTCTCTTATTTGAGACTTTCGGGAACTGAATTATTACGTAGAACAACTGGTTTCTGTGTGAAAGCGCAGGTTTTTTAACAAAAGTAAATCGAGCGATGAGCGATTTTGGTGGTTTTTGTCAATCTGGGGTTGAATGTAAGCTCATGGCTTTCGACATGTCCTAGTTGCGTTAAGATTTTGTAGTTAACATATTTCTGACTATTTGCATTTGTTGACATTATTCATTTTGTGAGTTGACTCTGTTCAAAAGTTGTGCGTCTAGTATTCAATGTACTGGTATTACGTAAAATCTGTTTTTCTTAGCAATTCCGACTACGATTCAACCAAAACGTTTTTCCCTTTTTCTTCTAATAATCAAAGTCAGGAATTCATCTGGAGGCTTTGTGGTGCGTGTTGCTGGAGGATAGAACTGAAGTGTTCGTTGCACGTAGAGAACAAACACACTTATACTCTACTTATGTATTTCAGGTGGCTATCACTGATACGAGTGTTGCCGTTATATTAACTGCGGATGAATCGAGCAGCGGGAGTAGATTAAAATAGTCACGGAAGGCGTTTGTGTAGTCGAGTTTCGCTTCTATAATGCACTATGTCCATGAATGGTTGTATTAACTTCTGTAAGATTCAACAATTGGTCCACGATAGTACACAGATGGATTTTTTGACTTTTGCGGATATGGATACGGTCAGTTACGTTCTGTTTCATTCTCTTGGATTGTTTAAATAGCTCTAGCACTGATTTCTTTGGGCTGAACTATTATACGTGTGTGATTCTGGATGTTCAATGGGCTATAAGAAAGCTACCTTAGTAGCCGTATTTCCATTACTAACGATGAGAAAAGAGTAACTTCTAAGCCACTTCAATTGGAAAAGGAAGTCTCAACAGACAAACTTACATCAGTTTTGTGCGTTCTGGAATATTTCTTTATATAATTTTTTTTCTTCCTTTTTCTATAACAGTTCTCTTATGTTATTCGATTTATTTTTTCGGGAAAATATTTACACTCTAAATGTTGCCCTTATAATTTCTTCGTTCTATTTTTTGTATAAGCTGATTCCCGCCATATCACCATGCGATATAGGTTAATCGATAATCTTTTAATGTATTATCAACTCTTCCTGTCAGCTTACAGCAAAATAATATTTTTTCTTTGTGTATTCTGTATTGTCAATCATTTTAAACTTTTCTGCTATTCCTCTGTTGCAGAAATATATTTTACTCTTTTGTTGTAGATGACATAGCGTTTGAGTGGTGTTGGTGTTTGTTACCTAAACAGATTTCACATTCTAAGTGAATGGCATCTTTAATGGCCGTTCTGTTATATTAAACAATTTTAGTTTTACTTATATTAATTACAGATGCTAAAGACTTCATCTCCTGACTTTTCATGAAATAAAACGATAGTTCCGATTACTAATGTTGTTATTGTTTTTATTCCCAAGCTTTTCGTGTTTTATCTTCAGCTGTCTACAGGCCGAGAGTTACATTTGTAAACACATTGGAAACGACTTCGACAGGCTCACTGGCTTCATCACCCTTATTTCGTGTACATCGTACTTCACTGATACAAAGCTGGACAATGTTAAATAAGACCCACGGATACTGCATTTAACATAAAGAGCAGAAGTAGTACAAGGTAATAAATATCAATAATCTGGAAGTAGCACAGAAGATGCTGTAAACGTATGGTTGGAATTAAAGATAAAATGAGTCGCCATGAAGTAGGTAAACTTTGTGTAGTAGCAAAAAGAAAATTAATTATGTATGGAAGCTGCCTGTGGAGCGCTTTCACACTATGCAGAGGGCGAGCCCAAAAATATATAATGAATGAAAATAATTGCAAAAATAATATGGAGGAGCACATAAACCTTTGAAAAAACCGTGATATTAAGTTATACGCTATGCCAAAAGTCTGACTATAATCTTTCAGTTGAGTGTACTCTGTTGGTAATTGTAACCGATATCATCTGTCAACCTCTTTAATGAAATGGAAATTCCCGGCTAACTGTATAAATCAAATTAAAACACATCTTTACTCCAGTTCACCCAGTTTTCAATTTTTTCGTGGAGTTAATATTTTGGTGCGCTTTAGATTTCCATTTCGCATTAAGTATATTTTTATTTTCAACTAAATAATTTACCAGTGACAACTAAGTTTCAACATTATGACAACCTCACGAATCACAAAATAATAATCACAATCTTACTTTGTTCCCCTTAATTTTTTGCAACATTGACACAGTTTATTAATTACATAAATGCTATGGAATAAACAGTGCATAACATATATATAAGGCCTCTAATCTTCCCAATGTACGAGAAAGAGCTCTTATATTACTATATTTCTGACATGTTTAGAAAATGCGGACCTTTAAAAGTGTTATGTAATGCGCAAAATATGAAAAGTATCTTCGGAATTTGTAGCAAATTACTTCCCAAATTCCAAATTTTTAAACCAGTTTTGCCTTCAAGTTCTGCAGAGTTCAATGCGATTTTTTTTAACTTAAAAAAAGTGTCCCTTTAATGTGTTATGTGTCTGCCTGAGAGGACAAGAAGCCTCTAGTGGTCACAGACGGGGGAAGGGACTCGACAAGGTGTGGAATCCACAGGGGGTGGAATATGTAGATATGAAAATGGAACAGTACTTCAGAATATGCAGAAGTGTTGCTAAACAAAGAAAAATATTATTTGGAAGTATGTATGTTGTAGAGTAGTTAAAATAATTGTTGTCTGCAAAAGTGACAGTCCTAACGAACAGTCCAAATGGCGAGATGAAAATACTATACGTACAATCAAATGTATGGATACGCTCATTCCAATTCGTTTGGAAATCTAGGTAAGATGATAAGATTTCCTTACGGAATAGTTACCCGCAGTGTAACTGAGGAAACATTTTAGGATTATTGAACGCAATGGTCAAGTTTGCACCGACTGTGGATTCAGAGTAAACCGAAGAAAGACAAAAATAATAAGGAGTAGCAGAAATTAGTTTAATGATAAACTTAACGTCAAAGTAGAAGATCGAAATACATGAAGTGAAGAAATTCTACTACGTGGAAGCAAACTAACACATGACGGACGAAGTAAGAATGACAGAAGAATCAGACTAGCGCACAGAAAAAAGGCATAACGTACCAAAAGAATACTACTTGGTATCAAACATTTGCCTTTCTGAGGCATTTGAGGGGATGACACCCTGAGATAGGGGTTGTCATATAACAGAAATTCCCCGCAGGCCGCATAAAAACAGGCTGAGAGCTTCGTATAGTATGATAAACTTTGCTGATTAGAGCTCGTACATTGCCACAGCCAGCAGACGCCTGCCCCTGCCTGACATTGTCGCTGTGAGGTAGTTGCTGCTGCTTCTAGAGGCTGCCTTCGTTTGGGGCACTGCATCGACATCGCACAATAGCCAACAGAGCTATGAATTATAATATTCCCATAAATGTCCGCCCCAAGCTTTACATTTTCCTCAAAGCTATAAGTAAAAGCCCAGCAAAAATGACCCTCCGATAATTATGAACACAATGAGTAAAGTATTCTTTATATATACTAAGACAGTATCTGTCCAAAAGAACAGATACCATCGATGACCATGCAGCTAATTAGAATGAAATTACAATGAAATAAACACAATTAGCTGCTTACAGGCGTTGACATACGTCAACGGGGACAGATGAAAATGGGTGCCCCGACCGGGACTCGAACCCGGCATCTCCTGTTTACACGGCAGACGCTCTGTCCATCTGAGCCATCGAGGACATAGACAATAGCGCGACTGCATTGATTTATCTCTGGCACGCCTCCCGCGAAACCCACATTCTCAACGTATTGTCCCACACTACATTCGTAGTGCCCCCGCCCATTATACTCATTAGTGTAAGCAGGAGATCCCAGGTTTCCAGTGCCGGTCGGGGCACACATTTTCATCTGTCCCCGTTGACGTATGTCAACGCCTGTAAGCAGCTAAGGGTGTTAATTTCGTTGTAATTTCATTCTAACGAGCTGCATGGTCACCGATGGTATCTGTTCTTTCGGACAGATGCTATCTTAGTATATATATAGTTAAGGCTCACCGGCCACTCGACGATCTTCTTCTTCTGTGCGAATGCACGAACAGTGCCCGAACTCTTACGGGAATCGGCAACGCGCCACGAGTAATGCGTATAATGGGCGGGGGCACTACGAATGTAGTGCGGGACAATACGGTGAGAATGTGGGTTTCGCGGGAGGCGTGCCAGAGATAAATCCCTGCAGTTGCTATATACTCTGCGTCCTCGGTGGCTCAGGTGGATGCCGGTACGATAGCTCAGCGTATTCGGTCATGAGATGGATAAAGCGTCTGCCATGTAAGGAGGAGATCCCGGGTTCGAGTCCCGGTCGAGGTACACACTTTCATCTGTCCCCGTTGACGTATGTCAGCGCCTGTAAGCAGCTGAGGGTGTTGATTTCATTGAAATTTCACAGTATTCTTTAATTTTTTTGTTATAATATGGAATGGAAAAGTGTGAGTTGGGTCAGAATGACTTTTATAAAGGAGAGTCTCTACACACCATCCATGGCACAAAGTACATATATTCCGGGGCAATGAAACGATTGTAGTGTACCGTATTCACATCCCTGCAGGTGTTACATGTAAATGTTTTGTTTCTTGTTAACTCTAAAAAGACGTGTGGGGGAGCAATGGTTGGTTCCACTGGCATATATTCCCTATAACATTTGTAAGCAATCTTTCAAGCCATTCACACAACAACTGTAACGTAAGGAACTATAAAACAGTTAAAAACTGTTTAATGTTGATCTGCTGTTCATCAGCTGACATCTCATCTACTGTGCTGAAAACTTACTGTTTTTCTAGTCCTTGGAGAGGAATGTAACTAAATTGTGCTTCCGGATAGTTAAAAGCTCCATTGAATTGACAAGGATAAATAAACGTGAATTGATTGGAAGCGTTTCACCTGTTGAAAATCCCTTGACGGAGTTTAGCTGACAGCACCTTGCACCTGTTGAAACTGAAAGGCTATGAAAATTCATTAGTTCAGCAGAATCAGTTGAAAACTATCGGTAGGTTAGTCAGCAATATTTCCTCTGCATTAAGGGCAGATTTTTTCAGGCAAGATTCTACTCACCACTCTGTATGTCAAGTAGGTGGCAAACAATAAAACATTCAAAGTTCTTAATAACTGAGAGGCAGCTCACTAGCCACTTCACAGTTATAAAACTATGCTGGACATGGAAAGTCAGCTCCCAAGTTGCCATCAATGAGACAATTTTATTAGTGCCATCATTCGAGATTCTCAAACTTTTGTCGCAGCCTGAACATATAGCAGAGGCTGATTAGACGCTCTGCAGCAATCCTATATATATATATATATATATATATATATATATATATATATATATATATATATATATATTAATAGAGGGAAACATTCCACGTGGGAAAAATATATCTAAAAACAAAGATGATGTAACTTACCAAACGAAAGCGCTGGCACGTCGATAGACACACAAACAAACACAAACATACACACAAAATTCAAGCTTTCGCAACAAACTGTTGCCTCATCAGGAAAGAGGGAAGGAGAGGGAAAGACGAAAGGATGTGGGTTTTAAGGGAGAGGGGAAGGAGTCATTCCAATCCCGGGAGCGGAAAGACTTACCTTAGGGGGAAAAAAGGACAGGTATACACTCGCACACACACACATATCCATCCACACATTACAGACACAAGCAGACATATTTAAAGTTTGGGCAGAGATGTCAGTCCATCTGTTCCATTGTGACACAATGGACTGACATCTCTACCCAAACTTTAAATATGTCTGCTTGTGTCTGTAATGTGTGGATGGATATGTGTGTGTGTGCGAGTGTATACCTGTCCTTTTTTCCCCCTAAGGTAAGTCTTTCCGCTCCCGGGATTGGAATGACTCCTTCCCCTCTCCCTTAAAACCCACATCCTTTCGTCTTTCCCTCTCCTTCCCTCTTTCCTGATGAGGCAACAGTTTGCTGCGAAAGCTTGAATTTTGTGTGTATGTTTGTGTTTGTTTGTGTGTCTATCGACGTGCCAGCGCTTTCGTTTGGTAAGTTACATCATCTTTGTTTTTATATATATATATATATATATATATATATATATATATATATATATATATATATATTGTAAGTAGGCTGTTTAGGTTTTTTTATTAGTAACGCCACCTCTGTATGAAAATCACTGGGTGTGCTGTGTGCAGTCTGTGGCTGCTTTGCATTATTGTAATACTCGCCATTGTAGTGTTAGGCAGCTGGCTGTGAACAGCGCGTAGCGTTGCGCAGTTGGAGGTGAGCCGCCAGCAGTGGTGGATGTGGGGAGAGAGATGGCGGAGTTTTGAAATTTGTCTTGAACTGCTATATATATTATGACTATTGAGGTAAATACATTGGTTGTTCTCTATCAAAATCTTTCATTTGCTAACTATGCCTATCAGTAGTTAGTGCCTTCAGTACTTTGAATCTTTTATTTAGCTGGCAGTAGTGGCACTCGCTGTATTGCAGTAGCTTGAGTAGCGAAGATTTTTGTGAAGTAAGTGATCTGTGAAAGGTATAGGTTAATGTTAGTCAGGGCCATTCTTTTGTAGGGATTATTGAAAGTCAGATTGCGTTGCGCTAAAAATATTGTGTGTCAGTTAAAGCACAGTCTTGTATAATTGTTCAAAGGGGACGTTTCATATGTCGACCCTTAGCCGAGGATAACTCATTGGAATCTTCTGATTTTTTTTCTTGTAGTTTGTGTGATTAGTGTAGCTTTTGTTTATTGCTAGCGCGTAATTGTAGAGAAAATCTCCTTTGTAGTTGCAGTCTTTCATTGTTGTACAGTAAAACAGTTGTGGCATGCAGGTAGATTTTCACCAAGTATTTCGCAGCTGCAATTAACTAGATATTATTTTCAGTGTTATGTTAATGTGTTCTCTTATTTTTGCTCTTCAAATTGTGTTTTTCTGTGTTGTCGTGTGAAATACTGTGACAATAATGGCGTGTGAAAAACGTAATACTAGGCTCCAAAGTAAACTGAGAAATGACAGTGAAAACGAAAGCAGTGTGTTAGCGCCACCGAGTAATGAATTAACTGATGTTCAAAGTAGTAATTTGGTAATTGTGCATAGGGAAATGGAGCGGGCGGCAAACAATGGCGTGGACAGTGAAACAATTAGTGAAGAGGGAAGCATTATCGATCGATCGGTCGGCAACAGCTAGCCTCAGGAATCGGGAATGACAGGACGCAATTTTGCAAATATTGTAGACTCAGGTTTTGGGTTCTCACCGTTTTCTCAAATGAGACAAGACACATTTTCCACTTGTCAAAATGTGAATGTTGCCGGTGCAAATTCACTGCCGAAAAGCACTGAAGAACATGTTTCAGACACCAGTGCATTGTTATTTCAATTAATGCAACAAATGGGACAAAAGCTTGAAAAATTAGACACAATGGAACAAAATCAGAGACAAACACAACAAAAGCTTGAAAAGTTAGACACAATGGAACAACACCAGAGACAAACACAGCAACAGTTAGACACAGTGGAACAAAATCTCAAAAAGTTAGACCAAGTGGAACAAAATCTCAAAAAGTTAGACACAGTGGAACAAAATCTTAAAAATCTAGACACAATGGAACAAAATCTTCAAAAGTTAGACACCACACTTGAACAAACACGTGAAGATTTAACTACTGAGTTACATAACATTGAATCGAAATGTCAAAAAGTCTGTAATGACGTAAAAACACAAATTTGTGAGCATTTTCAACCTATTTTTTCGCGGCATGAAAATGCATTACAGAATCACGAAGCAGTCATAAAAGAACTGCAAACTATTGTTCATCAAAATCATGAGACCCTGCAAGCTAAAATTGACTCAGTTACATCTACCGATTCGGTTATGCAACTTGCAAAAACTCAAGAAAACTTAAAGGACACAGTAGATACTCTGAAAATTAGTTCAGAAAGACACATTGAGGAAATTAGTTCATTATCAGAGAAAGTAGTTGAACTTTCGGATCAGCTAAATAGTTTATCTACGAAGGTAGATGATAATCTGAATGACACAAAACCGGTAGTCTTTAATGACACAGAAGAGAGCGAACAAATTAGGAAACTGAAACAAAATCTGAATCAAATTAATACGCAACACCAAAGAGAAATCCGGGAAGTACAAGATCAGTTGACGCAGGTAATACAAGAATTACGTATTTCAGAGGACACTCGCGCTCCAACACGGGAAGAGGGACTTAGAAATACGGAAAAGCCGCAAAATAATAACACAGGGCATTTTTGGAAGCTATGAAAGAAATTGGCAATGTGCACCGAATTTTGAGATGGAACGGCCGACACGACCTAACAATGACCGATATGCGACTCGCCGACATGATGATTTTGACTATAAGCTGTTCATTACTACACGTAAATTCAAAACACTTAAGAATTCTGGCAGCGACATTCATCCACAAGCATGGCTCCATCAATTCTCTCATTGTTTTCCTCCCAACTGGTTGTTAGAACACAGATTAGAATTTATGTGTGGCTACTTAGAGAATGAACCAGCTGTAAGAATGCGATCGGTCATTCACGATTGCCACAGTGAAGGAGAATTTTACCATGCCTTCCTCTCAGCATATTGGTCTCAAGCCACACAAGACCGAGTAAAACATGGCATCATAATGATGAAACATTTCGAACAATCTGAATTCTCCAGTCTTGTGAAATATTTTGAAGACATGTTGCACAAGAATCAGTACCTGTCAAACCCATACAGCCCCTCAGAACACATCCGCATTTGCTTAATCAAATTACCTGAACATTTACGACATATTATTTTAGCAGGACGTTGCAAAGAAGACATTGAGGCTTTTCAGGGACTGTTACAAGAACTGGAAATTGACACTGACAATCGGGGAACGAGGAAACAGGAGCACAACAATTACAGGTCACATCTGTCACAATTCCGCGATGAAAGAAATAATAACTGGACATGACAAGGCTATTCTCACAACACATATCGTGAACAAAACAGACACCACCTGTATGACAACCGTTGGCAGAGTAATAGTTACAGAGAAAGATCGCATTTACATAGTAATGAAAGTGACAGAGACAACCAGAGAAACAGACAATTTGGGAACCAAAATAATTATTATCAGGGGAGACAGAATAACTTTAGACGCAACGGTTCAGTGGGCAGTTACGATCCAGGGAGAAATTCTCCACCACTTAACCGACAAGAAAGAAACTACAGGATCTACCGACATAACGACAGACGTGAATTTCATCAGAACTGGCGGGATTCTAACAGAGCTGGGCCCTCTCAGCAAGGCGAATTTGTAGAAGTTCGGTCTCCTAATCCCAATAACGACGCGCGCCAACAAAGAAACAGACAATGACCCGCACCGCAGGCAGCCACCTGCGCCGGCTGGCTCAGAGAAAAATAACACAGACGCTAACCTTGAGAAAAGATTTAGCATTCCTCACCGACGTATAAAACATGACAATTGCTTTTCAGTTGAAACTCTGCGTACTAGGAAGAGTAAAGGTTTACACCACATTTCACATGTAAAACCGTTTATTGAAAAATAATCTGCTTTTTAACTTTGTCTTTGCCATATAACTTTTCACTTTACATTGCTAGTAAGCTTTGTAAGACTTAAGAAACTGTTAACATGCAACAATGTTTGAAGTTAAATATCCAGTCAAGAACCAAGATAACTTATTTAAACAGAAATTACGAATGCATTGTTATAGTGAACAGACAACACAGTGTTATTGTTTGTGTTCATTCTTGCTTGTTTCTTGCACGATTATGTAACGACTATAAGGCTCACATACTTAGAACATTTACCAGTACTGTTAATGAGATTTTAATGCAACATTTTGGTTTATTTGAAAATACATTCTGAAATTAAAGTGCTTTCTGAGAGATACCAGATGACACAGAGGTTAGTTTATGTGACAGCTACACGATTTTATCACGACGCTGCTAATGAGTGACAATTTACAATGTTGCTTTTGCGGTGTATCTGTTTTATATCTGCACAGTTTTCTGAATTCTTCTGGAAAGAAAAACATGTTTTAGTAGTAACTTTTGTGGTATAGCAACAATGAGACAGCCTTTTTCGTGGCACAACAATACGTTACAGTACAGTACTTTCTTCATCACAACAATAAGCGTAATAACTACGATATCTATACACAAAGCATTTCACTTTTGTTTATCATGAGGTAAGTACATTGACTTCTGCAGAACTTAGCTTTCGGAGGACGATAACTACGAGACTTCCACAGAGGTTATCTTACAACATGACGCACAGTTTAGCGCTACAGTACACGTATTTGAGTGATTAATTTCGCACTTAAAACATTTATTTTTTTAAAGATGTTTGAAGTACAATGATACAAAGTTTTTCCGTGATACATTTCATTTCATTGCTGTAATCTGTAACACCTGAGGGTATAATTACATTAATCCTCAGGGGAGTACACGCTTACTTTGTGTACCATGTGTTTGGCAAACACAAGGAGCCCTAGCTAATATGGTATTTGCTTACACAACTTTACACATCGGTACCATATTTCTCTAACACGTAATTACACAGCTATCTGATCATTTAACTGAGAGAGACAAACTTTTTTACTGCGGCAGTGACAGATGTTTACGTTGGATAACTTCACACTTACGAAATTGTATTTTGTCTGTACTTTGTGAACTGTTCATATTTTTTCGGACCCATTGTGATATTATGAGAGCTTTGAATAATGTATTTGGTGTGAGATCATGATTTTTAAGGTATGTTTGAGGTAGATGACACTATTGAAATGAGCAGAGAATATTTTTTAGGGTTTGAAATTATTGCAGAAAGCTACGACGTTTTTGAGAATTGACTGAGGTGTTATGATGTTATTTTTACGACGACGATGTGTATTATGCTGCTGACATATGTTTATGGTCAATAAGCTGATGCTATATGAGGAATTTGATTATGCTACATATCTGTTATGATGAAATATTGAAGAAGTGTCGACGAATACGTATATGTGTAATAAGGTAAGAAATAATGAGTAGTGGTTAGGGACGCTGATTTGTGAAAAAGGTTGTTGGAAACCAAGAATCGTACTTTAAGAGTTATGAAATGTGTGTAAATGCATGAATGTATCACAATGCCGACGAAAACGTTTTGAACACTGTTATATTCATAGGATTTTGTTTCTACAGATTTGTAACCCAAATTCTTGTCACTGTAGCGGAAACTGGTGTCGTAAATATTTCGGTAAGAAAGTTAAGTGACCACCCGCACGTAATGCGTCGTGGGCACCCAGCTGGGCGACAGTCGCCGGGAAAAAAGGCATTAGCGTGTGCCCCTTTCAGAGGTACAGGTGGAGAAAAAAAAAGGGAGACCATTATCCTTGCTATTGACATTCATTTGTAGAGAGCATCGCAAAAACGACACGGTCGAACTTCAAAACATATGATTACACTGTGGAGCTCTTAATTTATGATATTTACTAAAATGCCTAATGAAAGGATGAGAAACATTTCATGGCTATTGTCTTGCTAATTGAGAGAAATGCCATATGGCTTGCTTTATGTATTTATTAACTCATTTTGTTTAATATCTAGTTTCTAGCTGCACTGCAGCATTGGTAAAAATAAAATTTTATAGATGTATTAATATAAATATTTTCTGTCTACGGATCGACTAAATAATAATTTTTTTCAAAACAATAAGGGAGCACAAAAAGAAATTTACCTTCACAGGAACTGCATTCATAATTTTGTTTTCAAGTACTTGGTAATTTCTTTTGTAGAATAAATTGTGATGCATCACTCTAGTGTTAAGATGTGACATAGGTATTAGACATGGCCATTTTTAGTGTAAATTTTTTTCTGCTTGAGGTCTAGGTTTAAATTTTATTTGCTGCTGCTGTTTGCCAGGCATAGTGTTACTGAATTTAACTTTGTATTACTCTGTTAAGCTAGTTTTACTACTGATTTATTTTTCTTGTTTCGTGCACAGTGCCTTATATTAGTTGTAATATTGCAATTGCTTTGCCTATTTAAATTTTTTGTCATTGATGTTTGTGTTAATTGTTTTGTGCTGCTGCATTGCCTCATCCCTTAGTTTAGCATCTGAGCTCAGTAGATTTAAGTTAGCTTAAGAGGGGGTAGACTATATAAGAGAATGAGTTGCAATTCATTGGAAGAAATGCATTGAGAAGTTATACGAAAAAGGTATAGAAAGCAGGTATAGATGGGACTTTTTGGAAATAATGAAGAACGAAAGGAGATCTCCAAGAAAAAGAGTGTTTTGTTTGCAAAATACTGCAGTAAAACAAACCCTGTCCTTTCCTTGTGTTATCCCACTATGTGTTTGTGCACCCTTGGGTATTTGTGTTCTTCCTGTCTTTATGTGTTTATCTGATGAGAGTTACATTGTATAATTTTTCTAATAATATGTTATTTACTTTGTAAAGATGTTTAGACATTATTTATTCTGTTTTGTTTTAATGCTCATGTGTGAGGTTGATGTTTCAAAAGTCATTTTGCTCTTTTATGTATGTACTTATGTCATTATTTTTGTGACACTGATGTATATATTTTTATTCTTTTGTAAAGCCGGTATTACTACAAATGTTATCTGTATTGTTATGTTCTTTAATGATGTATTTTATACCTTTGTAATTGTATTCTTATGTTATAAAATTGTAATTGACACCAGCTCATCATATTATTAACTTGTAAGTTACATTTCACTGCACACGTTTCTGTTGGTCATAGTATATGGACAATATGTGAGAAGTAGGGACTGTTAGTGTTTGCACATGTGTTAATAATTCAGCAAGGGACTGGATAACAGCATTGCTGGTTCTAAGGACAATTACAAAAACTTTGTGAGTGCACAAGTGGTGGTTTATGGACTTGCTATATTGTCTGCAAGACTCTTCAATGGTGATTGTGCACCTGCACAGTCACAACAGATGGCTGCTGGCCATTTCTACAAGGACTACAGTGGGTCTACACCTTTGCTGACTCACCAGTACCATTATTTCTACAAGGACTGCAGTAGGTCTGCACCTCTGGTGGCCCACCAGTACCGTAATCTCTACCAGGACTACAGTGGGTCTGCTCTGTGATGACCTACCTACCAATACTCTTCAAAACTTCGACTGACTCCGCTGTGGGTTTGCTCTGTTGTGGCCCATTACCTGTCAGCATGTCAAGAGTCAGCACTGTCTTTCCGTTGGAAGGACAACGCTACTTCTTCAAGACTGCATGGAAATCCACTACTTCCGTGTGCATTTTCTTTTACTGCTCAGACTTTGAGAAAAACACTGCAATGTGATGAATGATCAGGACTGTCTTTATGGACTGTGAGAAAATTTTAGCTTTTGACCAACATTGTATCAATAAGTGTGTGCATTTGATATCTTTGTTATTGTAATTATGAAAAATTTCTTCAAATCTGTATTGGCCAGTGCCCAACAAAATTTGTAAAATTTTTTTGTGGGGAGCATGGGGGCTATGTAAGTAGGCTGTTTAGGTTTTTTTTATTAGTAACGCCACCTCTGTATGAAAATCACTGGGTGTGCTGTGTGCAGTCTGTGGCTGCTTTGCACTGTTGTAATACTCGCCATTGTAGTGTTAGGCAGCTGTCTGTGAACAGCGAGTAGCGTTGCGCAGTTGGAGGTGAGCCGCCAGCAGTGGTGGATGTGGGGAGAGAGATGGCGGAGTTTTGAAATTTGTCTTGAACTGCTATATATATTATGACTATTGAGGTAAATACATTGGTTGTTCTCTATCAAAATCTTTCATTTGCTAACTATGCCTATCAGTAGTTAGTGCCTTCAGTACTTTGAATCTTTTATTTAGCTGGCAGTAGTGGCGCTCGCTGTATTGCAGTAGCTTGAGTAGCGAAGATTTTTGTGAGGTAAGTGATTTGTGAAAGGTATAGGTTAATGTTAGTCAGGGCCATTCTTTTGTAGGGATTATTGAAAGTCAGATTGCGTTGCGCTAAAAATATTGTGTGTCAGGTTAAGCACAGTCTTGTATAATTATTCTAAGGGGACGTTTCATTATATATATATATATATATATATATATATATATATATATATATATATATATATATATATGGGCTAGCACAGCATATGGAACAGTAGTATGAAGCTCGGGGCAAATCCGCTGTGTGGCTATGAAATGTTTGTAGCCTTCCCGTTCAGGATTATTATGAAGCTACGTTGCGTTGTATAAGTTTTATAATTTCAGCAACAACCAGCCACAAGTATGATTACAAAAAAGAATATTTAACTTAAACCATTAACGGTTTCCGATTTATTACTAATCCGTTTTCACGTTGTTCTTAGAGTTATCCTTGCTTTCCGACTGGAGTCTGTTTTTGTATTCGTTACTGGAGTTGTGCACTACGATAGAAATGTTTTGCGTTGACAGTTCAGAAACTTACTTTGTGTTCTCCCTTAGGGCAGGTCTTGTCATGGGGGAAGCCTCATCAGAGAGGTCCACCTCATGAGCGTCTAGCGAAGCGATTCCAGTGGTGGTTTACAGTTCGGAAGAGTAACGAAAATATTTCTAAATTTTGATCTTCATAGAAACATTGATGAAATGATTTCTAAGTTAATAAACTAATTGTGGTTAAAGATGTTCGTTAGATATTTCTGTTCGATAAATTCGTCCTGTATTTGTGTTATGCACTATAAAGTTAACAAATTCTATACATGTAGGTTGTAAGTGCTATTTAATTTTCTGTAATTTGCTACAACGCACACTATTTTATGTTTTAGAGCAGCACACACGTTCAGTATTTCGTAAACGTGGCCTAGCTTCACATGAATAAGCAAAGAAATAGATTCAATAGTTTTACAGAAGTAAACAAGTTATGGGGGCTGTATATAGTGTATGGGCAGAATGAAATAGGTGTTTGGCAGAGCGATGAAAATAATTTATAAGTCGAAAAGAGAAGTAAAATTACAAACAATAAATTCTAATATGCCATTCTATTCAATGGAAAGGACAGATTTCTCCTGACTGTATAGAGGAGATGGTGAGTCGCAGACAGGCACAACGAAAAACTGCTATAAATTTTAGCTTTCGACCAGAAAGCTTTCTTCTGAAGTAAAAAGACACTCACACATTCACACAAGCACAACTCACACAAGCATGACCTCAGTCTCTAAACTAGGTTTTCCTTTGTTTTATTCCCTTGAATGGCTAAGATTACATGTACAAATTTTATAACTAAACAATGAAAGGCTTACAAGTGCGATCTACCTAATAAGTTTAATGTATGTTACATTGTGAATAGATAAGATATTTGTACATTGAACTATGCCAGGTGTGGGAACATGCATCAGATGACCAATCCTGTGTGAAGTAAAAGAGTACAATATAGTATGTTTTTTCCTTCTTTTGTTCTGAAAGTGATGAAAATGAGTATAAAAGCCGGATCTAAAATTGCATTCTGAAATATGCATAATATTATAATATATAAAATAAAGGTATGCTGTATACTGGTAGTAGACTGAACGAACTTCTTTTAAACCGTACTTCTGGCTGATTGCTGCTTAAATTACCTTGTAACTATACTGCAGCCACGTTTATCAACATATAGACTAATGAAAAGATAACTATTTTGTTTGATAGACGGCTATTAGCTAGTGAATCTTAAAATATATACTGATCTGTCTCAGTAAATATTGCTAATACAAATTAAAATAGGTGCTGTTTCATAGTGCTTCACATTTATCGGAGTATGTTCCAACTTCAGTAATAATTTAAGTGAAATGTGTCCTAGACTCGTGTTAGACGGAACTAACAACATGATCATTGTAATGACTGTCACGTAAAATATGTGGAATGCCTGGTTAAATTTAATCATACCAAAACAAATAAATGAATGAAAATGTTTCATGAAATGATTTGTTTAAAAGCGAGAAATAAAATGGTTAGAGAAATGTTTGACGTCTCTTTGACTGATGCTCGAAATCATGGACACAAATGAAGAATGTCAGATTTGTCTCTAATGGACCCTTCTTTTCAAATTGACCCTGATGGTCAACTTGATACCCCTTTGTCCATTTCGTACCCTTCTTTTGGTTATGAAATTTCGGTCAAGAATCCACGTTATAATTTTCCTTCGAGTCACTAATTAGGTTTACTGTTTACTATAACTAAATTCAGGTAATTAAACATTTACTTCCAAGGTTCTCGGATGTGCTACCGGCTGCAATCTTTGCAGGCCCACGATATTTCGGCGAAACATCGTGGTCCTGAGACGGTTGCACCCAGCAGTACACTCGAGAACCTTGGAAGCGTCATATACTTTGGGAAAGCCTATGATCGCAAATTAAACTTTTTTGAGAAACTAGACTTGACGTTGATCAATTAGGTACCCCATTAGTCTATTATATAAATTTTGTTTGGCTATGAAAGAATCCATTTTGTAATTTCTAGAGAGTTTTTCATTCCTCTTAAATTCGGATGTTGTAAAAATTTGTATGGGTCATATGCCATTTACTAGCTGATTACTCAGCGTTGCCCAGGCAAGTATTTATTTCACTCTGCTATTAGTCCGTCTCTTCCTTCGCCCTTTCTGAGTCCCCCCCCCCCCCTCTCCCCTCTCTCTGTCCAACTCCTCCTCCCATCTGCCTGTGTCCATTTACTCCTTCTCCTTCCCTATCTCTCCATCTCCTCCTGTGGCTCCCTTCTGTATCCAGAAACCCCGCCTCAGCAAGAGTCTGCTGGTTCTTACTCCCATGGTAATTAATTCCAGGTAGTAAGTAACAAGTGTGCCAAGTTTGTTTGAAATGGATACTGGGGTTTAGTAGGATGTTTTTCCTACGGCTTCATGTGTCCATATATGTCACGTATATTTTACATACAGGGTGTTTCAAAAATGACCAGTATATTTGAAACGGCAATAAAAACTAAACGAGCAGCGATAGAAATACACCGTTTGTTGCAATATGCTTGGGACAGCAGTACATTTTCAGGCAGACAAACTTTCGAAATTACAGTAGTTACAATTTTCAACAACAGATGGCGCTGCAAGTGATGCGAAAGATATAGAAGACAACGCAGTCTGTGGGTGCGCCATTCTGTACGTCGTCTTTCTGCTGTAAGCGTGTGCTGTTCACAACGAGCAAGTGTGCTGTAGACAACATGGTTTATTCCTTAGAACAGAGGATTTTTCTGGTGTTGGAATTCCACCGCCTAGAACACAGTGTTGTTGCAACAAGACGAAGTTTTCAACGGAGGTTTAATGTAACCAAAGGACCGAAAAGCGATACAATAAAGGATCTGTTTGAAAAATTTCAACGGACTGGGAACGTGACGGATGAACGTGCTGGAAAGGTAGGGCGACCACGTACGGCAACCACAGAGGGCAACGCGCAGCTACTGCAGCAGGTGATCCAACAGCGGCCTCGGGTTTCCGTTCGCCGTGTTGCAGCTGCGGTCCAAATGACGCCAACGTCCACGTATCGTCTCATGCGCCAGAGTTTACACCTCTATCCATACAAAATTCAAACACGGCAACCCCTCAGCGCCGCCACCATTGCTGCACGAGAGACATTCGCGAACGATATAGTGCACAGGATTGATGACGGCGATATGCATGTGGGCAGCATTTGGTTTACTGACAAAGCTTATTTTTATCTGGACGGCTTCGCCAATAAACAGAACTGGAGCATATGGGGAACCGAAAAGCCCCATGTTGCAGTACCATCGTCCCTGCATCCTCAAAAAGTACTGGTCTGGGCCGCCATTTCTTCCAAAGGAATCACTGGCCCTTTTTTCAGATCCGAAACGATTACTGCATCACGCTATCTGGACATTCTTCGTGAATTTGTGGCGGTACAAACTGCCTTAGACGACACTGCGAACACCTCGTGGTTTATGCAAGATGGTGCCCGGCCACATCGCAAGGCCAACGTCTTTAATTTCCTGAATGAATATTTCGATGATCGTGTGATTGCTTTGGGCTATCCGAAACATACAGGAGGCGGCATGGATTGGCCTCCCTATTCGCCAGACATGAACCCCTGTGACTTCTTTCTGTGGGGACACTTGAAAGACCAGGTGTACCGCCAGAATCCAGAAACAATTGAACAGCTGAGCAGTACATCCCATCTGCATGTGAAGCCATTCCGCCAGACACGTTGTCAAAGGTTTCGGGTAATTTCATTCAGAGACTACGCCATATTATTCCTACGCATGGTGGATATGTGGAAAATATCGTACTATAGAGTTTCCCAGACCGCAGCGCCATCTGTTGTTGAAAATTGTAACTACTGTAATTTCGAAAGTTTGTCTGCCTGAAAATGTACTGTTGTCCCAAGCATACTGCAACAAACGGTGTATTTCTATCGCTGCTCGTTTAGTTTTTATTGCCGTTTCAAATATACCGGTCATTTTTGAAATACCCTGTATATTTAATATATTTCACACATATTTGTACATGTGTTTCATCTGTATCTCTCGCGAATTTCGCCCTACAGTTTCGTTTTTGTGCAGCTCAGTGTTTATGACGCCTTATTTTCTGAACTGTGTGTCATTTAACGATACAAGTTTGCAGGTGCATTCAGCCTCATACGTGGGTGCTGTACGCGAAATGTGTTGGGAATAGAGTTGGTATTTAAGAAGTAATAAATTAAAACGCCGTGCATGATGCGGCAGTTTATCACGCATCTCAGTGTTTATGACGTCTCCTGAACTATCTGTCGTGCTTTGATATAATTTTGGGGATACATTCATTGGTATGTGTGACTACTATCTGAAAAATGTGTCGCAAGTGGTATTAGTAGTTTTGTAGTGTTATTGCATGAGCAAGGAAGATGTAGTAAGGTGTAAATTTTCTCCTTTCATCGTTTTTTGTGGGAGTCACCGAGAATAAGTTCCACAAAGATTTGAAATTATGTAAAGTTTGTTGCAAGTGACTAAGGGTTTTCATTCACAAATACTGGAAAAATGAATTTTGGATGTATGAGCGACGTACGCTACACTTCTTCCTTCACCCCCACCCCTTTAAGATCTATGTGGTCATTACCCTCACAGTGGTTCTTTCCAGCCAGTAAGTGATATGTGTACCAAGTTTGATTCATTTAGATCTAGTAGATTAGGAGATGTGGAACATACAAACACACATCCACTTTTATAATATGTATGGTTTCCGATAATGTCTCATTGCTGTCTGCCGGTAAAAAACACACCATTCCTACCTTGGACTACTGCATGCAGCGTGGGGCAGTCCTACCTACAGTACGATCAAAGCTAATTAGCACCTCCGTCCCCAGGGTCGGGGCTTATGTTTTGTAAGTAGATTAAATCTTCTAATTATTTTTGAATTAATAAGTAAAGTTAGAACCTACAACAATGTTCAAAATTGTTTAGTAAGGAATGAAGGTGCGTGCCACATTTATTACATTTCTTCTTTCTTGACTCAAAATTATAATGGGTTGAAAGAATAAGACTCTACGTAACATAGATTTATTTGAAAATTAGTATGCACTTTTTGTCTTGTTGGTGACTATAAAAACTTAATAACGGTGTTTTATAGTAATCAAAATACAAAATTTGGAAACTGGAATCTGAAATTCAATAAAAATAAAAATAAATAGTTATTGCATGAAATGGAATATTGTATTTCCTACAGAATGCAGCATTTTATTCACTTGGGTGGAAAATACATTTGCAACGTCAGTGTCGCTCTCCTTCTCTTCTTATTTTATATCTCTTTGTTGAAGCCATTGATAGTCCCATTGAGTTTATATGAAGGCTGTGCCCATTGAGGTTGCCTCTCCCAAAAATAAGTTGACATTCCTTTATTTGTCATTTTATATAACTAGTACTTGGTAGGGTGATGGCGTTGTTGTTTCATGTTAACCTAAGCTTCCATGTTTCTTCACTTTAAAACTAAGTGCCACAATGCTACATTTAGTACTTTGTACCTAATTACAAGCTGAAAAAGACGACAAAGGTGTTAGTCTTACGTAGTACCCCTATGGGTTCCACCTCTACAGCACTCTTACAAGTGGATGGCCCAATCCGAAAAGTCTAAATACATCCTGGAATGTTTTATGCGGGAAGAACACAACTAAAGGAATGAAATGTCAAAATTTTAGCCGATAATGCGCACTGCAACTATCTTTTAAAAATTTGTGATATTACTCGTATTTGTCTAGTGAAGGACCGCTTGTGACAGCGGTTTGTACAGCCCTTGGTAATGTGTAATAGGTAGACTCCTATCGAGACCATCACACAGGAATTCCAAACTGCATCAGGATCCACTGCAAGTACTATAACAGTTAGGCGGGAGGTGAGAAAACTTGGATCTCTTGGCAGAGCGGCTACTCATAAGCCACACATCACGCCGGTAATTGCCAAACGAGGCCTCGCTTGGTGTAAGGAGCGTAAACATTGGACGATTGAAAAGTGGAAAACAGTTGTGCCCTGGAGTGACGAATCACGGTACACAATGTGGCGATCCGATGGCAGGGTGTGGGTGTGGCGAATGCCCGGTGAACGTCATCTGCCGGCGTGTGTAGTGCCAACAATAAAATTCGGAAGCGGTGGTGTTATGGTGTGGTCGTGTTTTTCGTGGAGGGGACTTGCACCATTGTTGTTTTGCGTGGCGCTATCACAGAACAGGTCTACATTGATATTTTAAGCACTTTCTTACTTCCCACCGTTGAAGAGCAATTCGGGCATGGTGATTGCATCTTTCTACACGATCGAGCACCAGTTCATAATACACGGCCTGTGGCGGTGTGGTTACACGACAATAACGCCCATGTACTGGACTGGCCTGCACAGAGTCCTGACGTGAATCCGATAGAACACCTTTTGGATGTTTTGGAACGGCGACTTCGTGCCAGGCCTCACCGACCGCCACAGCTACCTCTCCCCTTGAAGAATGGGCTGCCTTTATCCAAGAAACCTTCCAGCACTTGACTGAAAGTATAACAGCGAATGGAAGCTGTCATCGACGCTAAGGGTGAGCCAACACGATATTTAATTCCAGCGTTACCGATGGAGGGCGCCAGGAACTTGTAAGTCCTTTTCAGCAAGGTGTCCGGATACTTTTGATCACGTAGTGTACGTAATTGTTACAAAGATGAGTAGCAGAGGGAAATAAATCAAAGTGGTGTTTGATGCTACATTACAGACGATTTCCATCAATCTTGAGTTTAATTCATTGAAATGAAATACTACTTACACATACGTCATTTCATAACAATTCCTGTAGCATGTATCCTATAATAATTTTTGAAAAATATATAATTTCTTAACAATGTAACAGTTCCTCATTTATGCCTCATAGTCGTCACAATAAAGCGAAGTGTGATTTTAATGGTGAAAACAAACATTTTTCTTATTCCAGACACACGTGACAAAAGTGTCAGTAATTACTAGTTTTGTTTAGACAGAACTTGGTTGGAGTAAGATGTGGTCCTCGCCGTTGGTCTGCTAATTGCCCTGCATACCAAATACTCAAAGTAATTCGTAAAATATGGTGATGCAAACTGTTAATCAGACGGAATATGACTTCAGACTTAAAAGTAAAATATTCTCGAAAGTCTTGCTATTCCCAGGACTGATATCTTGCCAGTATCAATGATAACAGACAAAAATCGTCGAGATTCTCGATTCTCGGGATGGATAAACTGTCTGCATACATAATCAAGTTTCCACCGAACCCTCAGAGCACGAGTGGTATTCACACCTGGCCAATGTACAAGTGTTGCACCTCACTGAGAAAGGCAGCCTTATGAATTTGCTTGGGGAGATTGAGATATATGTACATAAAACCAAAACACCACAAAATCTTGTCAATGAACAAACAGAGTTAGCCGATGCAGCCATTCTTCAGCATTCTATTCACCTGCTTTCCAATTTAAAGTAAAAAATGAAAAAAAAATAAAGTCCACTTTTGTAATATTTGTAATATTTCGCCATCTTTGTATGCATACCTCCATGTGATGAAACTTCTTAATGTGTGAGTGGTGCGTTACATTATGTGCATATATATATATATATATATATATATATATATATATATATATATATATATATATATATATAAAGTGCATTACACATTTTCAGTGCAGCAAGATGATGAGCAACCAGCACTGTAATGTAATGGCGCGGATTCTTCATTGTAAGTAACCGAAACATCTTCCAGTTAAAAATAATAATTTGTTTACAGCACTTAAAATCGTCGTCAGGCGCAATTACAATTAAAAAGACGTTGTCTCACATCTTGTTTTCTTTGTAGGGCATCAGCACCCCAAGGAAGTTTCGTCAGGTGGGGAAACAAAATACGAAATCTACATCTACAACTACATGGATACTCTGCAAATCACATTTAAGTGCCTGGCAGAGGGTTCATCGAACCACCTTCACAATTCTCTATTATTCCAATCTCGTATAGCGCGCGGAAAGGATCAACACCTACATCTTTCCGTACGAGCTCTGATTTCCCTTATTTTATCGTGGTGATCGTTCCTGCCTATGTAGGTTGGTGTCAACATAATATTTTAGCATTCGGAGGAGAAAGTTGGTGATTGTAATTTCGTGAGAAGATTCCGTCGCAACGAAAAACGCCTTCCTTTTAATGATTTACAGCCTAAATCCTGTATCATTTCTGTGACACTCTCTCCCATATTTCGAGATAATACAAAACGTGCTGCCTTTCTTTGAACTTTTTCGATATACTGCGTCAGTCCTATCTGGCAAGGATCCCACATTACGCAGCAGTATTCTAAAAGAGGACGGACAAGCGTAGTGTAGGCAGTCTCCTTAGTAGGTCTGTTACATTTTCTAAGTGTCTTTGGTTAGCCTTCCCCACAAAATTTTCTATGTGTTCCTTCCAATTTAAGTTGTTCGTAATTGCAATACCTAGGTAATTAGTTGAATTTACGGCTTTTAGATTAGACTGATTTATCGTGTAACCGAAGTTTAACGATTTCCTTTTAGCACTGATGTGGATGACCTCACACTTTTCGTTATTTAGGGTCAACTGCCACTTTTCGCACAATTCAGATATCTTTCCTAAATAGTTTTTCAGTTTGTTTTGATGTTCTGATGACTTTATTAATCGATAAAAGACAGCGTCATCTGCAAACAACCGAAGACGGCTGCTCAGATTGTCTCCCAAATGGATTATATAGATAGGGGACACCAAAGGGCCTATAACACTACCTTAAGGAACGCCAGAAATCCCTTTTGTTTTACTCTATGACTTTCCGTCAATTACTACGAACTGTGACCTCTCTGACAGGAAATCACAAATCCAGTCACATAACTGAGACGATATTCCATAAGCACGCAATTTCACTACGAGCCGCGTGTGTGGTACGATGTCAAAAGCCTTCCGGAAATACAAAAATTTGGAATCGATCTGAAATCCCTTGTCAAAAGCACTTAACACTTCATGTGAATAAAGAGCTAGTTGTGTTTCTCAGGGACGATGTTTTCTAAACCCACTTTGACTGTGTGTCAATAGACCGTTTCCTTCGTGGTAATTCGTAATGTTTGAACACAATATATGTTCCAAAATCCTGCTGCATATCGACGTTAACTATACGGGTCTGTAATTTTAATGTAAAACGTGAACTAGACGTCTGAAGATGAACCTATTGGTTCTAAACCGGTAACGGCGCTTTTTAAGTAAATAATTAGTATTGTAAAATGTGGCAGGTTGCTGTAACTTTCTGTGTAAGGGTCAACCTATACATTTGATTTTATTTTTGACCCTTGAGGTCCCTTAGGACAGAAATAAGGCTGCAGAAACAGTAATCCACTCATCGCTGTCACTGTTATATATGAACTTGTCACAGTACTCATCGTCTACACAACGGACTCTGTTTTCGCCTGGAGACCGTCAACCGTATAAATGGTTTGCTCGTAATTCTTTCTCGACTCCTGACTGATTGGCTTAGACACAGCAAATGTGGGGATAACAGCAAGCTTTGTCTTCACATCTGCTGCAAGTTAATGGCATCCCCCCTATTTGAAATAAATTATGTTGTTTTGCGCTTTCCTTTACTGCTTAAGTTTTTGAGTCTGCTTAACGAGGGTGACACAGACTAAATCAGATAATAATGTTCACCTGAGCTTCGATTCGGAGGTCACAGTCTCGCCGATTTCCATTGGTAACAGGCAATGTTCTCACGAAGAGCTCACAAACACTCTTCTAAAGAACTATTGTTCATGTCATTTATTCAAGCTTAGGAGGTTATGTTGCTTGTTAATGGGGGTAATGGGACTTTGTGAGCGTGCTGTGCAGTGCATGTTTCGGATAGTTTCTCTTTCACCGTATTCTTTCTTTTCATTTCGGTACGTATTTATTAATAAGTTTTTTTTCCATTTATACAGTACACTGTCACATTTTATGAACTAAAACTGTGTTTGCACACCGCTTGTCAGTGCGTGTTAAATACAATGCCAGTAACTCAGTTTTACCTCCGTTGTTAACTCTTATGCTATCGTAAAAGCAACTAGTAGTTATTACGGATATGAAGGTTGTTGCAAAATTGAGTGAACAGTAACTGTGGACAATTGTTTCACAGAAAATATAAACTAAAAATAAAATTTTAAAAAGAAATATTTGTAGTATGTCTTAGCAGCTAAAATTTTTACAAGATTTTTTTCGGTGCATTCCTCCCATACAAAAATGTTCAGGGCATGTTCGACATGTCGCGTTAGGTAATTCCCTTGTTAGTAGCGCGTGGATATTGAATGTACTCGATAGGTATCACAGAATGCGGTTTGGGTCAGTGTATGCACTCGAGTGAAATATGAAAGTGTATCGACGTAGTTCCATTACTATTCAATTTTTTGCGTAAAGTACTATTGAGAGGTCAAACCTTGCACACTCATTGCTTACGAAATCCTTTATCGATTCTGTGAGCAGAAAACAAGGCTAGTTTCGCGATTGTGCACGAATTCTGATTCAGTGAAATACGTTGTCGATGGTGATGGCCGCTGAAGAATCATAGTACACTAGCACTGTTACCAATTTTCAGTTCTGCTACGTTTTTGCCAGGAGGAATTTTCTCTGGGCAAGCGGAATAACCTTTTAAACGAATGTTACAGTGAAGGTTATGAAGTAAAACTCGCCATTGTTCTGTTAATTCTGTGCTCTCGCGAAAAGTGTATTTTAAAAACCTCTGAACAACTCAGACGTAGGTTTATGCACTAAAAAAGTCTGTTATAGTACGTTCGTGGAAAATCCGTTTCCGTGCAAAATGATGTAGTTTCTGCTGCTGGGGCAAAATTAAAATATCAGACTTGGGTAAAGCAACGGGTCGCGTAAGCGAGTCGGACTAGAACGTTAACCGCATAGTGGGCAACAAGAACTGCACGGCTGACGTCAAGGTGGTAACTTCATGCCGTCGCGAAGCAGCACGACCCGAGCCACGAAAGCAACAACACAGCAAAAAGCGGAACTGCTGCAGCTCGGCCTAGTTGCTTCACATCCTAGACACGAACTCATTGTGCCTTACCTTACCAGAACAACCACTTTAAAACTATTAACATCAGAAATTAGAGAGAAAATGCAGAATTATATAGAAATAGCTGACGAACAGCAACAATTCAGGATAATTAGCAATGCAATAGACGCTATTTTAACTTTAAGAGAGATTGTGGGGACGATATGGAGAGTTTAATAACCCAGCTTACCTGAGCTTCGTTAATTTGTTAAAAACCATTGATAGGATTATAAAAACGGATGTAATTCAAAATTTAATCGACAAGAGAGTACGAATTGTTTAGTGAAAATTATAGAAGATACATACAGCTAACTAAATCAAAACACACGAATGATTCATCCATGAAGTTGTACTAGAATTAGACAAGGAGACTCATTACGCCGATTGCTTTCAACTTAATAATAGACTATACCAGTGATGACGTATAAAATGGGAGATAAAGACATAAATATTATACGTTATTTTGATGGTGTTTTAATGATAGAAAATACTGAGGGTAATTTACAAAGGTTATTTTACGAATAAAACAGCTAATCAATATAATATGGAAATCTCATAAGTAAAAAAAGTAAAAAAATCGATGCGAACGATGTAAATTAGAAGTAGATGGTGTGTCAACTGAACAAGAGAATAATTTTAGTCATCTAGGGACTGTTATTACCAGCTATAAAACCATGGAAGTGAAAAATCAAGTGACAAAGGCAGTAAGGGTAGCCGATTGCCTGCAAAGTACTATACGGAGGAACAATTCTATGACAATCTAAAGGAAAATAAAAATAGATAGAACAATGGTGCGTTCTGTTTTGACATACGCAGCAGAAACTAGAGCAGAAACTAAAATGACAAAACAAAAGTTAACTACAGTGGAAATGAAGGTACGAAGATGGATTCAGGAAATAACCACGTGGGACAAAAAACCGAATGTGTGTGTGGAATATAAATTATAAATAAACGGATGACAACAAGAAAAAGAAATGGGAACGACCATGAGGAAAGGCTGGACCCTACAAGACTAGTTAAAATTTGTAAACATGGACGACCGCAAGGGAAACAACTAACTTTACGACTATCCAAGAGACGGGACAGCAGTTGGTCCAGCACGTCCACGGAATGAGGCAGACAAAAAGCGGTAACTCTAGTCAGTGGAAGAAGAAGAAGAAGAAGAAGAAGAAGAAAAGGAGGTGGCCAGAGCAGATGCAGTAGCGAAAGAAGGACGCACCAAGCTAGTGTAAATAACTGTCGTTTTTAGTTAAGGTATCGCAGTCTCCGACCATCAGATATGGGGAGGTACCTGTATTGGTGCACTAGTCAACCAATTACTCTTCTCGGACTCTACTGCTGCTAGAAGGCACTGCCGTTGGCGTTAAGTCTGATGCTGTGGACTTGGCTCACTACAAACATTGGGCCATCTGCGGGCTTCCTTCACCTGCTGCCGCCTTCTATTCTGGAGGTCTCTGGTTCCTGTTCAGGCAGATGCAGGCGCTCGCCCGCCATCGCCTGTATGGAAAAACTTCTCTCTGCCAGCCTCTGCTCTGGACACATTTTGCTGTGGGGCCCATACCGTCATCCTGCACGCCTTGGCTGTCCTATCCTGCGGCTTCTTTGGGTGTAACCGCCCCGTTGACCCAGAGTTGCTGTGCTGATCTGTTAGCAGCCTTGCTGAGCCGTGGCGTCTACATGCCCCCGCGCCTGCCTCGAGTGAGTCTCAGTTGTTTACGTCCTGCGGGTGCTGGCATTCTGGGGCAACGAAGTGGCGGATGTACTTTGAGTCAAATAAACGGTTTCCCAACGTAGTTCCTCAGGCGTCTCATAGGGCATCTAACGGGCATCCACTCCCCACTGCAACTCATGTCTCAGGTGGCAGTACTCTGACATCGTGAACGCAATCTTCTTAGTCCAAAACCCATCATAGCGGCCAATCAATCAAGCCGGTCGACAAATAGCAGATGGATGTCTGCAAACTATGATAATATTTGTGTGATACGTTTTTTATGAAATTAGAGTTGTATTGTATTGTATTGTATGTTAACCGGGGACCTAGAAACGATGGAGAGGCTCTGTCCCCGCCGCAGCCGCAGTGGTCGACAACACCACGACGACTACCGCAGTCCACTTCACCCATCCGCCGCCCCACACCCAACCCAGGGTTATAGTGCGGTTCGGCCCCCGGTGGACCCCCAGGGAACGTCTCACACCAGACGAGTGTAACCTCTATACTTGCGTGGTAGAGTAATGGTGGTGTACGCGTACGTGGAGAACTTGTTTGCGCAGCAATCGCCGACGTAGTGTAACTGAGGTGGAATAAGGGGAACCAGCCCGCATTCGCCGAGGCAGATAGAAAACCGCCTAAAAATCATCCACAGACTGGCCGGTTCACCGGACCTCGACACAAATGCGCCGGCGGATTTGTGCCGGGGACCAGGAGCTCCTTCCCGCTCGGAAAAAATTAGAGTTACTCACCTTTACATATATTACCCTTTACACGATCGTAGGCTATAACTGCAGCAAATGTATTCTGGATGATGACATCATGTTCTAAAATGTATATTAACAAATATATTATTGTAAAGATCGTCATTCTTGTTAAGCGAGCTTAATCAGTGTGGCCGAAACATTGGTAAATGTAAAAGTTTCGCAATGTCATTCCTGAATAAATTTTTATTAAATAAAATGATATTTTAAACATTCCGTATTAACCACGTGGGATAAAAAATTCAGTTTTCATTCACCCTTTCTTGTTTGCTGTCTTTTCCAATAGACTACCTTCTTATCTTCTTGTCTTTTCATTTCTGTTGTCCGCACTGTTCCTGATTTACAATTTTTTTGTGGCTTGAAACACGTACAAATTATTTCACGCTTAAAAATATTTCCTTTCTGTAATTTTCGATTCTATGATGTAGTTTATTTCTAGTTATTTTCTTATTCCCGTAATCCACGCTGTTGTGGACTTCTTATTCCGTAAATAAATAAATATTTGTTCTATTGTCCCCTTCGCATTCATTCAATAGTGATGCTCAAAGCAGATTAACTTTCAGTTTGCTGTTACTTCAGATATGTTCTGTATGTTTCTGGTAGTATTTTCATTTTTTAACCGTATGTAATTTATGATTGGGTTGGGTATGATAAGGTTTGGAAATCCACAGATTAGTTACATAGTAGAAATATTTTAAAAATTCGCTTAAAGAACTATTACAATCGTGTGGAAAACTTCTGGCAGCCGCATTAGCTGTTAATAGCTCCTTTACTACAGGATCGTATTCGACCGAATTTGCATCCTCTCATCTATAAAAAGGGCACTTTCAAGTCACTCATTTATTGGGTCCATAGCATTTATATCTCAGGTAAAAGCCTATAACGAAGAACTGAACGCTGTTAAGTACATTGCTTATGTTAACGGCTACAGGCCTTAACCTTTTTTATTTCTAGGGGTATTGGTTTCAAATACTGTCATAAGAGCAGTACAATTTCAATAAATCTAGTTGTATAGGTATCTATCCCTTATTTTCTAATAACTGTACAGTCCACTACTCTGGCCAAGCAGGATGTAGTTTTCGAATTCGGTTTGAGGTACATTTGGGCCTCAAGGGTTCTAAATCTGCGATTACCACACAACTGCGCGAAACGGAACATACTGTTTCCGATCCGGCCATTAATTTAAGAATTTTATGTAATGATGATGATTTTGTTTATGGGGCGCTCAACGGCGTGGTTATCAGGGCCCGTACAGATTCCCAGATTCTCACTGTCCAGTCTCGCCAATTCCTGAATGATGATCAAATGACAACACAAACACCCGGGCTGTGAAAACGGGAATCGAATCCGGGACCCCGCGATACAGGGGCAGCAACGCCAATCACTAGACCACGAGCTGCGGACCTTATGCAACGGTAACAAAGGCAATATCCTTACATGTTCTGGGGAATGTCCATTTTTTATACTTCTTAAAACAATTTCCCTTCTATAGCCTAAATGACCAGTTGCAGCTCAGACATCGTGACATCCTCTCAAATTTCGATTGCCTGTGCCCTCCCTTATCCTTCAATTTCCCACCACAAGGTCATATATAAGGCATCGTTTTTCCTCTTCATTTTGAATGTAGGTTTCTGCAGTTTATGATCCCTTTGTCGTCCACCTCTGTGTATTTTCACTACCTACACTGAAGAGCCACCTATCTAAATCGCTTAGGGCCCCCGCGAGCACTCTGAAGTGCCACAATAAGACGTTGCATTGACGACTAATGTCTTAAGTAGTGCTGGAAGGAACTGACACCATTAATCGTGCAGGACTATCCATAAATCTGTGAGATTACGAGGGGGTGGAGATCTCTTCTGAACAGCACGTTGCAAGGCATCACAAATATGCTCAATAATGTTCATGTTTGGGGGTTTGGTGGCCGGAAGTGTTTAAACTCAGAAGAGTGATCCTGGAGCCACTCTTTAGCAATTTTGGACGTGTGGGGTATCGCATTATCCTGCTGGAATTGCCCAAATTGCCCAGTGGCACAATGGACATGAATGGATGAAGGTGATCAGACAGGATGCTTACTGACGTGTCACCTGTCAGAGTCGTATCTAGATCAGAGGTTCCATATCACTGCAACTGCACATGCCCTACACCATTACAGAGCCTTCACCAGCTTCAACAGTCTCCTGCTGACATGAAGGGACCACGGATTTACACACCCATCCGCTCGATACAATTTGAAATGAGACTCCTCCGACCAGGTAACATGTTTTCAGTCATCAACAGTCCATTGTCGGTGTTAACGTTCTCAGGCGAGGGGTAGAGTTTTGTGTCGTGCAGTTCATGAAGGGTACGCGAGTGGGCCTTCGCTTCTGAAAGCCCATATCGATGATGTTTCTTTGAATGGTTAGGACGCTGACACTTGTTGATGGCCCAGTATTGGAATACGCAGCAATTTGCGGATGGGTTGCACTTCTGTTAGATTGAGCGATTCTCTTCAGTCGTCGTTGATCCCGTTCTTGCAGGATCTTTTTCCGATCACGTGGTGTCGGAAATTTGATGTTTTACCGGATAACTGATATTCACGGTACACTCGTGCAATGCTCGTACGGGAAAATCTCCACTTCATCGCTACCTCGGAGATGCTGTGCCCCATCACTCGTGCGCCGAGTATAACATCACCTTGATAACCTGCCGTTGTAGCAGCATTAACCGATCTAACAACTGCGCCAAACACTTTCTCGTCTCATATATGAGTTGCCGACCGCAGCACCGTATTCTGCCCGTTTACATATCTCTGTATTTGAATACGCCTTTCTGTACTCGTTTCTTTGGCGCTTAAGTGTAATCCTAATGATTATGGAACGGTTACTCGTCACCATTTAATTGTTCCCATAGTGGATTTTGTTACAATTTTATCCGTTTTTATCGGTCACTATGTAATTTTATACTACTCCTGTTTTGCTACGGGTAGTTTGAGTTCCCTTTGAGACTCCTTCTATGTAAGTGGGCTACTTGTACTACTTATGTGTTCCCTTGCTCAGTAACTCCTTTCTGCGTATTTGTTATATTACTCTCTGTCTTTGTCCTCTTTATTTTGTAACGCTTCCCTGCTTTCGTGATCCTTCCTTCTCTGTCGTTGAACCATTTAGCGGCACATTTCCGTACTTCTCGTTGGCCGCTCCTCTCGCGCATAGTGTGCGTCGGCAATTTCAGTAACACTGCGTCACTTGGGCTGTTTGGTGGCCTGGCCTTAGTGCTCCACGCATTGTCACGCCTCCCCCATTGGCGTTTGCGGTCATCTGTTGATTTTGCATCACTGGTGAATCTTTATATTTTTATATCCAGACGTAGGTTCATTCCGTAGGCCTACAGTTTTCTTCCGTGTTCTTATTTGAACTCCTTTACGAGTCCGAAAGGACGTACCTATTTTTTTCTTTTTTTGTTATGGTTTTAGGGCGCAAAACTGCTACGGTCATTAGCGGCCGGTCTGGGACTTAGGAAAAGGTAAAAAAACGAAACTGGAAACCAGCAGCAATGGGAACGAAACTCAAAAAATTGGAGAAACTAAAAACAGAAGGAAAGCTTAAAAAACCACTATAGAAGGGGATTGGTTGTCCCCAAAAAGAGCTTCAAATGACTGACGTCATCTCACTGGCATTAATAAACTCGAGAACGCGATCGGCTTAGCGCGTGTCATCTGCTAAAATGGAAGATATATCAGGCGACAGCTGTAGACGGGCGCGTAACAGAATAAAATAGGGCCACTCAATTAAAAGGTGTCTTACCGTCCACAGCTGAGAGCATTGGGGACAGAGTGGGGGAGGATCTCCACTCAAAAGATGTCGATGGCTAAAAAGACAGTGCCCTATCCGGAGTCTAGTTAAAATTACCTCCTCCAGACGACGCGTTCGGTAGGAAGAGGTCCAAGCACAGGGAAGAGCTTTCACGTCCCGCAATTTATTATTGGGAAGTGTCGACCAATGTGCGTGCCATAAAAGAACAACACAACGACATAAAACACTCCGTAGATCGGCGAAGGGAATCGTACGAATAGCTGGCCGAAGAAGAGAGACTGCAGCCTTGGCCGCTATATCGGCCCAACGTGTCCTGGGATCCAGAGGAACGCATTGCTCATATACATCTACTTGAGTCTGTTGCTTATTCGAATTTTTGAATATTTCATTTTGGAACCATCCAATGTAAACCGGGCTGACAATTCCAACTCCATCCGAAGGTTGGGAGACCGTATACCTTTAATGACCCGATGTTAAACTTATTATGTACTATATGTTGCCCCATCTATCTCGTTTAATTGCCTCATGACTCACCATTATTATATTTTTTAATTTAAATAATTTTTTCATAAATTTATACACCAGAGGATGCGATTAAATCATAGCGAAAACGGTCTCGTATGATCCTGTAATAAAGGAACTATTAACAGCTAATGCGATTACCGGAACGTTTTTAGAAGATTTTAATAGTTTTGAGAGAAATTTAAATATTTCAATTATGTGGCTTGTTTTGTACAATTTATTTTTCTAATAACGCGTCTTTAAAGTACTATACATTCAATCCTAAACCACTGTAAAGCAGTAACATGAATATAAATATTCTAGTTTTAGGAATGTAATGTAGTGCTCTAGTTTTGCATTTATGGAGATGCATTTCTTATTGTAGATATATCTCGTTATTCCGTTCGCATGTTGCAAACTCATACATCTATTGAAAATTTCGCTATTACGTTCCGCTCTATAGATCTCTAAAATATTCAAATTTATCCTTTACATCATTGTTACAGCGCTCTTTGTTCAACGTTATTCCTGTTGCGAATATGTCGGACAAGGAAAGGTTCAGAACAGAGAATGTGTCCTAGGGAGCCTTTGATGAACTGTCTGTTCCTGTTTCTTCGGACATAAACAAGGAACTTAGTTAAGCTGGGATTTCAGGGGAACTTCAGCCATATCCTTCCATCAAGAATTAAAAAACTTTTTTTTTTTTTTTTTTTTTTTTTTTTTTGCAAAAGCGTGGTTTATTCTTACACGGTGTACTCTTGGTCAAACCAAGAAGAAAATTTCCTACAGTGAAATGTTTGGAAACCAAAACCCGTTGTGGTGCACGCCGTTTTACCTGGGACGAATACTGTGCACTATTCGGTGATGTATGCCTTCTTACTGTTGCAGTTCATTGCGCTTGTCTGAATGGCTAAATTACCAGCGTTATTGGAGAACATTGCCCTTGCGGAAAGACGACCGTGGTTGAGGCACGATGTGGGGCCATTCCATTTTCTACGGATGGTGAGACACTGGCGTAACACACTGCAACGTTTCACTCGCAATGGACTGGTCGAGAAGGTCCGGCAGCTTGGCCTCTTCCTTCACGGTTGGATTTCTGGCTTTGGGGACATCCAAAGGCATTGATGTACGCGCAACACAATGACAACGTGCAGACGTTACAAGAGCGTGTGACCAGTGCGTGTGACGCAATCCGAATAGAGCTAAGCATATTTGGAAGAGTGCGTTATTCACTGCGAAGAAGGCCTGAAGGATGTAGCAGGATGCTTGGAAACTACATGCAGTACTGCCTGAAGTATCTGCTTCTAGGAAACAGATAGATGGGTGCAAGAATACAGATTGGCCCGTATATCAATAGGTATTGGTTTCCGAGCATACTACTTATACAGGAATATCTGACTCGTTTTTTAACCCTCTGTATTTTTACAATTCAGAAACGTTCGTTAACAGTACTCCGTTAGAACATTCGCTCATTTCTGACGTTTCCGCATGAGAATGTTCAATCACGACATGACATTCATTTGATTGGATAAGTTCATTATACTACGCTAAACCTTGAACTCTCGACCCTGGAAGTACAGACACATCTGATTGGAGGATACCTTGCGAGTTACTGTTTGAATGAGTCAGTCTTGATGATTGAAAGTTCTTAACAGTAAAATCAAGTGCCTTTGTGTTGTATTTTGTTAGGCGCAACATGATCCCAAATATAAGCCTAGTAAGAAATAGAGGAACATGGAAAGTGATTAGGTGAGCAATAAATCGTCAATACCCTTACAAACGAGATCCATCTGTATTGGACTGGAGTGCTCTCCACTTCGAATAGGCAGATATTCAGAAATAAAGAGTAGCGCAAACGAATAATAATATCAGGTGTGACTAAAATTGGTTCTAAGAAAATAGTTGGGCGGAACAGGAGTCGAGTGAGGAAGAGGGGTAATTTACTGTCACTGAAACAAGGAAATGGTTCAAATGGCTCGAAGGAATGTTCAAACGTACTTACGTTCTGTATTTTAATTTAAAAAACCTACCTGTTACCAACTGCTCGTCTAAAATTGTGAGCCATATGTTTGTGACTATTACAGCGCCATCTATCACAAAGCGAAAAAAGTGGTCCAACTAAAACATTCATATTTCTTTACGTACTACACGAATATATAATAAAAATGGGGGTTCCTATTTAAAAAAACGCTGTTGATATCCGTTTGACCTATGGCAGCGCCATCTAGCGGGCCAACCATAGCGCCATCTGGTTTCCCCCTTCAAGCTAGAAGAGTTTCGTTCTTTGTAATTTTTTTATGCTTATTTCGTGAGATATTTGGCCCGGTCACTATCAATACCTGTGTAAAAAGTGCTCCTATTAACAAGAAGAATCACGTGGTTTACGTACGATGGGACTCCACATCGTTTTAACCCCCATTGCACGAGGCGTACATCACTGACTTCGAATTATGGAAGATGTTTTATGATTATGTACTGACATCTTTTGTGAGAACGAAAATCTCTTCTCTAGCTACCGACCTGAATTCTGCAAAAACAGATCTTCTGAACCTCAGTTTGGATGGTTCGTCCAAGCGATCTAGATGACAGCAGATGAAGGCACTCTAGTTGACTCTTGATTTTCGAAGGGACACGGTTTCAGCGGTCGCTTGGTAAATAAAATGCAAGTTTATGAAATGTCGGACCAGGTTTTTGAGTGCATTTTGGACTTCGCAGTAGAAAGAGCTCAACCCATCTACACCGTCTAATGACATTAAAGTGAACACCTGTCAGAAGATTGAATAACCACCACTTTTCGGCGCGTACCGCTGCGACACGTTAAGGGAGGGAGTCAATGAGTCTCTGGGAGCACCGTCAGGATATGTGGAGTCATGCTGAACCCAGTGCCGTGGCCAGGTGCGCTAGGTTTCTATGTTGAGGATCCAAGGCATCAACAGCCCAATCGACGTGTTCCCACAGATTGTCGATTGGGTCTAATCCGGTATTTTGGTGACCAGAAGAGTACGGGTAATTTATCCTGGTGCACTTCGAACAGTGCAAATACACTGCGACCTGCGTGACACGATGAATTGTACTGCTGGTGGACGCAATCGTGACGCGGGAAAACATACTGCATGTAGGGGCGGATATGATCCCCACGGATAGATGCATACATGTACTGATCCATTATGCCTTCCAGAATGATGGGATCACACAGGGAATGTCACGAAAACAGTCCCCAGACCATAATGCTCTCTCATTCGCCAGGACCCGTTCAACGATTTTTGCAGGTTGTTTGTTTTCATATGTTTCACTTTGTACACACCAATGGCCATCTGTCCAATGGACCATAAAATGTGATACATCTGAAGAGGCCACCTGTCGCAACCCAGTTTATGTATGTACACACCCATGCCGGAGGGAGGACTCAAACCTGCGACGGGGGGGGGGGGGGGGGAGGAGGGAGTGGGGGAGGACGCGAACCGTGACAAGACGCCACAGACCGCACGGCTACCCGGCACGGCCCTCTGTTGAGGAAGTGAGAAGGCTCATAAACATTAACTATCGCTTAAAGGTCGTTGTGGTGACACTGTTGGTAGCCCCTTCGTTCATTGCCTGGTCAGCGCCACAACAGATGCACTTCGGTTCTCCCAAACACATCGTCTCCTAAACGATTCCCCTGTCATCTTTGGCCCGTGGTGTACCACAGTTGCCTAGGTGCCGATTTTGGATAACGCCAATTCGCCACGCACGTAATACGGCGGCACGCGAGCAGCTTACAGACTTCGTCGTTTCGGAAATACTTCCACCCTTGGCCCGAAAGCCAATGATAGTGACGTTTTTGACGTCAGATAAATCGCCCCGTCTCCGCATTACGACGACTGCACTGTTTCCGCACTCCCCCTCCCGACCCCCGCTTTTTATACCCTCTACTGCTAGTGCTGCCACTCGTCATCTATGATTCGTTATTGGACGTGACAGGACCGTGTTATCTCTGGCCATGATCCGTGGCATAGAATCCAGTTGCAGGTTCCCTGTCTAATAGACTCCAGGGACAACAAAACTTGAATTCTCAATACTTCGCTTATTTGCGGACAGAACTTAAAATTTTAATATGCAGTCTTTACTCATAAAGTGGCATGATTTTATGTTAAAGGTTTGACAAAGTAGCCCAGGAACTAGGGTTAAAAACTGTGTGAATGTCTAGAGGCAGTGTAACTCACCTACTTAAATACTCTGTAATCCTCCAGTATTTGAGAATGAGAACGTACAGTAACTTGCAGCAGAATTAAAAATTTCAAGTTTTTGCGAAACTTCTTCTCGCAGACACCCTCCGAAAAAATTATGAAAGGAGAGAGGTTGTCGTTTACGGCATTTACGTTGTTAGTGAAGGAAAAGTACTGCATCAGGCACGACGATTCAGTTTATTATTTCTTTGTACTAAATCTGTTAGCAGCAATCTTACAGACAGTATCCACATATACTACGGCTATTCGGAAACAAGGCCCGATCGGTCGCGAAATGGAAACCACAGTGAAAATCAAAAATGGTTTACTTGTAATAGGTTGCTACACCTTCCACCTACAAGGCTGCCTCTCCGACGTAGACGTTTGTTGTAGCGTTGTACTAACTTTCCAATACCCACGTCAGAGAAAGCAGCCACTTCTGCTTTCCACTATGTCTCCACGCTGGTTTGCAGTTAGTTGTTGCGTCAATATGTTGTCTTCATAGCGAGCGGTTCGTATGAGCACAGAAGAACGTCAGAGAGAGCCAATTCATTGCTGTATGGCGGGTGGTCAAACACTTCCCATCGAAAACGCTGCAGGGGCGTGCTCAGTGCCGAGAATTGTCATGAAGAGGGAAATATGGGGTTGCCTGAAATCAAGCGAAAGCTCGCAGCGGGCACCCATACTTGGCCTGAGATACTATTGCTCGAGGCATTTTTACGTGCTCACTGTGTGCTCAGAGCTGACAAGATCGACGTGACGCTTGATACGTGTGGTAGACACATTGCCCGACACATGTGTGCAAAGCTTTATCGGTTTTACACTGTCATTTCCATTTTGCGACTTATCGGACCTTACTTTCCGAATAACCTCGTATCACTAAACTTACGTGGAAAATAGTATAATTGTACTACACATAGTTCAGGAATATTGTCATAAACACAGAGACGCGTCAAAAACTAGGTTTTGCTTAAAATGGAGAGCAAATTACCTGGATTTTACCCATCGAGTATTCGATAATTAGAGTACATAGCGACTTCCTACAAATTTGAAACGTAATCTCAGACATTTTCTAAATTTTTTCTCGCTTACATGCTGAACGTCAAATATTTAAGACATTAAACCGTTTGTAAAATAATCTGAATTTCGAAACTGTGTTGCAGTGGAAACATATGGGGTCTACTGGTCATTCCTAACCAGGTAAGGTAACCGGATGTGAAAGTAACCTTGGTCGTACCCCAAAGGGTACAACTGCGAGGGAGATTTCATCGTTTTCTTGACAGTATATGATGCATACGTACAAAGAAAATCGTGGCTCAATATCTTGAAGACACTCTCCAAGTAGCGCCACCCATCAGGTCCGAAGGAATGCGGTGTCTTAAAAATATGGCACACTTTCGCTAGGTTCACAGCTGAAACTTTCCGAAACTTCTAGCGATTTTTGTTCAGACGAGGCAATTTCATGAAATGCTTTTACTGTAAACACTTAATGCATAAAGCACATGACCATGTGCAACCCAAACATGTGCAGTATACTGCAATATACGTAATATTTTTGGAAGATACCTGCACTATGATCATTGAGAACATTTACAAGAACAAGTGGCTGCATGAACGAGGTACAAAAATGAATACCATTTAAGATGCGTAAGAGAAACATGGCAGAATAATTTCACTGGAGAAAGACAGAAGTTAGCTTGCCTTTATGATAAAACATACTTGAAGGTAGCAACTGAGTATAGTGGCTAAAATTATTAACAATATTATAAAGTAGTTAGTTTTATGTTTTTCCCACTTGTTTTTGTGAGCTGCAGGAAAGTAGTGAATATTGATTTGAGTAGAAAATTGTTCCGAACCTTTCGATTTCTATCATGTCTACAATTCACTTAATTTTTGATACACATCGGAAAATTTTCATTGATGTAAATGATCCGGCGGACAACACCTGCCGGCCGGGGTGGCCGAGCGGTTCTAGGCGCTACAGTCTGGAACCGTGCGACCGCTACGGTCGCAGGTTCGAATCCGGTCTCGGGCATGCATGTGTGTGATATCCTTAGGTTAGTTAGGTTTAAGTAATTCAAAGTTGTGTTGGACTGATGACCTCAGAAGTTAAGTCCCACAGTTCTCAGAGCTATTTGAACCATTGGACAACACTGGTATATTTGTGAGGTTGTCACAAATGGTGGTGATGTCTGTAGGCAGGTTGCAGTGGCTGAGGTCTAGCGGAATGAAGAAAAACCTGTAGAGCAGCGGTCGTGAAACTGCGGCGCGAGACTCTCACCTGTGCTTTATAATACTATGCATCTAAAAAACAAAAGCTGAATGTAAAAACGTCAACTAACTGAGCCGTGCTGTGGCTCGCGTTGGTGCCGTTGCTAGGTTGGCATCGTTTGGTTGGTATAGTTACGGTTGTCGTCTTCTTCTTGTGTTCATTGGCGCCACTCCGTTTGTAACCGTTGCCTGTCCGCTAGTGGCAACAGCGGCGGTTATCGATATCTAGTAACGGTGGTACTATCTTTGGGGCGAGGTTATGGCCTTTCGGTGTCATGTGAGTCAACAGTTCTGTTGGGGACGGACGAGCAGCCAGGTCCGCACATCGCGGAAACTCGCCGGGACCACTGGCGGGAGGCATGCACTGCCAGATGGAAGGGGTGTAGTCGCAAGGGGTACAACCTCGCTGTCAACCGGACTCAGGAAGTTTAAGTTGAGTGGAACTTAATTCAAGTAGTGAAACCTCCACAACTGTGAGATCTCGCCATTTGATTGTGTGTGGCTGCTCGCAGTGTCGCCGAGACGAAGACCAGGAGACGAAGACCAGGAGACGAAGACCAGCGAGTGGAGCATTTGGGGAAGGAGAACCTAATTAGCCTTCCTCCACTTCTTATTATTAATTGTTGCATTCTATGTGTTGTTATTTGTGAAGTTGAGCCAGTGGTATTTTTCCTGCCTAGTGGCCGCTAACGCCCCAGTTACCTGCCATGGACTTAGTGTATGTTACAGCAGTGTACTTTTCCTCGCCTTGCCGCTGCTATCTGGAAAGGCGCGTAGCTCGACAGCTTCCATGATTTGTGGACCGGGTGGTGCTTTTTTCTACTCTGGTAGTAGTGGTTCCTTTCTGCTTCCAGATGCTCTAAACACCGGAGTCTGAAGACGTAGTGTAGACCGCCGGTTCCGGCTTGGGTGCGTTATTCCATCGTTGCATTGGTCATCGGACGTTAGGTAGATTCGGCAAATGATTACTGGTCATGGGTTTAAACTGCCACTAGTCTGAGTTACCATCTCGTGAAGTGAATGCAACACTTTGCTGCCTGTCTCATCGCTTGCGAAGTTTTGATGGACTTTCCCAGGTCAATCCTTGGAGGAACGTATGCGCCCCCCCCCCCCCCTCTCCTTTGGTTTGGTCAGATTTGATGATTGCTTTTTTTTTAAAAAAAGTATTTTACTAAGTGTAATTTCAAGTTTGTAGGTGTTTAACTGGTTCTTAAAGGATTGATAGTCAGGCCTTCAGCAGTGAAACAGTTTTTAAATTATTACTATTGGAGCCTTCGGCTGAGAAGTTGTTTACATTTGTTGTCATTAAGGCCTTCAGCCGTGTTACTTGTCTTAAAATTCTAATTGTATTCTAGCAGTGAGATTTTGATGGTTGCTCTTTTAAAGATATTTTAATAACTATAACTGCGAGTTTAAGAAGTTTACTGGTTCTTAAAAGATTGCTATTGAGGCCTTCAGCCGAGAAACAGCTTCAAATTATTACTATTGGGGCCTAGCCGAAAAATAATTGAATTAGTTGTCATTAAGGCCTTCAGCCAAGAGTGTTAATTGTCTTAAAATTTTAATTAGACTATTGCATTCTAGCAGTGAAATTTTGATGATTGTTCTTTTAAAAATATCTTAATAACTGTAATTGCAAGTCGAAGAAGTTAACTGGTTCTTAAAAGATTGCTATTCAGGCCTTCAAAAGAAAAATGGTTTTAAATTATTACTATTGGGGCCTTCAGCCGAGAAATAGTTGAATTGTTGTCATTAAGGCCTTCAGCCGTGGAACGCTTCTTAATTTATTGTCAACTTTTATTGTTGCTGTTTCCAAATAAAGTGTACGTGATTGGAAAATAAACTAGCCAACAGTAATTCATTACGGCGCCGTCCACAATCGTAACCCAATCCTGTCTTCCTGGGTACCAGGTCTCACAACATCAAGCACTTCTTAAAAGTGTAGTTTTCCTGCTCAGTAACAGACAAAAATACAGGGTGTTTCAAAATGAGCATACCGGTTTTAAGGCGTTGTAGCACATATTACGTTCAACTTACAATTGTAAATAATACGCCAATTGAAGAGCAACTCAAACAGTTTTGTTTGTATACCTGTGCGCAATGGGAAGAGTATGCAATGACAAAGAGTGACTGAAAAAGTGTTGAACAAGTGCGAGTCTTTCACGCTTAGCCCCAAGAAATATCCCCACGGAAAGTTTATGAGCCTTTGTTTTTAAGAGGATCAACTGCAACTGATGTTTCTTATCTTGATGTGCTACAGCTGAACAACACATCTTTATTTGGGAGCAAGATGATGCGCAGCCTCACTGGCATAACTTAGTACGCGACGGGTTAAACGACGTTGTATCCGATCGGTGGATTGGGCGCAAAGGGCCGGTTGACATATTTCATGCATGACCTCCACGTTCACACACGATTTGACACGATCATGTGTATGTGCCTCCTATACCAGCTGATCTATCCGACTTCAGAAACAGTAATATTGCAACAGTTACTCATGACACATTGATCAAGGTTTCGGAATAATTTGGCTATCGATTCGATGTGTGATCGGTGTTCACACAGAATGATTGTAAGAAAAACTGTTTTTGGTTTTTCTTTCATTTTGTGTATTATTTATAATTGAAAGGTGAATGTAATATGTGGTACAAAGCCTTAAAAACTGTATATTTTCTCTGAAACACCAGCACTTACAGAGACAGTAAGATCTTAAGACGCACGTAATCTTAGTTGACGTTGCTGAATTCGATCCTGAGTTAAGCTAAGTTACTTGAATGCGTGGTGTCTGTTCCTTCTAAACGATAGACACCACGCAGATGCCACAGCTGTGAAGCACTATACGTAAATTGAAAATTCCTGTCGGAATCTCTACGTAGCGGACAGGAGTATAAATGGACTGGGACTGCAAATAGGTGGCGCTCGGTGATAGTGTGGATTGACCGTAAGTCCGTGCAGCTGCGATGGTGGTTTGTCTCGGATCGCGAAGCGGTTGACGCGCCTCCTAGTAAACAGTAGATTCCGGCTTGGAATCCCAGTCCGGCACACATTTTCGCTCGTCGCCCCTGATTCTGCTTAGTGTCCCGTTGCAGGTGACGCCAGTTATCCCTCTTCCGTTTAGTAAGCTAACCGTTTACCTGAGGGGCAGATGGATAACTAGCGCGGTAACTGCAGTGTTAGGGTATTAGTGAGTGAGAAGCTTTTGACTGCCATCCGTTGGCGTGTGTGCCTCATACCGATCACCTGATAAGGTGTAAATTTCAAATGGAACTAAGCGGATTCGTGAATGGGTACTACAGAGGCTGTCATCTTCAAATGCAGTATATATCTGTAACAAGAAACAATACATTAAGTAAGGCTGTTGTAATACAATGCAGTACGTGGAAGAAAAATGCGCACACCGAAATATGACCTCTCCCCTCACGGAGAAGGCTCAGAACCGACTGGATTTTATACTAAACTAACAGTACCTCTACTGCAAAAGAACAGCAGGAAGAGCGCACTTCCCTGTTAAGTCACAAGGCTCGTTCATAAACGAGTGCCCCCTTCCTGTTTCGAGTCGTACAGCCTTCTGCCAAATCGCGCTAGTCCACGTACCAGTTGAGTCCATCAAAACTATCAATACAGTTTTTTATTTTTATTTTTTATTTTTTTAAAGAGCTATGGACTTGGGCTGCAGCTGTTGGTCTGGAGACGTTTCGCTGTAACAGGCCCTCATGCCACAACACCACACCACCTTCCGCAAAATCTCACGGGTAGAGCGCGTATAAACGTGTACTGCAAAGACATGCCTTTGAGCCGGGAGGCCTGCATCCCCTGCTGTGTGTGCCATTGACTTCGGAACGTGACCATCCCCCAACGACATCGGACTGAGGATGCCCCTGCAAAAATGCTGTTCCGTCCCTTTCACAAACCGTGGAGTGGCCTGCTTGTTCATAATGCCTGTCTTCGTTTCCTGTGGTTTCTCAGCAAAAACATTGTGCCGTATTTTGATTGGCAGTTATCTCTTGAGCATGCATTACAGGCTATTAATAACGTCATCCTCATTGCCCAGATATGTCCACGTTGTAAATAACTTTGTCTCTAATCGCAACTGAAATACAAGTGCTGCACGACGAGCAAAGATTCCGACGCCTTAAGTATATGCGGATGTCGCTATACCATAACATTTTATCACCTCAGTGTAGAGCAGTAATGTGTCTGTTCCCCTATTTACGCTCGTTGCACTACAATTGTTTACTTTCATGGTCAGCTGTCAGACCCTGCACCACTCGTCAATCCCAGGAAGGTCTCACCGCATTTCAGTTTCGCGAGAGTCGTCTGTCGTTGCAACCTTTCTATAGACAGCAGTGTCGTCTGCGGACAGCCGTTTTACATTGTCAGATGGATCATTTATGTATATTGTAAACGGTAACAGCTCTACCAAACTCCTTTAAGATAGTCCCGAAATCTTTATGTCTGTCGCTTTAATCCCGTTAAGAACGATCTGTTGAATTCTGTCCGCTAAGAATTCGTGAATACAGTCACAAATATTGGCCCTAAACTCGGTTGTTTCGTTATTAATTCACAGAACAACAGTGCGAGCTATACCGAATGCCTTCCGAAAGTCAAGGAACGTAGCATCTATTGGGTGTCTTCGTCTACTGCAGTGTTGATTTCAAGGGCAAATAGAGGGAGCAGATTTGTTTAACATATCTGCTTACGGAGTTTATGTTGGGTTTTTTATTGAGAAGATTTTCGGTTCTATAAAACGTCATAATGTAAGAGTATAAAATATGTTCCACATTTCAGCTACAGATTGAGGTCAGCGATGTAGACCTACAATTATATGAGTGTTTCTAAAGACTCTTCTTGGAAACTGGAGTAAGTTGCACTTTTTGTAGTCACTTGGTGTGCTTCGATGCTTTAACGACTTACTATAAACTGCTGCTTGAATAATCAGTTCTCATGAAATCTGTAATGTGGCACATGTATATCTTTTGCCCAAGACGCCTCTCCAGTGTTGACCGTCTTTATTCCGCGATCATTTGTCGCAATGCCTGTCTTTCCAACATAAGTGAATATTTCCAACGGAGTAAATGTATGACGATGATTCACAGCGAAACACTTTTAGGATACCGAATTCAGTGTTTCAACATTCTCCCTATTGTCTTTCGATTCGTTTCCAGGATGGTCACTGAGCGACTAAGTAAATGATTTCGATCTGTCTGCTGACTTGACCTACGACCATAAGTTTTTGGGATATTTTTGTCAGAATGACTGATGAAATTTTATATTCGAATTCATTTGTAGGGGTTCAGTGGCTGTGACGCCGTACGAGGGTTCACGATGGTCGAGCGGAGAGGCTATGGTGAGGATCTGTGTCACGTTCTCGGCGTCAATGAGACAGCATTAAGTTAGCCTCGTATCACAATGATTCAGTCTCCTTCTTGGCGCGTCCTGTTAGCAGTCGTGCTGCGTCCCCATTGCAGGAATGCGCTGAGTGACACATCAGCGCTCGATGTGGAATCTGCGGTCGTAGCCCCTGATGTTGGCTGCGGACAGTTCCGCAGCCTCGTGCGAGGCGGAGCGGCGGTTGGCGTGTGCCCATAGCCTGTGGACGTCCACCACAGCCCCAGCACTGTCGCTGAAAGTAGATGTTCTTAGGCTTTCCCTAAGAAATCTGATGACAATTGTCGTGAGGGTGAGTAGGTGGAAGTCCCACCAGCGACATGGACAGCCCAAGTAGCGGTCCCATTGTACCACCGCTAAGGTGGTACATCCACTACCAAGGAATGGAGGTACCAAGTGTTCTGCTGCAAAGTCGAACAGCTTGCAGTGGGCAGATTAGTTCTTCATCTAAATAAGATGTACCTGGCACTCATCTTCGGCCACTCAACGTTGTGACTGGCATCAGTGGAAGGTTGTGGAGTTGAATTTCCCATTCGCTCTCTCCCCCCCGCCCATCCTCCTCCCTCGCTACAATTGGATGGCAGCAGGCTCATAGATGTAGAGTCCAAAGCGGAAGCAGCTGGTGGCAATACTTCGTCGTATGTCAGCAGGTCACCCTGCAAATAACAGAGGTGGCCTTCTGATGGTTTTAGTGATGCAGATGGAATGGCCACACTCTGGGCTCTGAGGGAAGGAGCGAGCGTTATATATTGGTTGATGACGTGATTTTCCATATGAGTGATCATAGACCAAATGTACTCCAGTTTTTCGAACCTGTTGGCGTTCTCTTAAAGAATAATATTTCGTTTAAGACGTTCAGGGCGTCCTTTTATCCAAGGTTTAGTGCCAGAAAGGTGTTCTTGTATGGTTTTCACGTGTAGCCACTCCACACTGCCCCATTAACAGAATATCGTTACGCCTCCTTTGCAGTGACGTCATGGTGCTGAGTCGGGTGTTACTGACGATCTCGCTCGCACAGTCTGTAGCACTGTACACCTGGCTTGTTTGTGTTCCGGTGCCCCAGAGTGTTTATACATTCTATACCTACCAGGGGCGCTACACTAGGACGTCGTTCCGGACAGCGCAAAAATTTTACTCTCCTCTCTAATATTATTATTATTATGTGAAGCACGCTGAATGTTTCTTGCAGTGCTCTCCTTAAGCTTATTCTGGCTTTAACTTCTGTGTGCCGGTAGGACCTTGACATCACCGAAATCTGTGGTGAAACTCTGTACTTTATCGTAAATAAATATAAAATTTATCATACAAGTAAACGTGAATTTACGTTACGGTTCGGTTATACTATTTCTGACATATCAGTGGAAACAGTAACAAGAGCCAACGACCTGAGAGTAATCGGGTGAAACGACCTGATACGGAACGACTAGAGAGAACTAACTGAAGAAGTGCTTAGCTGAGATTGATTAGAACAATTCAAAACTTTCGTTGAACTGATTATTTAGTATTGTTCACTAATCTATGACCTTTACAGGATAGGAGTAAGTCAAGAGGCAGAGAAAATCCGAAGGTGAGCGATACATTTCGTCAAAGTTTTGTTTAGTAAACGAGAGCTCGTTTCTGTAGATTTTCATAGAATTTGAGAGTAAGCCGCTATAAGAGAGACATCATGCATTAAGGAAAGAATTACTGTTATAAATTCTGGTAGTCTCCATTTCAAGAGGAGCTAGGTAACGTGTTGCTAAGTGACTAAGACGTGTAAATCCGGGAAACTGAACTCATAAGAAGTTTTTCCGAGAGTCATTTTTTTTTCCCGCACTACTCGCCAGTGGAGGAAGATGCTTTTGTTTCCTGCACTTTCGTCTCACCACAGTAACTTTTATCTTGATCAGTGAATGATACGTAAAAGAATTAGTTTGCACAACAGACATACCCGTACTGAGACACAATATCAACATGTTAAGGATCCAGCGTAAATTTGGAAAATTTGGAAAGCCTTTGCAAGTGTCTGACACAGGGTAAAAATTCTTGATTCCACGAGTTGTTGCGTGTTCTGATGATAAAGGAGGACCAGAGGTGCATTATCTCTAGTAGTAGATGTCATTGTGAATAATTTTTAATTTCTCTTTATTTTCCTCCTCCAAGGTGGTTATGCGTCAGTTAATTAACTTTAAAATAAGTAAAGCTAGCAATAACAAGCAAATATGACCCACGGTCACATACACCACAGTTGACCGGCGTTGCCTGGTGAAACGTTGTTGTGATGCCTCGTGTAAGAAGGAGAAACGCGTGCCATCACGTTTCCGACTTTGATAAAGGTCGGATTGTAGCCTGTCGCGATTGCGGTTTGTCGTATCACGACATTGCTGCTCGCGTTGATCGAGATCCAATGCCTGTTAGCAGAATATGGAATCGGTGGGTTTAGGAGGGTAATACGGATCGCCATGCTGGATCCTAACGGCCTCGTATCACTAGCAGTCGAGATGACAGGCATCTTATCCGCATGGCTGTAACGGATCGTGCCGCCACGTCTCGATCCCTGAGTCAACAGATGGGGACGTTTGCAAGACAACAACCATCTTCACGAACAGTTCGACGACGTTTGCAGCAGCATGGACTATCAGCTCAGAGACCATGGCTGCATCACAGAAAGGAGCGCCTGCGATGGTGTACTCAACGACGAACCTGGGTGCACGAATGGCAAAACGTAATTTTTCGGGATGAATCCAGGTTCTGCTTACAGCATCATGATGGTCGCATCCGTGTTTGGCGACATCGCGGTGAACACATATTGGAAGCGTGTATTCGTCATCGCCATACTGGCGTATCACCCGGCGTGATGGTATGGGGTGCCATTGGTTACACGTCTCGGTCACCTCTTGTTCTCATTGACGGCACTTTGAACAGTGGACGTTACATTTGAGATGTGTTACGACCCGTGGCTCTATCCTTCATTCGATCCATGCGAAATACTTCATTTCAACAGGATAATGCACGACCGCATGTTGTAGGTCCTGTACGGGCCTTTCTGGATACAGAAAATGTTCGACTGCTGCCCTGGCCAGCACATTCTTCAAGGTCTCTCACCAATTGGAAACGTCTGGTTAATGCTGGCCGAGCAACTGGTTCGTCACAATACGCCAGTCACTAATCTTGATGAACTGTGGTATCGTGTTGAAGCTGCATGGGCAGCTGCACCTGTACACGCACAATGCCCAGGCGTATCAAGGCCGTTATTACGGCCAGAGGTGGTTGCTCTGGGTACTGATTTCTCAGGATATAGGCACCTAAATTGTGTGAAAATGTAATCACATGTTAGTTATAGTATAATATATTTGTCCAATGGATACCTGCGTATCATCTGCATTTCTTCTTGGTGTAGCAATTTTAATGGCCAGTAGTGTAATAATGATAATAATTATAATAATAATAATTAATTTGTTGATTCATTTTTTTGTTTCCTTCTTTCCGCAGACGAAAGAATACCATAAAACAAATAAGACGCATTTGTCTGCTTGTGCGCGATAATTTAATGAATGGAAACTATAATCCGCCAGTATGTACAAATCTGTGCATACTGTGGTATGTATAAATACTAATATTTAGAAGAAATTATTAATATCCAGTGGCATACCTGCGAGGAATGATACTTAATAAACCAGCGGTAGCTACTAAAATCTACTCATTGTCTTCTGTATATTGTTAATCCATTCTGAGGTTTTTGTTCCCAGAATCGTATCCTCGACATTGTAAATTTGTTTATAAATTTCTCATTTCTAACTAGGGGAATAAGAGCCTACATGTTGATAAAAGAATAAAAACATTTAAAAGGATAGATTTAAAGGAAATGTATAATAATAAGCGAAGACAAGAAAGGATATTATAAATTTCTTAAGCTGTGTTGCTAATAGCTATGTGCCAGTTTACAGTAACAATTTCTATATGGGCCCATCCATAAATGTCTATGTAAAACACTTCTTTTCATTCTTGGCAAGGAACCCGCCATTTAGTTTGTACAAGGGCTTTTCATGCACACGGTGCTGTCCCTCTCCGACTCTACAAAGTGAAAGACGGAATGTAATGTGGAGGTCATTCGTGTTGGGCTATCAATCTGCACTTTTCTGCCGCTCCATTGAGTGGAAAAAAGTAAAGAGAAATAAAGGAATTCATGGCAGCAATATTCCATTACACACAGACGTAAAAGAGAGCAATATTCAAAAGAGCGAAATATTCCATCAGGCGAAAGAGTCGTGCATACTTCAAATGTTTTATGTGATTCCGGGTTAGTGATGTGTCCATTGTGTACGTTCTTGCAAAGAGCATGCAAGGTTGGCTTCTGAAAGATGGCGAGCCACGAATCATACCGACCTTCCTCTGTCACTTTAGATAGCGATAAACTAAAATTTTGAAAATATTTCGCAGATTTTACTCTGCTATGAACAAGAATGTCATATTAATTAGTAAGTGCCTCTCTTTCAGCGTCTCTGAGAAAATTGCAGCTACTGCGTTCAAGAAGCGGAAATATCCCTCCTCATGAAAGGCTTCTTAGACAAGAGTGCCCCGGATCTGCTGTCTCCTTTCTGCCATCTATCAGTCAGTATCCTAAGGGACAGTTTAAAGTGTACCAGTGTTTCGAAAATCGTACCTCTGTTGCTCCGTTCTTTTGATTCTGCACAAATATTTCAGATATGCATCAAGTCCCATCTAACAGTGTAAAAGAACAGAAGATGGATGAGCACGAGCTATTTAAAGACTTCCTCTGGCGTTTAGAAAGAAATAATGAGTTCACTTCAGTGTAGCAGAAGAGTCCTGTCTTGTTTGCCGTGAGTCTGTAATGAGCTCTCTGACACAGATCCGATAGTCTTCTCGAAGAACAGACATTTTCTCACTTCATACAGAATTATCCTTCATCTGGTAGATGATTATCCCACAAACAATGTGCCATATGTCTGCTAATGTGTACGATAGCAACTCAGTAGAACTGCCCACTGCATATGAACGACAGATCTCTTTCAGCAGACTTTAGGCCTACCCACTCCAGCGGATCTCCTATCTGCGAGGACTCTGACTAAACCTGGGTTCCAGTATCAGTCCACGGAACGTGGGAGCGCTTAGTTGGGGTCAAAGTCCCAGGATCGGCATTACACAATGTAGTGGCCTGTCCAATCCCCCCTTCACGATTTGATGATCGCTGCAAAGCCCTGAATGCTTTAAATGTATCGGACTGTCGGAAGAATATCGAAGGAAAAACAGCGACTACTACTATCGTTAGCAAAAATCACGAAACTCTCCGAGAAAATGTCAGTTTCTTAAAAATGTTCACTAATATAGCAGATATGTCCTACCCAAACCTGAAAGTAAGCAGACAGCTAAATCATGACAGTCAAAAAAAATGATTAAAATGGCTCTGAGCACTATGGGACTTAACATCGGAGGTCATCAGTCCCCTAGTACTTAGAACTACTTAAACCTAACTAACCTAAGAACATCACACATATCCATGCGACCGGTTCCGAACTGAAGCGCCTAGAATCTCTCGCCCACCGCGGCCGGCCATGACTATCATCTATCAGAATATCGCCAAGATTTCACTACAATCACGAAACAGCAACTGTTAAATTTAACACCATTATCATTAATGCGACCACCTGTCATAAACCTGAATAACCAGATTTTGTAATGCAGACTGCTGCGAGACGTGCAGGAAGTGAGTCAATGAAGTTCTGGACGTTGCCAACGAGGACGTGGAGTCATGCCGACTGCAGTGCCGTGACTGTCTGCTCAAGATATCCCGGTTAAGGATTCATGTCGCGAACAGCCCGATCGAGGTGGTCCCACAGATTCTCAACTGGCTTTAAATCTGGGGAGTTTGGTGGCCAGGGAAGTACGATAAACTCATCCTGGTGCTCTTCGAACCACACACGCACACTGCGAGCTGTATGACATATTGCATTGTTCTGCTGGTAGACGCCATCTTGCCAAGGAAAAACAGACTGCTTGTAGGGACGGACATGGTCTCCAAGGAGAGATGGATACCTGTGTCTATACGATGTGGCTTCCAGAATGTGGAGATCACCTAGGTGATGCCACGAAAACATTCCCCAAAAGATAAGGATGTTTCCTTCCAGAGTTTTAACACCGGACACACCTTCGCCCGCCAGTCCGATGGAGCATGAAACGTGATTTATCTGGAAAAGCCAACTGTCGCCATTAAGTGGACATTCAGTTGTGGTACTTGTGTGAAAATTCCAGCCTCCGTCGCTAATGAGCTGCAGTCAGCATGGGTACCTGAACCTGGCCCCTTCTGCTGAGGCCGCTACGAAGCAAAGGTCGTTGAGCGGTCGTTAAGGAGACACTATTGTTAGTCCCTGGGTTCATTTTGGCAGTCAGTTGCTCAATACTTGCTTGCCTGCTCTCCGGTACACGTCCTTGCAGCTGTCTTTCACCCCTGTCATCTTTGGTCTGTCGTGAACCACAGTTGCCTCAACGCCGGTTTTGGACAGTGCCATTTTGCCTTGAATGGTATACTTTAACCGCAGCAGCATACGAACAGTTTACAGCCTTAGCCATTTCGATAAACCTTCCAACCTTGGACCGAAAGTTAATGACCACGTCCTTTCGGAAATCATACTAATCGCTCCATCGCTCCGTTTCCGCCGGCCGGTTGCAGGTTCGAATCCTGCCTCGGGCATGGATTTGTGTGATGTCCTTAGGTTAGTAGGTTAGTTAGGTTCAAGTAGTTCTAGGGACTGATGACCTCAGATGTTAAATGCCATAGTGCTCAGAGCCATTTGAACCATTTGCTCCGTTTCCGCATTACGACGACAACTGCACTGTTTCCGGCGTTCCCCTGACACTCTTTGTATACCCTCCATTGCTAATGCTGACACCTACCGTCTGTGAGCATTACTACACATTGACGTCAGACATAGCTTATGGTCACATGAATGTGAGTGGACCGTGCATATCCTCGCAAATCTTTACAGTGACGTGCCGCTTAAATTCTCTGACCAGCTTTGAGAGTCAAACGTCAGCAACAGTCCATTCAGTGCCATTCATAATACTCTTGGCGCATGCATTCTTACTAAATAACATGCAGATCAGAACTTTAATTGCAACTGAACATTCAGTAACACATTTCAGTATTCAAGCTCTAGCTGGCAATGACGCTGTATTGTTCGCCGCCGGCCTCATTCTGGCTGTTCCGCCAGCTGCCCGCTACTGCTGGTTGCCGGGTCCTCAATCCATGAGACACACGAGTGGCGTCGCCTCATTCCGTTAAAATAGCTTCTCTGGAACAACTTTCCGCAATGATTAGCGTACGGAACCCCTTCCACTCCCCTCGCACACCGACCACGTCGTTGTGTCCTCAGCGATTATTTACAGTACATTCATCACACACTGGGAAGTTAGGCAGCGTGGTCGCACTGTAAGCGACCCGTCACAACCTATACGCTCTCACCATAACCCACTACGGTTGATATTGTCGCCTCACGATAGCATAAAATGTGTTATTGAACAGTGACAAAAACTATGTTCGTAACATTTAACCCTTTCGAGAAGAATGCCTGTCTGTGGAAGCTTGATTTTCATACAGATCATTATGAGATACAGCTGAGATCTCAGTATGTGGATACATCATTAATCTTGATTACAAACTTTCGGCTGTAGGTTGGTCTAACTTTTAATACAACACAGGCACACTTCAGAAGGGCGAAGGAAAGTTTATTTGGTCTGTAGTGCTTCCTTGTGTGGTAGGAGGTGCGCTCACCTGGTTCTGACCAAAATATTGTTAGTTGTGGGTTATCTCGATAGCCACCTCTACTGCATGAAAGATGCTTAAGGTAAATTCATAACTTTTTTTTTCGCTCACTCCTGTAGTTATTGTCAGTACAACCCATCACATTCGGAAATAATTTTCTGTGGCCGATTTCTTGATCGACATGTTGCCGATTGCAGACAACTGTGTATATGAGTCAAAGCAGACAGATAGTTGACAATCGACGCCTCCTCTTAAAATCATACATATGAACATCTAGAGATTGCTATTGCTGTAATTCATTTGCAGCAATCATTTAATCAGTACATTACACTACTCCTGTCCATCATTATTATATGACACTTCTTCTAAGCAATCACTCTTTAGTTTTGTATATTATTGAAATAAATGTGATTTTTAGTCGTATGTTTGCCTTGACTACAGTACTTACAGAATACAACAAAAGCATTAAACCACACGTTTTATTTAAAGTGAATTAAAAAGCACACAAAAAGTAAAATTTGAAGCATAAACTCCTAAAGCTTCCTATGGATGGAAAGGTCCCTTCAGAGAGTAACCACTACACTTACAAAGTACAGGAGGAGCACCTGAGCATCGCTTCTTCATTAAAATATATCCAGATCGCAAAGCTGCCTATCCTTCATAGCAGCTAACCTCTGACATCTGTTGCTGACATATCCGGACAGTCTTAAATAACTGAATAATAATAAAAAATCAGAGGCTATTTTCTTGAATTGCTATTTTGAGACATTATTGCCCAATTCTCGAATATTATCTTAAATATGAGTAACACCACAAATGCAAGTCTGTTCAACTCCACAGCACTAAATGCACACATAAAATTTTTTTTCATCACCCTGGTTCCCAGAACTCCTCAAGATAGACGTTGACTGTGGATAATGTATCACAGACACAGTCCCTTTGACTGTTCAGAGATGTCACTAAACACGTCCAAAAGATGTAAACAACCATGCTTGGGAAGCGCCTATTAGACGGAGGGGGTCCAACAGCCCATCATTTCCGGTCATTCCACCAGGAAGGAGGTACACGCCTCGTGTTTTCTGTAGATCAACCTTGCCTAGGCGATCAATACCGCGGTTTGATCGCGTCCGCATTGTTACTTTGTGCCAGAAGGGCTCTCAACAAGCGAAGTGTCCAGGCGCCTCGGAGTGAACCAAAGCGATGTTGTACGGACATGGAGGAGATACAGAGAGACGGGAACTGCCGATGACATGCCTCGATGAGGCCACCCAAGGGCTACTACTGCAGTAGATGACCGCTACCTACGGATTATGGCTCGGGGGAACCCTGATAGCCACGCCACCACGTTCAATAATGTTTTTCGTGCAGCCACAGGACGCCGAGTAACGACTCAAGCTGTGCGCAATAGGCTGCATGATGCACAACTTCACTCCCGACGTCCATGGCGAGCTCCATATTTGCAACCACAACACCATGCTGCGCGATACAGATAGGCCCAACAACATGACGAATGGACCGCTCAGGATTGGCATCACGTTCTCGTCACCGATGACTGCCGCATATGCTTTCAACCACACAATCGTCGGAGACGTGTTTGGAGGCAACCCGATCAGGCTGAACGCCTTAGACACACTGTCAGCGAGTGCAACATGGTGGAGGTTCAAATGGTTCGAATGGCTCTGAGCACTATGGGACTCAACTTCTGAGGTCATTAGTCCCCTAGAACTTAGAACTAGTTAAACCTAACTAACCTAAGGACACCACACACATCCACGCCCGAGGCAGGATTCGAACCTGCGACCGTAGTGGTCTCGCGGTTCCAGACTGCAGCGCCTAGAGGTGGAGGTTACCTGATGTTTTAGGGGTGGCGTTATGTGGGGCTGACGTACACCGTTGGTGGTCATGGGAGGCGGCGTAACGGCTGCATGATACGTGAATGCCATCCTCCGACCTATAGTGCAACCATTTCGGCAGCATATTGGCGAGGCATTCGTCTTCATGGACGGCAATTCAAGGCCCCATCGTGCATATCTTGTGAATGAATTCGTTGAAGACAACGACATCGCTCGACTAGAGTGTTCTCCAGACATGAACCCTATCGTACATGCCGGGGTAGATTGTAAATGGCTGTTTATGGACGACGTGACCCACCAACCACTCTGAGGGAACTACGCCAGATCGCCTTTGAGGAGTGGGGCAGTCTGGACCAACAGTGCCTTGATCAACTTGTGGATAGTATGCCATGACGAATAAAGGCATGCATCAATGTAAGAGGACGTGCTACTGGGTATTAGAGGTACCGGTGTATACAGCAGTCTGGACCACCACCTCTGAAGGTTGCTGTATGGTGGTACAACATGCAATGTGTGGTTTTCATGAGCAATAATAAGTGCGGAAATGATGTTTGTGTTGATCTCTATTCCCATTTTGCGTACAGGTTTCTGGAACTCTCGGAACCGAGGTGATGCAAAACTTTTTTTGATGTGTGTAAATGTACTGTTCTTTGTTTAGTTGTGTTACCATGGATTGTATGTCCATGGATTCTCTATCACGTAATCACTGGTTCGATTTAATTGGTGGGAACTAATTAATTACTTAGTTAAGATATTGGGCGTCGATTTGATTAAGAAAGACTCGTTATTTTTACTTCTATACTAGCTGAACGAATAAGTCTAACACGCTACAAAAATAAAACTGCTAAAAGAAATTCTTATGTAAATAACTGACACACATGTGTTTCGTGTTGACAGCTCAGTATCACGTAAGTCTCTATCTGAAGTTAGTTTAGCTACGAACATCACTAATTACATCATAACGTATAAAACAAAACCCATGTTGAGGAACATTATTTTTAACTGAAGGTTACATTTCAATCGAGTTTTGAATCCCGTCCCCAATACAACGTCAGTTCCCTTGGTATGAAGTCGCTACTTACGAATACATTATTGCACTGGAGTTGCAAGATGAAGTCTGAATGAGTGACATGAAGAAATAAAAATAATTACCCTTCCATTAAAAGTAAAAATTATAAAATAACTTTTTGATAGGTGTACATATCATTCGCTTGCATTGTGAGTACAAAGGTTGCTTCTGAACAAAAATACTACTGTGACTAATTTTCATGAATGATGAATATTTTAATGCCTCTGCGTTAATTCAATATTAATTAAAATATAATCTCTTACTTGCGTTAAAGTACCTGCACCGACGGAGTTTGAAACCCTGCATCATCTTCAATAGCTCCGTTGTCCTGACAGCTAAAGTAGTCAAAATGATGTCGTACAACGTACACAAATTACCACGTAAGATGTGAGTGAGCGCATTAATCAAGTAGTCCCCACAAATGAAATATATAAAAAATTATAAAAAACATATAAATAAAAATAGCCTAAACGGGGTGTTGAAAGCTTAATTTATATACAGTCAAGTAAATATTTGCAATGTGTCTCGTACCAAAAAATTCAATTAACTCAAAGTAAAAGTATTGTCAAAACTGTATGTAGTGCACAATCGAATTTTGTTGAAATACTTAATTAATTTGGTTTGTGAGCTATAGCACTACGCTACGGTCAGTCAGTCATCGACCTCTTACATTCAATCGATGCTGAGTATATGCTATTAGCAGATTACTAACATTATATCAAGGTTGTAATTTCTTAGAAATTCTGATACGTGTTTTATCCATAATTCCTATACATTGTAATTTTAGTTCAGAAAAAATCTGCTAATACTAATGTCTGTTATGAGGTACTTATCATGCAAAAGGAACGATGAGAAATTTAATTGCTTCGCTTGAAAAAGAGACATTTGGTAGAAGAGAGCAGCATGGATCGGGAAACGTGGGTAGTTGTCAGCGTTCTCTTGACGAGACGAACCACAGGCGCAGTGAACCCTGACATTTGCTGATGCGCCTCAGGTAAAACGGCACGGCTGGGGATCGGCGGAGCTCACTGCCCTGGAGCGAGCCGTGCATGTTTAGGAAAGAAGCGTCGTTAGCGGACGTAGAGGCAGACTCCAGTGAGTACGGGAGGACGACCTAAACAGCTCGTCTTGGGAGGTACGGAAGTTGGCAGCAATCCCTAACAGTGTACTGACCCCACTGACGACGCCTGTTTGCAAGTTGTCACTTAATTGTAGCGATCAATAGATTGCGTTTTTCATCTGTAATGATGCTGAAATGGAAGGCTAACAAACACGACTGAACGTGTAAAAAGCGAACTGTATTTCACAGAGTTGATTTCCTTAGTCTTTTGATTCCTCTTTAACCTTAACTTCTTCGATGAGACCCCTTTCGGAGAAATTTCTATTGTAGTCGTATCTCTGTCACCGATAAGCGAACGTTGCAGAATTTTCACTAATGTCTAGAACTCAAATTAAAGATAGAGAAAAAGAGTTATTATGCAAGCAATGAGTCTGTAAGGCGACAAAACTCGGCAAAGATTAACCTCAACATAGAAGTGAACAAATATGTTATTAGGTAAACTCTTAAATAGGACATGCGTGTATTTTTATTTAACTCTTGATTTGGCATTTCTTTACAGTTCGAGAAGAAAAAAAGGGTATCTATTTTTCTAGAAATTGGGACTTTTGTAAATGTAATGATATACCTCTACAACACTTAAGAAGTACTTAACACTGTGGGCTGAGGATGACACGGCGACTGGTCGGTACCCTTCTGCCTTCCAAAGCCTGTTCGGATGGAGTTTAGTTTTTTAACACGTATCCTATCATCCTGAACATTCTTCTTGTCAGCGATTTTCATATGATCTGTTCTGCGCAGAACCTCATCATCCCTTACTTTATCCGCCTATTAAATTTTCAACATTCTTTTGTACCACCACCTCTCAAATACTTCGATTCTTTTCTCTTCCGGTTTTCTCATATTCTTTGTACTTCTGTAAAGAATGAAACAGTAAACTTTTTAGGTTGTCTGTGGTACTATAAAAAAACTAAAGAAAGGCAAGTGGTACTCCGTAAAACATAGTTGATCCAGTGCTACTTTACGCATCTGAGGCTTTGATAGCAACTAAGGAAGACATAAATCGAGCAGTGACGTCAGAAAAGAAATTCCTCAGAGGTATTAAAGGATGTAAACTGGAAGAGTAAGAAACAGAGATATTTGAAAAGAGCTTATAATATTTGCAAGAACAGGAAAAATTGACGCATATAAACAGAAATGGAAGCATCATGTAGGCAGAATCCAACAAGGCAGATATCCTAGAAAATGTTTCGTAGTATTTTCCCCAGGGGTAAGGGATGCAGGTCGGCCCGGCGAGCGATGGGGCTATGCAGGTTTCTAGAATGTAGAAATGATGATGGCTTCTACAAGTTTAATTTTATTTATTTATTTGAAAAAAAAATTTGTGATGTAACTCGTAAAATATTAAGTCCTTTCAGTGCCTAAGATGTTACTTTATTCTTGTGTAAAACAGCGTAAACGTACATGGATATAAGACATAGAAGTGAACTTGTGACATGTCCATCATAGAACTAGCGTCTATTCCTTGCTTTGTTCCATTCAGTATATTTTGTTAGAAGTTACAAGGAGTCGGCATAAGCGCAGTACATACAGTTATATTGAAGACTGACAGTTGGTTGGCTTGTTAGCGGCACGATTCAGTTCTATCACACGTGAGGAAGCGCATATGGTCGGTAAAACGACGCTGGAGTGGGGCATAGCTGAATATATGTCAACAAACCCGGACTATGATTTAGCAGAAAAGGGCTAAAGAAGTGGGCGCTAAACTCTATTAGTTTTTCTGCCATTTCCCAACAGAATGTGAAGAATAGTAGCGTACATCATTGTTACCTAAAACGACCGGTGATCGAAGGGTAAAACGGTCATCCCTGTACATACACGAAGATATTCGAACTGTCCGAAGTACGTACTTGTTTAATAGAATCGCAGGTCGTTGCTCAAATGCGTTCCTGACAGTACATCCCCGCTGTGTCGAGCTCTGAATGATGGTGTTATTCCTTTACGGCACGAACATTATGTGCACACATCAGTAAGAATGTAAACATCAGGTATCACTGCACTTTTAATCAATTATCATTTGGAGAATCGCCCGTTAAAGGTGAAATGTTATCACCAAATTTTGAACTTTTACTGGAAGCATCACAGAAAGTGGTGGTTGGTAAATTGCAATATTCATACGATTATTTACTCGCACCCATATGAAGAGCGACTAACTTGTTTATCTTTCATGAACAGTCAGGATCCCAGGAGCAATTGATTTTGCACTGACTTAGCGACTTACTAAGAATGCGATATTGCACTGCCTGTGTTGTTCAGAAGTACGGTTGCAATGCCCGTTCGGACTCGCGTGCATGTCCAAAAGAACGTGCGCTGCGGGGACTACAGCCGGTATGATATACATGAGATGTATTCGTGGTTGCGGATGTGGACAACCATCATGAACAACGACAACGAAAATTTGTGCCCGACAGGAACTCGAACCCTTATAATGTACCCGTTTATCACGAGTTGTCGTCTTACCATTAGGTTATCAGAGCAGACTACACGGCCATACAAAAACCTCCATATGTCCGCTGACTCCAGTCAAGCGACTTTCAATTAAAATATCTTCCCTATAAGTGAATATATATAGTGAATGTACGAGTTATAATGCCCTTCGTTACGAATGGTCCCATATACAGGGTGTCCCAGCTATCTTGTCCACCCAAAATATCTCTGAAACAATAACAGCTATTGGAAAACGACTTTCACCGGTATCAATGTAGGACTGGGGCCCATGAATGTACATATTTGGAAACATTCTAAAACGAAAGCATATGTGTTTTTTAACACAAACTTATGTTTTTTAAATGGACCTCCTGTATTTTTTCTTCAGTAATCCATAGCATGACAAAGCACATACACAATGGCGTTGATTGCATCGCAATATTCCCATTACATCCCGAGATATTAAGATGCGAAGTTGACGCTTGAAACACCCGACATGCGCTGCTAGCGCACGTCCTGAGGCTCAGGCGTGAACCCCATGCTGCCCGTAATCGCGATGTGATTGACATGCGTAATCACACTTCCATACTTATCAGAGTTCCGAAACGAATAATACGGTCTGCTGCGCGATTACGGGCAGTATGGGGTTCACGCCTGAGCCTCAGGACGTGCGCTAGCAGCGCATGTCGGGTGTTTCAAGCGTCAGCTTCGCGTCTCAATATCTCGGGATGTAATGGGAATATTGCGATGCAATCAACGCCATTGTGTATGTGCTTTGTCATGCTATGGATTGCTGAAGAAAAAATATAGGAGGTCCATTTAAAAAAAACATTAGTTTGTGTTAAAAAACACATATCCTTTCGTTTTAGAATGTTTCCAAATATGTACATTCATGGGCCCCAGCCCTACATTGATACCGGTGGAAGTCGTTTTCCAATAGCTCTTATTGTTTCAGAGATATTTTGGGTGGACAAGATAGCTGGGACACCCTGTATAGCAAAGCAAATATAACTACGTTCTGATAACTATTTTACAGTATGAACAACGTTTAAATGATTTAGTAAGGGCTTAACATTATATTTGCAGATAAATAGTACTTATCTTGCACAATGGCCTCAGTGGTTGGGATGGAATCTTTGTTCCCATATGATGTATTAGAAACTTTTATCCTAGGTTATTGAAATGGCAAATCGCTGGAACATTATGTCGTTTTTAGCCGTTCCCTTTATTTATATGATGATCTACATCTGCTTCTACATACATAATCCGCAAGCCATTGTACGGTGTGTGGCAGAGGGTACCCTTTACCACAACTAGTCGTTTCCTTTCCTGTTCCACTCGCAGATACAGCGAGGGAGAAACGGCTGTCTATATGCCTCCATATGAGCCCTAATTTATCGAATCATATCTCCGTGGTCCCTGCGCGAAATGTATGTTGGCGGCAATGGGATCGTTTTGAAGTCATCTTCAAATTCCAGTTCTCTAAACATTCTCTGTAGTGTTCTTCGAAATGAATGTCTTCTTCCCTTCAGCGATTCCCACTTGAGCCTCCGAAGCATATCCGTAACACTTACATGCTGTTCGAACTTATCGGTAACAAATCTAACAACTCGCCTTTGAATTGCTTCGATGTTTTCTTTCAATTGGACGTGGTGCGGATTCCAAACAATCGACCAGTACTCAAAAATGAGTCGTACTAGCGTCATGTACGCGGTCTCAGATGAACTAAACTTTCCTAAAATTCTCCCAATAAACCGAAGTTGACGATTCGCCTTCCCAACCACAATCCTCACATGCTCGTTCGATTTCATATCGCTTCCCGACGTTACGCCGAGATACTTACCGACGTGACAGTGTCTAGAAGAACACTACTATTGCTGTATCCGAAAATTACGGATTTGTTTTTCCAACTCATCTGCATTAACTTACATTTTCCTACATTAAGAGCAAACTGCCTTTCATCACACCAACTCCAAATTTTGTCCAAGTCATCTTGTATCAACAAACAGTCACTTATCTTTAACACCTTCTTGTGCACCATAGCATCATCAGCGAACAACCGCAGATTGCTGCCCACCGTGTCTGCCAAATCATTTATGTATATACAAAGTAACAACGGTCCTATCACACTTCCCTGGGGCTCTCCTGATGTTACTCCTGTCTCCGATCGAGGACAGCTTACCGGGTTCTATTACTTAAGACATCTTCGAGCTAGTCACATATTTTGGAGCCTATTTTGTATGCACGTGCCTTCGTTAACATTCTGCAGTGGGGGTACCGTGTCGAATGCTTTTTGTAAATCTAGAAATATTGAATCTACTAGTTGCCCTTCCGTAGCTCGCAGTGTATCATGTAAGAAAAGAGCAAGCTGGGTTTCACACGAGCAATGATTTCTGAAGCCGTGCTGATTCTTGGACATAAGCTTTTCGGTCTCTAAGGAATTTGTTATATTATAACTCAGATTGTACTCCATAATTCTGCAGCAAACCGATGTTAAGGATAATTGTCTGTAATTTTGTGTGTCCGTTCTTTACCCTTCTTATATGCAGGAGTCACCAGCGCTTTACTCTAGTCGCTTGGCACTTTGCTCTAGTCGAGAGATTCGTGATAAATGCAAACTAAGTTAGGAGCCAATGCGTAGAGTACTCTTTGTAAAGACGAAGTGGGATTCCATCTGGGCCGTTAGGTGTGGCTAAGCGGTTCAGTCTGGAACCGGGCGATCGCAGGTTCGGATCCTGCCTCGGGCATGGACATGTGTGATGTCCTTAGGTTAGTTAGGTTTAAGTAGTTCTAGGTTCTAGGGGACTGATGACCTCAGATGTTAAGTCCCCCTAGTGCTCAGAGCCATTTGAACGATTTTTTGATTCCATCTGGGCCTGGGGAGTTATTTGTTTCCAACTCCTTCACGTGTTTTTCTACTCCAGGGATACTTATTACTATGTCATCCATACGGGAATCTGTGTGATGATAAAAGGATGGTACGTTTCTATGATTCTCCTACGTGAATGATTTCTTAAACGTGGAGTTTTCTCCTACGTGAATGATTTCTTAAACGTGAAGTTTAAATCTTCGATCTTCCTTTTCCTATCTTCTACTGCCAAGCCAGGCTGGTCAACGAGTGAGTGGTTGGAAGCCTTAGACTCGCTTAGAGATTTATGCATAGGACCAGAATTTTTTCGTGTTTTCCGCCAGATCTTTAGCCAAGGAATGATGGTGGTAGATGTTGTAGGCTTCGCGTGTAGATCTTTTCATAGACGCACGAATCTCTACTAATAATTGCCTGTCATCATCCTCTTTTGAACCGAGAGTGCAACAACCTTTGTTTTCTGAGCAATGAAAAATTGTGCCAGATCGGGAGTCGAGCCTGGATCCTCCGCTTATGGTGAGCGGTCGCCTTACCATTATACTATTCGAGCACAGTTGACGACCAGACCCAAACTTCCATAGCTCGTCAGCCATCTATCTACAGCCTGCACTCCGTAATGAACGTTGGCTCATCGGAATTTCTTGACACACATTTTACATGACGGTTTGCACATGCATATAGTGCAGCTTTCTTGAACTAGATAAAGAAGATAGTCGAGCAGAGAATATAATGTCCCAAACTTAACAGCTACTAAACCAACTCTGACGTGCATGGCGCCAATAAATCGGTGTATCGCTCACGAACCCAGCTTCCAGTACTTCGTAGAATAGGATGTAGTCAGAATTGGTATTACTATGACTGTCTTAATTGAAACTATTTCTCAGATTTAATTAATATATTTTTTTCTGGAAATAATTATTTGCGTGATGATTTATAAGCCTAATGGTTAATAACAAAGTTTACAAACTTTGATGATATGAAAACTAGTAGCTTATTGTTATTTTATAAAATCGATTTCATTATCGATAGTAAAATTGGGATAATTGTATATGAAGACACAAAATTTGCATGAAAACTGAAGCATAATAATTACTGTAACCGCTGTTTTTAACTGTGCTCTTCGTGCCGCCTGTGTTTACGTGCTACGTCTTCGTCGAGCAAATTTCAATTGTGTGTGGATTTTATGTAAACGTGCCTCGTGAAAATACTCCTTTTTTTGTATATTTTAACTCCCATTGTTTCCCATTCTCATGCGTAAACTCCATCTTTTATCCCCATCTTCTATGCATTAACATTTTCTTTTACACAGTCTCATGGGGCAGGGGTATGAAATAACAATAAAAGTAAAAAACTTACGAAAGACGAACGTTTGCGTTTCGCTAGCAATCCAATGAGCTTGTTTTGCGTGTACGAGGCTCTGCACTCCCATGCTGTTACGTGCGTTCACATTGCATTCCGAATAATTCCAAATGGAATCCATTAATTTCGAAATATTATGGCCACTATTTCAGCAGTACGATTGCCTAGACATCAGTTTTTTGTCAAGCAATGATCCTAACTTTCTCAGCCACAATATACTAAGATGTTGTTTGGATGTCTTCACCCATCTACTTCAAGCTGAGCTGTTATACGTTTCTGGCAGTAAACCTTTATGTTTTTAATATATAACAATGAAAAATTTGTAATATTTTATTTCAAATTACTGCCACTCATCTAGGCTTGCCCAAATGATTATACTGTATATAATCCATTATTTGTCCTACTAGTCTAGACCCAATTAACATTTCTTTTTATGGTGGTTGTAAACTGATAACAGTTGGACTGTTATAAGATCCAATGTTAAGTTAAAATTTTTTAAAAATCGCTTATCTTTGTATAATAGTCCTTTTTTATTTCAAGTTTTTTTCATTAACCTCGGCTCGTCGAAATGATTCTGTTATGTCATTTATTACATTCACGTCTATTGTAGTACGAGTATGACTACATTTGTTGACACTTAGATAACATTTTATTTAGTGGTGGTTGGAAACTTATTCCTTCGCAACTTACATTTTATTTATTGTCGATATCGCTTTCATGTTTATATTGTACCACATCAGTTATTGGTTGTAAATGTCTTCAGTTCTGATTATTGACTGAAGACTATCTCCGTAACGTTGTTCACGATGTTACCTAGCGACACATATTTCGTGCAGTTAGTATATAAGTTTCTTCTCCATGAAAGCAGCATAAATGTACTTTTTGTGAAGATGCTCACGAGTTTCTGACATATACTTAATCACAAGGCATAATAGTTTCTAAAGTTACTCTTTGACTTGATTTCTGTGGTTAATGCTAGCGCAACCTGCTGGCCTTCGTTTGCTTCTTCGATAGCTTAATCGCCACACTCAATCTGGCACTGGTTCTAATCAGACAGACAACAGCTCTATCTAATATGCCACCATGAAATTAGATCTGTATTGCTTTCAGTCTTTTTTCTCACCTTCGTGAGCTTTGTACTAAAGTTTGATTTTTAATGTAAGTACGATATTAAATGAAATTTCTGTATAGGTGACTACTTAGCTGCATACTTATGTTATTACGTACATATTTTCCACCGTTAATTTTCTTGTGCACTTCAATCCACAGCTTCAGTCTGATGTGAAATTTCGAAAAGCGTAACGCTTAATAATTATGCGATTAAGACGTTTCTATAATCCAAAGCTGTGCCTAATCTGTACGGTCGCCTGCCTCTAGCATGGTGCATTTGTCTATTAGGTAATCAAATATTACTTCAATTTACTTCCATTGTCAAGCATAGTGTCAGAACATCATTCCCCTTCCCTAAAACCAAACGATTAACATTTAACATGTCGTCAAGTACGGTATTATTGCCGCTCGGAGTGGCCGTGCGGTTTGAGGCGCCATGTCAAGGATTACGCGGCCCCTCCCGCCGGAGGTTCGAGTCCTCCCTCGGGCATGAGTGCGTGTGTTGTTCTTAGCATAAGTTAGATTAAGTAGTGTGTAAGTCTAGGGTCAGATGACCTCAGCAGTTTGTTCCCTTAAGAATTAACACACATTTTTTCGTAAGTTTATTTACCCATTATTTTGTATAGCAATTTGATCAACATGTTTTTCTATGGAAGACCTGTCAAACAAACTGAACGACAGAGTTTATCTGCCTTTGCTATCTTCGAGAACACATGTACACTACTGGCCATTAAAATTGCTACACCACGAAGATGACGTGCTACAGACACGAAATTTAACCGACAGGAAGAAGATGCTGTGATATGCAAATATTTAGCTTTTCAGGGCATTCACACCGGTGAATTCGCGCCGGTGGCGACACCTACAAAGTGCTGGCATGAGGAAAGTTTCCAACCGATTTCTCATTCACAAACAGCAGCTGACCGGCGTTGCCTTGTGAAACGTTGTTGTGATGCCTCGTGTAAGGAGGAGAAATGCGTACCATTACGTTTCCGACTTTGATAAAAGTCGGATTGTAGCCTATCGCGATTGCGGTTTATGGTATCGCGACATTGCTGTTCGCGTTGGTCGAGATCCAATTACTGTTAGCAGAATATGGAAACGGTGGTTTCAGCAGAGTAACACTGGATCCCAACAGCCTCGTATCACCAGCAGTCGAGATGACAGGCATCTTATCTGCATGGCTGTAACGGATCGTGCAGCCACGTCTAGATCCCTGAGTCAACAGATGGGGACGTTTGCAAGACAACAACCATCTGCACAAACAGTTCGACGACGTTTGCAGCAGCATGGACTATCAGCTCGGAGACCATGGCTGTGATTACCCTACACGCTGCATCACAGACAGGAGCGCCTGCGATGGTGTACTCAACGACGAACCTGGGTGCACGAATGGCATAACGTCATTTTTTCGGATGAATCCAGGTACTGTTTACAGCATCATGATGGTCGCACCCGTGTTTGGCGACATCGCGGTGAACACACATTGGAAGCGTGTATTCGTCATCGCCATACTGGCGTATCACCCGGCGTGATGGTATGGGGTGACATTGGATACACGTCTCGGTCACCTATTGTTCGCATTGACGGCACTTTGAACAGTGGACGTTACATTTCAGATGTGTTACGACCCGTGGCTCTATCCTTCATTCGATCCCTGCGAAACCCTAAATTTCAGCAGGACAATGCACGACAGCATGTTGCAGGTCCTGTACGGGCCTTTCTGGATACAGAAAATGTTCGACTGCTGCCCTGGCCAGCACATTGTCCAGATCTCTCACCAATTGAAAACGTCTGGTCAATGGTGGCCGAGCAACTGGCTCGTCACAATACGCCAGTCACTACTCTTGATGAACTGTGGTATGGTGTTGAAGCTGCATGGGCATGTGTACCTGTACATGCCATCCAAGTTCTGTTTGACTCCATGCCCAGGCGTATCAAGGCCGTTATTACAGCCAGAGGTGGTTATTCTGGGTACTGATTTCTCAGGATCTATGCACCTAAATTGCGTGAAAGTGTAGTCACATGTCAGTTGTAGTATAATATATTTGTCCAATGAATACCCGTTTATCATCTTGGTGTAGCAATTTTAATGGCCAGTAGTGTATGATAATCTTCCGACAACACGATGATACACTGATCAGCCAAAATATTATCTCCACCTACCTAATAGCCGGTATGCGTTCTATCGCATTAAGATTTGACGAGTTGAGCGGCAAGCACATCAATTGAAACTCCCCACTTTGTTGCTCCAACCATTCCATCATACTCTTGGCCTTCCGCATGGCGCATTATCTTGCTGAAAAGTGCCACTGCCACAGGGAAACATGATTATAATGAAGGGATGTATGTGGTCTACGAGGTGCGGCTAGAAAAAAACCGAACTGATGCTGGAAAAAACATTTATTTACAATTATTTACAATTTCATGTTATCTCCTTCAATGTACTCTCCTCCTCGGTCTCTACACCGCTCCATACGAATTTTCCACTGTTCATAGCAATGCTGCAGATCATTTTCGGTAAGTCCATACATTACTTCCGTCGCTTTTTCTTTTACTGCTTCAATAGTCTCAAATCTAGTTCCTTTCAAAGCTGACTTGACTTGAGGGAAAAGAAAAAAGTCACAGGGGGCCAAATCAGGTGAGTAGGGTGGATGATCTAAGATGGGAATGTTGTGTTTTGCCAAAAACGTCTTCACTGACAACGCACTGTGAGCTGGGGCATTGTCTTGGTGAAGGATCCATGACTTTTTTCTCCACAAATCGTTCCGTTTTCTCCGTACTCGCTCACGTAGGGTAGCCAGGACGCTAATGTAGTGATGCTGATTCACTGTTTGTCCCTCTGGTACCCAATCAATGTGCACAATCCCTTTGATGTCAAAAAAAAAAAACAATCATCATTGTTTGTCGTGGAGAACCAGGAGTTTTCCAATGCATCGATTGGCGTTTAGTTTCGGGATCGTAAGTAAAAAACCACGATTCATCGCAAGTAATAACATTTTGTAAGAAGGTGGGATCACTTTCAATGTTTTCCAGGATGTCAGAACAAATCATTCTTCGGCGTTCCTTCTGTTCAATTGTGAGACACTTTGGAACCATTTTTGAACACACTTTGTTCATGTTGAAACTTTCATGAAGAATCTGCCTAACACTTTCCTTGTCAACTCCTGTTAACTCAGACACTGATCTGATTGTTAAACGGCGATCTTGTCGAACAAGTTTACCGATTTTTTCAATGTTTGCATCAGTTTTTGCTGACAATGGTCTGCCAGTGCGAGTGTCATCACTGGTGTCTTCGCGGCCATCTTTAAATCGTTTAAACCACTCAAACACTTGTGTTCGCGATAAACAATCATCACCGTACACTTTTTGTAACATTACAAACGTTTCACTTGCAGATGTTCCTAGTTTGAAACAAAATTTGATGTTAACACGCTGTTCTTTCTGTAGACTCAACATTTTCCGACGCACAGACAAAACGTCAACTACTTAAAACAGACGCCACGGGCAGACTGAGTGCAGGAGGCAGATGAAACTCGAGCAGTAGGCGGAGCGAGAGTCACGTGACAGGCCACGCGACTTTCAGCCTTATTGCATTCGTTTTATTGTTTCACCAGTACTAGTCCGGTTTTTTTCTAGCCACACCTCGTATAACCAGTGTACAACACTCCCTGGCCGTCATTGTGCTTTCCACGAGCTCCACTGGACTCATCAACGCCCGCGTGAACGGTCCCTAGAGCCTAATGAAGTCCACACTAGCTTGTCTCCGTCCGCAGTACAGTATTCGAGGAGCTGCTCCCCTGGAAGGCTACGGATTCGTACACTCATATCGGCTTGATGGAGATGGTATAAGGGTCCTCTATTCCATGAAACGCCCTGCAACAGTTCCGACGTCCACTGCCGATAATCACGTGCCCATTTCACTCATAGCTGCCAATATCCTGGTGTTAATATCTGCACATTCCACATGGATCATCGGCTGAGGAGGCCCATCCTTTGGAGTATTTGGTGCACTGTGTGTTCAGACACACTTGTACTCTGCCCAGCATTGAAGTCTGATGTTAGTTCCGCCACAGTTCACCGCCTGCCTTGTTTTAAGGGTCTGTCTAGGCTACGACCACCCACCCCAAGACGTCTGGTCGTGGTTTCACCTTGGTTTCGCCATATGTTCAGACGCCCCTCGCCACACTCCTCGAACACCCGTCAAGTCAGTTTCCAAAATGCTCGTGCCGAGCCTCCAGGCCATCGCAATCTGCCGTAGGTCAAACTCAGATAGATCGCGCTCCTTCCCCATTCTACCACGAACAGCGCACTAATTGATATTACATGAACCGCGCATGTGTCTGACTAATTGTCGTTCTTGGCCAAGTGATGCTGCTATCTCTTGGATGGATTTACATCGACGGTATATTGGTGGTCACAATGTTCTGGATGATCAGTGTATATCCTACGAGGAAACGTCACCAACTTGATCTCATACTTTAGCTATAAAAAATCACACTTACAAGTTTCAGCCCCAGAATTTGATCCCAGTCGAAAATTTGGCCATAGAAGTGATAGAAAGCAATTATCACCATTGGAAATACACATTTTACACTTCCGAACGCTCCGGCTGTGTTACTTGTTTCGCCCCACTGCAGCCCCTTAATAGAGATGGGTAGTTCGCGCACGAACGGGTGCAAAGGAACGGTTCACCAAGATGAACGAAAGGACCCAGGAACGAATTCCAAGGAACGATCGGTTCATAGTTCACTTCTGTCGCTGCGGTCTACTTATAGTTCCCGGGAACGAGGAACAATCGGTTCCTAGTTCACTAGTTCACTTCGGTCGCGGCGGTCACTTCGGCAGTTCTCGTTCCAGCCTCGGTCGCGTGCTCGTCTCAATCTCGGTCTCCCTCGGCCGCATTCGTCGTTCTTCGCATGACCACCTGTCTCAGTTCCACTGCCGACTGCTCCTAGTTAGTTCAGTATCCAGTTGTTCGTTTCATTCACTGCGCTCGCCCATTTTTCATGTGTTTCAAACTGTTCTTGCACTTGGTTCTGGCTATTCAGCGTCCAAGACCGGTAATCAAAAAGTATTTTATGTTGTTGTTGTCTTCAGTCCTGAGACTGGTTTGATGTAGCTCTCCATGCTACTCGATCCTGTGCAAGCTTCTTCTTCTCCCAGTACCTACTGCAACCTACATCCTTCTGAATCTGCTTAGTGTATTCATCTCTTGGTCTCCCTCTACGATTTTTACCCTCCACACTGCCCTCCAATGCTAAATTTGTGATCCATTGATGCCTCAGAACATGTCCTACCAACCGGTCCCTTCTTCTTGTCAAGTTATGCCACAAACTCCTCTTCTCCCAAATTCTATTCAGTACCACCTCATTAGTTATGTGATCTACCCATCTAATCTTCAGCATTCTTCTGTAGCACCACATTTCAAAAGCTTCTATTCTCTTCTTGTCCAAACTATTCATCGTCCATATTTCACTTCCATACATGGCTACACTCCATACAAATACTTTCAGAAACGACTTCCTGACACTTAAATCTATACTCGATGTTAACAAATTTCTCTTCTTCAGAAACACTTTCCTTGCCATTGCCAGTCTACATTTTATATCCTCTCTACTTCGACCATCATCAGTTATTTTGCTCCCCGAATAACAAAACTCCTTTACTACTTTAAGTGTCTCATTTCCTAATCTAATTCCCTCAGCATCACCCGACTTAATTCGACTACATTCCATTATCCTCGTTTTACTTTTGTTGATGTTCATCTTATATCCTCCTTTCAAGACACTGTCCATTCCGTTCAACAGCTCTTCCAAGTCCTTTGCTGTCTCTGACAGAATTACAATGTCATCGGCGAACCTGAACGTTTTTATTTCTCCTCCATGGATTTTAATACCTACTCCGAATTTTTCTTTTGTTTCCTTTACTGCTTGCTCAATATACAGATTGAATAACATCGGGGACAGGCTACAACCATGTCTCACTCCCTTCCCAACTACTGCTTCCCTTTCAAGTCCCTCGACTCTTATAACTGCCATCTGGTTTCTGTACAAATTGTAAATAGCCTTTCGCTCCCTGTATTTTACCGCTGCTTCCCCCATGAACCATGGACCTTGCCGTTGGTGGGGAGGCTTGCATGCCTCAGCGATATAGATGGCCGTACCGTAGGTGCAACCACAACGGAGGGGTATCTGTTGAGAGGCCAGACAAACATGTGGTTCCTGAAGGGGGGCAGCAGCCTTTTCAGTAGTTGCAGGGGCAACAGTCTGGATGATTGACTGATCTGGCCTTGTAACATTAACCAAAACGGCCTTGCTGTGCTGGTACTGCGAACGGCTGAAAGCAAGGGGAAACTACAGCCGTAATTTTTACCGAGGACATGCAGCTTTACTGTATGATTAAATGATGATGGCGTCCTCTTGGGTAAAATATTCCGGAGGTAAAATAGTCCCCCATTCGGATCTCCGGGCGGGGACTACTCAGGAGGACGTCGTTATCAGGAGAAAGAAAACTGGCATTCTACGGATCGGAGCGTGGAATGTCAGGTCCCTTAATCGGGCAAATAGGTTAGAAAATTTAAAAAGGGAAATGGATAGGTTAAAGTTAGATATAGTGGGAATTAGTGAAGTTCGGTGGCAGGCGGAACAAGACTTTTGGTCTGGTGATTACAGGGTTATAAATGCAAAAGCAAATAGGGGTAATGCAGGGGTAGGTTTAATAATGAATAAAACAATAGGAGTGCGGGTTAGCTACTACAAACAGCATAGTGAACGCATTATTGTGGCCAAGATAGACACAAAGCCCATGATTAGTACAGTAGTACAAGTTTATATGCCAACTAGCTCTGCAGATGATGAAGAAATTGATGAAATGTATGACGAGATAAAAGAAATTATTCAGGTAGTGAAGGGAGACGAAAATTTAATAGTCATGGTTGACTGGAATTCGTCAGTAGGAAAAGGGAGAGAAGGAAACATAGTAGGTGAATATGGATTGGGGGGAAGAAATGAAAGAGGAAGCCGCCTTGTAGAATTTTGCACAGAGCATAACTTAATCATAGCTAACACTTGGTTCAAGAATCATAAAAGAAGGTTGTATACCTGGAAGAATCCTGGAGATACTAAAAGGTATCAGATAGTTTATATAATGGTAAGACAGAGATTTAGGAACCAGGTTTTAAATTGTAAGACATTTCCAGGGGCAGATGTGGATTCTGACCACAATCTATTGGTTATGAACTGCAGATTGAAACTGAAGAAACTGCAAAAAGGTGGGAATGTAAGGAGATGGGACCTGGATAAACTGAAAGAACCTGAGGTTGTAGAGAGTTTCAGGGAGAGCATAAGGGAACAATTGACAGGAATGGGGGAAAGAAATACAGTAGAAGAAGAATGGGTAGCTCTGAGGGATGAAGTAGTGAAGGCAGCAGACGATCAAGTAGGTAAAAAGACGAGGGCTAATAGAAATCCTTGGGTAACAGAAGAAATATTGAATTTAATTGATGAAAGGAGAAAATATAAAAATGCAGTAAATGAAGCAGGCAAAAAGGAATACAAACGTCTCAAAAATGAGATCGACAGGAAGTGCAAAATGGCTAAGCAGGGATGGCTAGAGGACAAATGTAAGGATGTAGAGGCTTGTCTCACAAGGGGTAAGATAGATACTGCCTACAGGAAAATTAAAGAGACCTTTGGAGAGAAGAGAACCACTTGTATGAATATCAAGAGCTCAGATGGCAACCCAGTTCTAAGCAAAGAAGGGAAGGCAGAAAGGTGGAAGGAGTATATAGAGGGTTTATACAAGGGCGATGTACTTGAGGACAATATTATGGAAATGGAAGAAGATGTAGATGAAGATGAAATGGGAGATAAGATACTGCGTGAAGAGTTTGACAGGGCACTGAAAGACCTGAGTCGAAACAAGGCCCCGGGAGTAGACAACATTCCATTAGAACTACTGATGGCCTTGGGCGAGCCATTCATGACAAAACTCTACCATCTGGTGAGCAAGATGTATGAGACAGGCGAAATACCCACAGACTTCAAGAAGAATATAATAATTCCAATACCAAAGAAAGCAGGTGTTGACAGATGTGAAAATTACCGAACTATCAGTTTAATAAGTCACAGCTGCAAAATACTAACGCGAATTCTTTACAGACGAATGGAAAAACTGGTAGAAGCGGACCTCGGGGAAGATCAGTTTGGATTCCGTAGAAATGTTGGAACACGTGAGGCAATACTAACCTTACGACTTATCTTAGAAGAAAGATTAAGAAAAGGCAAACCTACGTTTCTAGCATTTGTAGACTTAGAGAAAGCTTTTGACAACGTTAACTGGAATACTCTCTTTCAAATTCTGAAGGTGTCAGGGGTAAAATACCCCTGTATATAGACCCTGTATATGCTCCTTCCACCTTTCTGCTTCCCTTCTATGCTTAGAAATGGGTTTCCATCTGAGCTCTTGATGTTAATACAAGTGGCTCTCTTTTCTCCAAAGGTCTCTTTAATTTTCCTGTAGGCAGTATCTATCTTACCCCTAGTGAGATAAGCTAGTTACGTAAATTACGTAAAAATTACGTTGCATCTAATAGGTACGTCTTCTCAGGTAATAATAGGGCATATCAGCTCACTTCATTATATCGACGAACAGCAGAAGACATACTTATAATAAGGGAAGTTTTTTTTTTGTTATTCATATATTTTTTGGTTTCGTCGACTTGATTTAGCAACTATCTTTCAATAATTTGCTTAATTTTTAGTGTAAGAAAATTCTTATAAAGCAATTTTCGTGTATCTTTCTTATACAAAACATTACATTTAGGAAGTCGCTAATTATTTTAAGTTTGATTGTTTCCAATTTGCATTACCTGCTAGTTTGGTTTCATGGAAAAAAAACGAAGTGGGTTGTGGGTCATTTTGGCTCAGTAGGAAAAGCGGTGCCTCTCCATTTGAGAAGACATAGATTACCATAAAATCTTATTACTTATTATCTCAAAAACATTTGTTCAGAAGGAGCTTTCAAACCATAAACTTTATTACTGCAAACTTAATTATTATTATTATTATTATTATTATTGCTGCATTAACTTATGCAACATAAAAACCTAATTTTTACTAAGCGTGTGACGCAAGTATGGTGAGAAAACCTCATTTTATTTTATGCTTCCATAAAGTATTTACTTCACCTATGAACTCAGAGACAATGAGAAGTATATACGGGGTGAGGCATCTAACGTTACCGCTGGATATATTTCGTAAACCACATGAAATACTGACGAATCTATTCCACAGACCGAACGTGAGGAGAGGGGCTAGTGTAATTGGTTAATACAAACCATAAAAAAATGCACGGAAGTATGTTTATTAACACAAACCTACGTTTCTTTTAAATCGAACCCCGTTAGTTTTGTTAGCACATCTGAACATATAAACAAATACGTAATCAGTGCTGTTTGTTGCATTGTAAAATGTTAATTACATCCGGAGATATTGTAACCTAAAGTTGACGCTTGAGTACCACTCCTCCGCTGTTCGATCGTGTGTATCGGAGAGCACCAAATTACGTAGGGATCCAAAGGGAACGGTGATGGACCTTAGGTACAGAAGAGACTGGAACAGCACATTACGTCCACATGCTAACAGCTTTTTATTGGTCTTTTTCACTGACGAACATGTACATTACCATGAGGGGTGAGGTAAACGTACACACGTGGTTTCCTTTTTCAATTACGAAGTGGAATAGTGTGGTTTACGAAATATATCCAGCGGTAACGTTAGGTGACTCACCCTGTATAGGGTGTAACGATTATTGTTTACAATGTAGCATAGCTATGTAGTAGAAGTCGAAACTAAGAATTTTATGCAAGACACTTGTGATCTATTAAGTTGGGAAACAGTCCCCAACAGGTTTACAAGACTACATGAGCTATAGCTCATGCGCGTCGCGTGAGATTTTCATGTTCTCTTCTCCAGCTCTCTACACATCGTCATCGATTGTTTCGCAATTGTTGCTTGCATTAGCTTGTTATTTCTTCACTACCTAATTATTACATGTTTGTCTGTTTGTTGTATCTGCTCGTAACGGGCAACACATCGTCCGTAATTGGCGAGCAGTCTGTACTCGGGGCCGGTTTTCCGTGCGCCACACTATATTATTCCCCTGCGATCAGCCACACAACGCTACAGTTGGCCAAACGAGAGGTTCTGCAGAATCACAGAAATTACTTCTAGAAGTGTTTAAGAATTCTGTAATGAATAAAAACTCTATACTCCAGGGGGGAGGCAAGTGCCCCCTCTTGGTGCCCTCCATCCTTCAGTCACCTACACTACTACTTTTCAGTTTTTCATAAGAACCATATACCAAGCACAAATGAACGGTGAACGAGTGAAAATGATCGGTTCCCTAAAAAGAACGATCAGCAGTGAACTAGTTCCCAAGGATGAACGAGTTTGCCCATCTCTACCTCCTAACGCCCGAGCGCAAAATACTGTACAAAGGAGTGACAGCCATAACTCTCCTATTCGTGGGTGTTGAAGGCGAGGGAAGATGAGTAATACATCAGTCTCACGCACATATATGTTCAACACTTAACATTATCCTTGTATTGATTTTCCACAACTACATATACGCCTCAAAATCAGAATGAATACCTCTAGCCAGCTAAAGAACTATTATGAAGTTGTTGATCTTCGATTTACAATTTAATCATACAAATCTCTTTGGAAAATAGCGCATATAATGATAACCTACTCCACGTTAACAGTACCGGCTTTAAAATCCAAGCCGGCCGAAGTGGCCGAGCGGTTCTAGGTGCTGCAGTCTGGAACCGCGCGACTGCTACGGTCGCAGGTTCGAATCCTGCCTCGGGCATGGATGTGCGTGATGTCATTAGGTTAGTTATGTTTAACTAGTTCTAAGTTCTAGGGGACTAATGACCTCAGATGTTGAGTCCCATAGTGCTCAGAGCCATTTGAACCATTTTTTTTTTTAAATCCAAAGAAATTAGCTCACAAGAACGCTGATAATTTAAGTAGTCCTGCACTACTTCTTCACTGACACTGTAAATCGTTTCTTTCATTTTCACTGAATTCATGAATCACAAAACAAAAATGTTCAAGGTAAGGGGATCTGTTGCTCCGACTACAGATTAGAAACCGTGCACTTTTTTCACAAAGAAGAAACCCTGCTATCATTCTCAAAACATTAACTCACAAACCGTTTACTCAATCCACAAGGTAGGACTTGACATTCTGGCATTAGGAGGCTGCAGTGGCTCGAATCGAGTGACAAACAACCTGTGCTCGCTAGTGTTTAAGACACATACTTTCAGATCACAGCTGTGCACTGTCAGAATTGAACCTAAATTTTCGTGCAGGGTCGATTTCTGGGGCTGATATGTTTGCAAGAACGCTCTTTACTCCTTAAAATATGAGGTCAAATTGCATAGGTTCTACACACAAATCCCCATAAAATATTGACCTTGTCACAATGGGGCGTACAACCACATACGGCGTAACGATGGAGAGTCCAGACTATCACACAGTCCTTGTAGATGGGTAGCTAGGTTCCATGAGCTTCGCGAATGAAGATGGTTTTCATTCAGTCTCTGTCAGTTTGCAGCCTCAATCTTGAAGCGGTAATACTTATGATAATAATATCTAACACATTGAACTGTATATTTCTAGAGATTTAGTGATACGCGGGAGGAGTGGGCGGCGAAGAAAGAACTGAAATAACTGTGCAGGTAACCAGATTATTGTTAGTAATACGTGAAATGTATTCCAGTTGTGAGAACCATCAGCTTCCGTATCACGACAATGGAAAATCTGTGCCCGACCGGGACACGAATCTGGATGCCTCTTTTATCGCGAGCGGTCGCCTTACCCTAACTATCCGAGCATACTTCGCGACCGCCGGCCGGAGTGGCCGAGCGGTTCTAGGCGCTACAGTCTGCAACCGCGCGACCGCTACGGTCGCAGGTTCGAATCCTGCCTCTTGCATGGATGTGTGTGATGTCCTTAGGTTAGTTAGGTTTAAGTAGTTCGTAGTTATAGGGGACTGATGACCTCAGAAGCTAAGTCCCATAGTGCTCAGAGCCATTTTTTTTAACTTCGCGACCAGGCCCAAACCAGACATGCCGAAACTGATACACCAATAAAATAACAATCTGGAAGTTTATACAGGTGAAAGGTGTTTGATCTGACATTCTGTAGTGAACAGCCGAGGTCCCGCAATCATCTGTGTAAAGATGGACTTACAGAGAGGAATTTCCACATGCCGTCAGCCATTTATCTACAACCTGTACTCTCTCATGAACCTTGCCTCATCGGAACTTTCGTGGGTTAACCGAAATGCTCGATTCTGCATGAATTGTGGCCAAATTTGGGTTAATTTCCTTACTTAAATAATATATTCATCATCTGCAGATTTATCCTAACACATTTGATTGCAAAAAATTTCTCTTGTTGATATATTTTTATTATTCATATCGATGAATTTCGAAATCCATCCATTATAATGGAAGTCACTAATCACTATTATCAGCTTAAATGATCCAAAAACGAGTTTACAGTAAAGCACTTCTTGGCCATTGTCAAGTTGTTTGACCGTACCACTTGACAATGGCCAAGGAGTGCGTGGCTGAAAGCTTGTGTAGTTTTAAGCAATTGACGCGGTTGGAAACCCGATAACGTTTTATTCAGGTTTGGAACATGTCTTCATAAATGCTGATGGCAGTGGAGTGTGTCCAGTCATGAGTGCAAAGGAAGGAACAGTAGAGAAACCAGGATTCATGGCGAAGGAGTATGGCCTGTAGAAGAAGTGTAGGATGATGAGGTGCATAGATCTGGGGGGAATATGGTCCACAACAGTATCAGAGATGTCCTTCTGGAGGAAGGATGTGGCATGAGCGATGTCATCAGGATAGTGGAAGTGGAGGGGGTGGCTTCTGATGTGGGTGTTGGTGGATTCCCAACAGGCATTCCCAACAGGCATTTCAGATGCGGTGACAGGGTGGGAGGCTGCAGGAGGGCGAGGGGAAAAGGAGATGGTGAGAAGGACTGGAACGTTGTCACCGCCAATGGGATCGAGGTGAGGGGGGATGACATTGAGGCTGGCGTTACTTTCCAGATGGGTATGCTGAAGGAGGGGGACAAGGTCGCCTTGAAGGGTGGAAAGAAACTGATGTCACCACTGGAGGGTGGGAGGGTTACAGCTATGAATGTTAAGGTATGTAACACATAGGTGGTGAAGGTGTGGTCAGTAGGGGAGAGGAAGTCATAAGGGAAGTTGTAAGTAGGCTGTTTAGGTTTTTTTTATTGGTAACGCCACCTCTGTATGAAAATCACTGGCTGTGCTGTGTGCAGTCTGTGGCTGCTTTGCATTGTTGTAATACTCGCCATTGTAGTGTTAGGCAGCTGGCTGTTAACAGCGCGTAGCGTTGCGCAGTTGGAGGTGAGCCGCCAGCAGTGGTGGATGTGGGGAGAGAGATGGCGGAGTTTTGTAATTTGTCATGAACTGCTATATATATGATGATATCAAGGTAAATACATTGTTTGTTCTCTATTAATATCCTTCATTTGCTAACTATCCCTATCAGTAGTTAGTGCCTTCCATAGTTTGAATCTTTTATTTAGCTGGCAGTAGTGGCGCTCGCTGTATTGCAGTAGCTTGAGCAGCGAAGATTTTTGTGAGGTAAGTGATTTGTGAAAGGTATAGTTTAATGTTAGTCAGGGCCATTCTTTTGTAGGGAATTTTGAAAGTCAGATTGCGTTGCGCTAAAAAATACTGTGTGTCAGTATAAGCACAGTCGTATGTATAAATTGATAAAAGGGGACGTTTCATATGTCGACCCTTAGCCTAGGATACCTCACTGGAATCTTCTGATTTTTCTTGTAGTTTGTGTAATTAGTGTAGATTTTGTTTATTGCTAGCGCGTAATTATAGAGAGAATTTCCATTGTAGTTGTAGTTTTTCATTGTTGTACAGTAAAAGAGTTGTGGCATGTATGTAGATTTGCACCAAGTATTTCGCAGCTGCAATTAACTAGATATTATTTTCAGTGTTATGTTAATGTGTTCTCTTATTTTTGCTCTGCAAATTGTGTTTTTATGTGTTGTCGTGTGAAATACTGTGACAATAATGGCGTGTGAAAAACGTAATACTAGGCTCCAAAGTAAACTGAGAAATGACAGTAAAGACGAAAGCAGTGTGTTAGCGCCACCGAGTAATGAATTAACTAATGTTCAAAGTAGTAATTTGGTAATTGTGCATAGGGAAATGGAGCGGGCGGCAAACAATGGTGTAGACAGCGAAACAATTAGAGAACAGGGAAGCATTATCGATCGATCGGCCGGCGACAGCTCGCCTCAGGAATCCGAAATGACAGGAAACAATGTCGCAAATGCTGTGGATTCAGGATTTGGGTCCTCACCGTTTTCTCAAATAAGTCAAGACACATTTTCTGCTTGTCAAAATGTGAATGTTGCCGGTGCAACTTCACTGCCGAAACGCACTGAGGTACGTGTTTCAGACACCAGTGCATTGTTATTACAGTTAATGCAACAAATGGGACAAAGGCTACAAAAGTTAGACACAACGCTTGAACAAAATCAGAAACAAATGGAACAAAATCAGAGTCAAACTCAGCAAAAGTTAGACACAATGGAACAAAATCTTCAAAAGTTGGACACAGTGGAACAAAATCTTAAAAAGTTAGACTCATTGGAACAAACTCTTGAACAAACACGTGAAGATTTAACTACTGAGTTACATAACATTGAATCGAAATGTCAAAAAGTCTGTAATGACGTAAAAACACAAATTTGTGAGCATTTCCAACCTATTTTTTCGCGGCATGAAAATGCATTACAGAATCACGAAGCAGCCATAAAAAAAAAATGGTTCAAATGGCTCTGAGCACTATGGGACTCAACTGCTGTGGTCATCAGTCCCCTAGAACTTAGAACTACTTAAACCTAACTAACCTAAGGACATCACACACATCCATGCCCGAGGCAGGATTCGAACCTGCGACCGTAGCAGTCGCACGGTTCCGGACTCCGCGCCTAGAACCGCGAGACCACCGCGGCCGGCCAGCCATAAAAGAACTGCAAATCATTGTTCATGAAAATCACGACACCCTGCAAGCTAAAATTGATTCAGTTGCATCTACCGATTCGGTTACGCAACTTGCAAAAACTCAAGAAAACTTAAAGGACACAGTAGATACTCTGAAACTTGGTTCAGAAAAATACACTGAGGAAATGAGTACACTATCGGAGAAAGTAGCCGAACTTTCAGATCAGTTCATTAACTTATCTACAAAAGTAGATGATAATCTGAATGACACAAAACCGGTAGTCTTTAATGACACAGAAGAGAGCGAACAGGTAATACAAGAATTACGTATTTCAGAGGACATTCGCGCTCCAACACGGGAAGAGGGACTTAGAAATACGGAAAAGCCGCAAAATAATAACACAGGGCATTTCGGAAATTATGTAAGAAATTGGCAATGTGCACCGAATTTTGAGATTGAACCGCCGACACGACGCAACAATGACCGATATGCTACTCGCCGACACGATGATTTTGACTATAAGCTGTTCATTACTACACGTAAATTCAAAACGTTTAAGAATTCTGCCAACGACACTCATCCACAAGCGTGGCTTCATCAATTCCCTCATTGTTTTCCTCCCAACTGGTCGTTAGAACACAGATTAGAATTTATGTGTGGCTATTTAGAGAATGAACCAGCTGTAAGAATGCGTTCGGTCATTCACGATTGTCATAGTGAAGGAGAATTTTACCATGCCTTCCTCTCAGCATATTGGTCTCAAGCCACACAAGACCGAGTAAAACATGGCATCATAATGATGAAACATTTCGAACAATCTGAATTCTCCAGTCTTGTGAAATATTTTGAAGACATGTTGCACAAGAATCAGTACCTGTCAAACCCATACAGCCCCTCAGAACTCATCCGCATTTGCTTAATGAAATTGCCTGAACATTTACGACATATTATTTTGGCAGGACGTTGCAAAGACGACATTGAAGCTTTTCAGGGACTGTTACAAGAACTAGAAATCGACACAGACAGTCGCGGGATGCGAAAACAGGAAAACAATCACTACAGGTCACATCCGTCGGAATTCCGCGATGAAAGAAATAATAACTGGACACGACAAGGCTATTCTTACAACGCTATTCTTCAACAGTTCAGCGCGCAGTTACGATTCAGGAAGAAATTCTCCACCATATGACCGACAAGAAAGAAATTATGAAATCTACCGACATGACGACAGACGAGATAATCATAACGACAGACCTGAATTTCATCAGAACTGGCGGGATTCAAACAGAGCAGGGCATTTTCGACAACGTGAATTTGTAGAAGTTAGGTCTCCAAATCCCAGTAACGACGCGCGCCAACAAAGAGACAGACAATGACTCGCACAGCAGGCAGCCGCGTGCGCCCGCTGGCTCCGAGAAAAATAACATAAGACGCTAGCCTTGAGAATAATTTTAGCATTCTTTACCGACGTATACCGCATGATAATTACGTTCAAGTTGAAACTCTGAGTACTGTGAAGAGTAAAGGTTTACACCACATCTCACATGTAAAACCGTTTATTGAAAGATAATCTGCTTTATAACTTAGTCTTTGCCATACAATGTTTCATTTCACGTTACTAGTATGCTTTGTCAGACTTAAGAAACTGTTAACATGCAACAATGTTTGAAGTTAAACATCCAGTCAAGAACCAAGAGAACTTATTTAAACAGAAATTACGAAAGCATTGTTATTGTGAACAGACGACACAGTGTTATTGCGTGTGTGCATTCTTGCTTGTTTGTTGCACGATTACGTAACGACTATAAGGCTCACATACTTAGAACATTTACCAGTACTGTTAATGAGATTTTAATGCAATATTTTGGTTTATTTGAAAATACATTCTGAAACTAAAGTGCTTTCTGAGAGATACCAGATGACACAGAGGTTAGTTTATGTGACAGCTACACGATTTTATCACGACGCTACTAATGTGTGACACAATTTACATTGTTGCTTTTGCGGTGTATCTGTTTTATATCTGCACAATTTTTCTGAATTCTGCTGGAAAGTAAAACATGTTTTAGTATTTAACTTTTGTGGTATAGCTACAATGAGACAGCCTTGTCCGTGGCACAACAATACGTCACAGCACAGTACTTTCTTCATCACAACAATAAGCGTAATAACTAAGATATCTATACGCAAAACATTTCACTTTTGTTTATCATGAGGTAAGTACATTGACTTCTGCAGAACTTATCTTTCGGAGGACGATAACTACGACACTTCCACAGAATTATCTTACAGCAAGACGCACATTTAGCGCTACAGGACACGCATTTGAGTGATCAATTTTGTACTTAAACCATTTATTTTTCAAGATTTTTGAATTACAAAGAAAGTTTTCTGTGATACATTTCATTCCATTGCTGTAATCTCTAACTCCTGAGGGTATAATTACATTAATCCTCAGGGGGGTACACGCTTACTTTGTGTACCATGTGTTTGGCGAGCACAAGGAGCCCTAGCTAATATGGTATTTGCTTATACAACTTTACACATCGGTACCATATTTCTCCAACACATAAATTACACAGCTATCTGATTATTTGACAGAGAAACAAACATTCTTTTTACTACGTCAGTGACAGATGTTTACGCAATTACACAGTTGGATAACTTCACACTTACGAAATTGTATGTTGTTTGTACTTTGTGAACTGTTCATATTTTTTCAGAACCATTGTGATACTATGAGAGCTTTGAATGATATATTTGGTAAGGGAGCATGATTTTAAAGTACGTTTGAGGTAGATGACACTTTTGACATGAGCAGAGAATTTTTTTTAAGATTTGATATTATTGGAGGAAGCTACGACGATTTTGAGAGTTGACTGAGGTGTTATGATGTTATTTTTACGACGACGATGTGTATTATGCTGTTGAGGTATGTTTATGATCAATAAGCTGATGCTATATAAGGAATGTGATTACGTGTTTATATGTATATGAATAATCAATAGAAGTTAGGGACTCTGGTTGGAAACCGAGAATCCTACTTTAAGAGTAATGAAATGTGTGTAAATGCGTGAATGTATCACAATGCCGACGAAACTCTTTTTGAACACTGTTATATTCATAGGATTTTTGTTTCTACAGATTTGTAACCCAATTCTTGACCTGTGAAATATTTTTATATGAGACTGTCACTGTAGCGGAAACTGGTGTCGTAAATATTTCGGTAAGAAAGTTCAGTGACAACCTGCACGTAATGCATCGTGGGCACCCAGCGGAGCGGCCAGGTGTGTCAGACGCCTGGAGAAAAAGCCAATATTTGCAAGCCCTTTTCAGCGGCACAGGTAGAAAAAAAAGGGGAGGCCATTATCCTCGCTATTGACGTTCCTTTGTAGAGAGCATCGCAAAAACGACACGGTCGAACTTGAAAACATATGATTACACTGTGAAGCTCTTAATTTATGATATTTACTAAAATGCCTAATGAAACGATGAGAAACATTTCACGGCTATTGTCGTGCTAGTTGAGAGAAATGCCATATGGCTTGCTTTATGTATTTATTAACTCATTTTGTTTAATATCTAGTTTCTAGCTGCACTGCAGCATTGGTTAAAATAAAATGTAATAGATGTACTAATATAAAAATATTTTATGCCTACAGATCCAGGAAATAATTTTATGATCTATTCAAAAAAACGAAGGAGCATAAAAAGATATTTCCCTTCACAGGAATTGCATACGGAATTTTCTTTTCAACTACTGGGTAATTTTTTTTGGTAGAATAACTTCCTGTGGTGCACCACTTTAATTACTTAGACATTAAGATGTGATTATACATTTCCCTTATCTGCATTGTTATCTTTAGTGTACTATTTTTTCTGCTTGAGCTATGTCATGTTTAGATATTTCATTTTCTGCTGCTGTTTGCCAGACATAGTCTTGCTGAATTTGAATTTGTGTTACTCTGCTAAGCCAGATTTATTTTTCTTGTTTGCTGCTCGTTGCCTTATATTAGTTGTAATACTGCATTTGCTTTGCTAATTTATGCTGGTTGCTTTGCCTTTTCTATTTTTTATCATTGTTGTTTGTCTTAATTGTTTTATGCTGCTGCATTGCCTCGTCCCTTAGTTTAATATCTGAGCTCAGTAGATTTAAGTTAGCTTAAGAGGGGGTAGACTATATAAGAACCTAACTATGAAGAATAGGGAAAGAATGCTTTGGAGGTTATATGAAACAGATTTGGCAAAAATGAGTATTGTGCACTGAGAAATAATTATTTTGAAAGAAATATGAATAGAATACAGAAAGCAGGTATAGATAGGACTTTTTGGGAATAATGATGAACGAAGGGAGATCTCCAAGAACAAAATAGGTTTTGTTCGCAAAATACTGCAGTACCAAAAGTTACACTGAAAACGAACCCTGTCCTTTCCATTGTGTTATCCCCCTATGTGTTTGTGTACCCTTGTGTATTTGTTTTCTTCCTGTCTCTGTGTACTGTTTCATAGAACTTTTTTCTCTTCTAATACTAAGTTACATTCACTATGATGAGGAATACCGTTATCCTCAAATACAATTGGCATTAATAATATGTTATTTACTTTGTAAAGATGTTTAAACATTATTTGTTCTGTTTTGTTTTAATGCTCATGTGTGAAGTTGATATTCCAAAAGTTATTCTCATTATTTTATGTATTTACTTATCTCATAATTCCTGTAACACTGATGTATATGTTTATTTCTATTCTATTGTAAAACCTGTACTACAAATGTTATCTGTATTGTTATGTTCTTTAATGATGTATTTTGTACCTTTGTAATTGTATTCTTCTGTTATAAAATTGTAATTGACACCAGTTCATCAAATTAAGTAACTTGTAAGTTACATTTCACTGCACACGTTTCTATTGGTCATAGTATATGGACAATATGTGAGAAGTAGGGACTGTTAGTGTTTGCATGTGTGTTAATAATTCAGCAAGGGACTGGATAACAGCATTGCTGGTTCTAAGGACAATTCCAAAAACTTTGTGAGTGCACAAGTGGTGGTTATGGACTTGCTATATTATCCGCAAGACTCTTCAATGGTGATTGTGCACCTGCACAGTCACAACAGATGGCTGCTGGGCATCTATACGAGGACTACAGTGGGTCTGCATCTTTGATGACCCACCAATACCACAATCTCTACCAGGACTACAGTGGGTCTGCGCCTCTGGTGGCCCACCAATACCACAATCTCTACCAGGACTACAGTGGGTCTGCGCCTCTGGTGGCCCACCAATACCGTAATCTCTACCAGGACTGCAGTGGGTCTACTCTCTGATGACCTACGTACCAATATTCTTCAAAACTTCGACTGACTCTGCTGTGGGTTTGCTCTGTTGTGGCCCATTACCTGTCTGCATGTCAAGAGTCAGCACTCTCTTTCCGTTAGAAGGACAACACTACTTCTTCAAGACTACATGGAAATCCACTACTTCCGTGTGCATTTTGTTTTACTGCTCAGACTTTGAGAAAAACACTGCTATTTTACTGTGATGAACGATCAGGACTGTCTTTATGGACAGTGAGAAAATTTTAGCTTTTGACCAACATTGTATCAGTAAGTGTGTGCATTTGATTTCTTTGTTATTGTAATTACGATTATGAAAAATTTTAACAAATATGTATTGGCCAGTGCCCAAAAAAATTTGTAAAATTTTTTGTGGGTAGCATGGGGGCTATGTAAGTAGGCTGTTTAGGTTTTTTTTATTGGTAACGCCACCTCTGTATGAAAATCACTGGCTGTGCTGTGTGCAGTCTGTGGCTGCTTTGCATTGTTGTAATGCTCGCCATTGTAGTGTTAGGCAGCTGGCTGTTAACAGCGCGTAGCGTTGCGCAGTTGGAGGTGAGCCGCCAGCAGTGGTGGATGTGGGGAGAGAGATGGCGGAGTTTTGTAATTTGTCATGAACTGCTATATATATGATGATATCAAGGTAAATACATTGTTTGTTCTCTATTAATATCCTTCATTTGCTAACTATCCCTATCAGTAGTTAGTGCCTTCCATAGTTTGAATCTTTTATTTAGCTGGCAGTAGTGGCGCTCGCTGTATTGCAGTAGCTTGAGCAGCGAAGATTTTTGTGAGGTAAGTGATTTGTGAAAGGTATAGTTTAATGTTAGTCGGGGCCATTCTTTTGTAGGGAATTTTGAAAGTCAGATTGCGTTGCGCTAAAAAATACTGTGTGTCAGTATAAGCACAGTCGTATGTATAAATTGATAAAAGGGGACGTTTCAAAGTGAATGGCAGGACATATGAACATGGTTGCACAAGTGATGGTGAGGGTAGGGAAAAAGACGCTGACATAATGTGAGCAGGGGTTGCGGCCAGAAAGGAATATGCTTAAGGTGGCCAATAATGACCACTCTTTGTGCTAAGGGGTGGGGACTATCAGTACAGTGAAGGACATAGGGAGAGGTGCGGAAAATGTGGTGAGCCTGGAGGAAGGTTTCATTGGGGATGAAGGTGTTAACCTGGTGCTGGGGCAGGGTTTGTTGGCAGGGAAGGAGCAGATGTTTTGATAAGGGATGTGGTACTGTCGTCAAGCTATGAAGGAGAGAGAGGAAAGGGAAGGAGGGTGGTTGAGAGAGGCTTAGATGAAGGTGTCTACTCGATAAAGACAAAGTGGGCTTGGTTGTGGGAGTAGATGGCATATGTGTTCAGGTGGAAAACGGAATGGATGGCGAGGAAGATCTGCTGGAGAGGGTGTGGGTATTGGAAAGGGGTGGATATTTTGAAGGCCAATGGTAAGGAAGTGGATGATGTATTCATCTGTGAGGGATGGACAAAGGCGTGTAGGGTTCACCAGTGGGACGAATGGGGATGGTGAGCTCTGGTTTGTGGGAAGGGATTTTGCCTTATATTTAGGGAATAGGTGGGGTAGGATATGTTACATGTATTGCAATAAGGAGGGGAGGCGAGGTTGTGACACTGTTTGAGGAAATGAGATGATTAGCAGTGGTGGCAGATATTGCAATAAGGAGGGGAGGCGAGGTTGTGACACTGTTTGAGGAAATGAGATGATTAGCAGTGGTGGCAGATAGGATTTTTACAGGCAGAGGTTCAAAAATGGTTCAAATGGCTCTGAGCACTATGGGACTTAACATCTGTGGTCATCAGTCCCCTAGAACTTAGAACTACTTAAACCTAACTAACCTAAGGACATCACACACATCCATGCCCGAGGCAGGATTCGAACCTGCGACCGTAGCAGTCGCGCGGTTCCGGACTGAGCGCCTAGAACCGCTAGACCACCGCGGCCGGCCGCAGGCAGAAGTAAGGTGATCGCTATAGACCAGTAGGACTGGGGAGAGGAGCGAGAAGAGTCAGTAGGGTGGTGGCAGGTATGAATAAGGGCTTCCTGGGTGAAAAGGTGGTCGACAGAGGAGGGGGATTCGGTGAAGACACATAAGGAATGTGGGTGTGGAGCCATTGTACATGTGGTAGGCAGAACAGATTTCGTGACCACAGTGGAGAGGCTTGGAGGATGACGATTGGGTTTGGGCTGCTGGGGAGGGGAGGGGTAAGGAAGAGTGTAAGGGTGGCATGGGGGCCAAAGGTGACGTAGGAGATCATTTCGAGGAGGTCGGTGTGGAGGAAGGAATTGGGAGATTTGATAAGGATGGAGTCATTGTGGGGAATGAGTTGGGGAATGGGGGCATTGGGGATGTATTTGCAGATTTATAAGGTGATGACATGGGTGTCAAGGAACTTGAGATCAGGGTGGGAGAGGACAAAGGTGTGCATAGCAGGAGGTCTGAATGTGGGAATAGGGGTAGTACCCAGGGGGGGGGGGCTAAGGGGTGAGGATGGATGCGATTTTTTGGTGAAGAGGGCACGAGCAGGATCGACACTGTGTCATTTAGGGTTTTTTTTTGCTGATGGCGGCCTAGGAAGAAGGGTGAGGGAGACGATGAGAGGTAGGACCTGTTTGGGGCGTGGAGGTGCCAACAGGAGGTGGTGTCAGTGAATTTTTGGGGATGGCGACTTTGACCCAGTGGGCCATGTCCAGTGTGGATGAAGGTGGTGCTGGGGTTCTTGGGCGACAAAGAAGGTTGGGGCAGGGACAAGAGCGGCATCAGGAGCAGGAGTTGACTGAGATATGTGGGGATGCAATATGGAGGAGGAGATGGAGGGGGAGGAAAGAGTAACGATGGGCACCAAGGAAGTACCCCTTGAAGTGACAGTGTGGGCAGGGGAAAGGGAAGGGGAGGCGTAGATGGCAGTGGCTGTTGTAGTTGCTGTGTTTAAATGGCAATGAGCCTGACAGTGTTGGCAGTGGACCACGAACTGGTGGGCGGCGCAGAATAGGTACTGAGAGTATCCGAGTCGACATACTCTTCCATGTGGGAGGAGGAATTCTTCCAGCCCTCTAGCTGGTGTTTCGTAAGGTTAACGTCAACATAATGTACAAGCCATGTAATTATATTTGATGCGAGATGTTAATTTGCTGTGCCCATAGTGTGGTACGAATGGTGAGGAAGCATCCGTGTATTGCCATAAAAATGTGAAGTAAGTCGAATGAGTAGCATTAAGTACTAATATTGGTGAAATGCGAAATACCGATGCGTTACGCATTGTCTGTAATTAAATGAGCTGCACAGCGAGGCACGTGCAGTGTGGCAGTGGCCTGAGAGAACAGTGGCTCTATCTACTGGGGTCGAGTGAATCTATAGAGTAAGCCTGACATGACAGCCACATCAGATCGTCCATGAAAATGGTGGCACCATCTAACAGGATGGAATACACTAACGCATATTCAATTATAATGGTTGCATCTTACATAGCTCACAAATTCTATATGGTTATGGCTGAGTAAAACAATCAACGATCAACTTGAACGGACTGAGCCGCTGTGCGCCTTTTCTGGCACACCAGCTCTTTCTCACGTCACTATCGACTACCCGGCTGTACTACGATCTTTGCCCCTGTTGTGATCAGGGGGCTGTTTTGCAGTAGCGGCAGTTGGGGTCGGACTCGCTACGAGGCGGAAGGACGCGCTCGCGGAGACGAAGGAGGAAAACGCGTGTGCTCGGCCAGCAGCAGCGCGGCCGGTCTACCTTGCAAGACGGTCGCGAGTTTGTGGTGGACCTGCCTGATGTCAATTCTGGGCGCTGTTCGTCGCATTTCTTTGGTGCCGGTTTTCTCGGAGACCCATCCCTCGAGACCATCTCGAACAACGCTCTCCATCGAAGGTGTAAGTCATTTTTGTGCCTTCGTTTCGTTGAACGATTTGCTTTGCGGCTAGTGTACTTGTTGGTTAGTTGCCCTAATGTACGTGTTGCTGAAGTAAGAGCAGCCGGCAAGGTGTGTGACCACATGGAGAACAGTAGTCACTACTTCCTTAAAAAAATCAGTTTTCCCAAATGATGTAGTAACTGTAAGGTATTGAAGATATTAGGTCATACTCCAGTAGTAATTTTCTGCCTACCAAGCTTACACAATTGGAAGCTACATAGCAGACCTATGCAACCAAATTAAAGTGCACAAAACCTAGTATCGTTGTGAAGTTGTGCATTTGAATAACGTGATATTATTTTGAATTTTTTTCCATTTCATCTTTGTACACATTGTTGTCCTTAATCATATGTGGAAATATTGTTTGGCAAACTATGAGAGTGTAAAAGTCTGATACAATATTTTCAGCATTGGATTTGTGTACAGTTCTTAGTTCAAATATTTTACAGCATTGATATTGCTGTAAAACTTGAGTCACTTCCATTGAAAGCTTTTATTGGTTCTTCACTGATACTGTTGTTTATTGATCTATTAACTTATATTAATTGATGTTTGCTTGGTGTTTGCCGTGTTTTCTGCAGTCTGTTTGTGTTCCAATTTTCTGCGAGTTGGGGTGTGTGCGAGCGGCGTCAAGTTCTGCTTCGGTGCACAGAAGTTGTGACGTGTCGTCTAATGGAAAGTGACTCCCGGTGGGGCCCCGGGGTTTAGGTGTTGTTTTGGACGGCTGGTCTGCTGCTTCTGGCATTTTAAGTTAAGTCACCTTTTGGCCAGGGGAGCGTGGCGTCACTGCCGGTTTGGTAGACATTTAACCTGTTTCATGTATAGATAAAAAAAATGGTTTTTAATTTGCTTCTGAATCAACTCTAGTAATTGATTTTTGTGTTCCTTGTGTCATTTGGGTTCGTAACGAAGTGGTGTGCTTGTAAATCACTTTAATATTGCAGATTATTGCCTTAAAAAACTATCTGTGCCACCTTTTATAATCACCTTCAGATTGTAATTTATGTTTCTCAACTATTGACATATACGCAGCTCGTGGTCGTGCGGTAGCGTTCTCGCTTCCCGCGCCCGGGTTCCCGGGTTCGATTCCCGGCGGGGTCAGGGATTTTCTCTGCCTCGTGATGACTGGGTGTTGTGTGCTGTCCTTAGGTTAGTTAGGTTTAAGTAGTTCTAAGTTCTAGGGGACTGATGACCATAGACGTTAAGTCCCATAGTGCTCAGAGCCAGAGCCAACTATTGAAACCTCCGTGGCTCATCTTTTAAGTCAGTTGTTGTGATTGTATGTTTTGATATTGTTTTAAACACGGCCACGTGTTGATTGTCTTTTATCTATTTTATTATCGCTTGTTTCGAATAAATTGTGATTTTGTAGTTGTGTTAAGGAGTGACATAGTAAGGGCCTTGAGTTTTCATGCTAAGTGTACTCCTCATCCTGACTTCCTAAATCACATGGATGTCATGTGATGACCGCCCAGACCAAATGCAACGAACAATACCGAACGAAAGAAAGAAAAAAGGGGTAGCATATTTGCTTCATAAAAAACGTTTTTAGTCCCTGGTTCGAACCCCGCCGCTACTTAAATTTTGACTAATAATCAGAATTGGCAGCTAAAGACTTCTGGCATAAAAAGTCACCCCTCATTCTGTCAACGGCCTTGCCAAAGAGAGTGGAGGAGCGGACAGAGTGTGGTGTCACTGCCAGACACCACACTTGCTAGGTGGTAGCTTAAATCGGCCGTGGTCCATTAGTACATGTCGGACCCGCGTGTCGCCACTGAGTGATCGCAGACCGAGCGCCACCACACGGCAGGTCTCGAGAGACGTACGAGAACTCGCCCCAGTTGTACGACGACGTTGCTAGCGACTATACGGACGAAGCCTTTGCTCTCCTTTGCCGAGAGACAGTTAGAATAGCCTTCAGCTAAGTTAATGGCTACGACTTAGCAAGGCGCCATTAGCCTTAAATAGCTTGTATATAAAGAGTCACTTGTATCGCCACAATCTCCAGATGTCTCATCAAGAACGATGTATACAAGGATGTATTAAAAGTTAAGTATATTCCAAAGTTACGTATTTTCTTTATCACATTCATTAAGTCTCCTGTTTCAGACCTCACTCCATCCTTCGTGAGTTAGCGCGTGCATCTTGGCCGCCTCTTTCAATTAGTGTGCGTAGTGTTGGCAAGTCTGCCGACACTACAATTTTGGCGACGAGGATGGGATCAGGATCTTGTTCTTTCTCATTGCTTACATTTCCTTGTGTCATGGCTTCGCCAGATGTACTGTCCGAATTTTATCGCTTGCAGAATCAGCAGACGCAGGCGTTATTGGATGCCCTTGGACAGCTCGTCCAGGGTCAACGTGCACTGCCGCCGCTTCATCACTACCGCAGCCACAACACGCCGTTGCACCACTGTTTCGTCCGTATAACGCGGACGACGAAACGTGGTCTGAATGGTCCCGACAATTCGGCTTCCATCTAGCCGCCTACAGAATTCAAGGTAATGAGCGGCAGCAATTTTTGCTTTCTTGTGTCGGTGTGTCCACCTACCGTGTGATAGTGAAATTGTTTCCCCGACGCGACGTAGCAACTCTGTCATACGAAGAAATTTTGTCTGCTTTAGATGCCTATTTCAAAGAAACAGTTAATGTAGTTGCCAAAAGGTATACGTTCTTTCGTACCAAATGTATGGCCGGTCAGACTAATAGGGAGTGGGTTGCAACATTGCAAGGACTTACTAGGGATTGTGATTTTGCATGTGAATGTGGACTTCCGTATTCCGATACTATGGTGCGTGATGCAATTGCACAGAACGTTTCTGATGTTCGCATAAGGGTACAGATTTTGAAACTAGTTAATCCCTCCCTTCAACAAGTGATAGACATATTGGATAGGCAAGATACACTTGACTTTGCTCAGGCATCATTTGAAACTTCGCCAGCAGTGTGTCGCATTGACCGGCCCGCCGGGCGCGCAGCACGGGACGTTAAACGGCCCTCGCGCACGTCCGAGCAGCTGCAGCCTAGCTCGCAAACATGTGTGCCACATAAGCAGGCCAATGCCGTGCTCAAATCATGCGCACGGTGTGCAACTAGACATTCGAGTGACAATTGCCCGCCACGCCAAATTATTTGCTTTTACTGTCATAAGAAAGGCCATGTTCAAAGTGTTTGCCAGAAAAAGCTAAGATCAGACAATCAAAACCATTCCAGGCCCTTTGCTTCGCGCCGGAATCGAACCAGGGACAATCAGGCTCGTGGACCTTCGCCCATGGACATTCATGTCGTTAATTCCACCCCATCCAGTGCCACTTTATCTAACAGTGACTGTGTTCGTCCTACAAAACGTGTGCGTCGACGTCGCCGGAAATCCCGTAAAGTCGCAAGTGCTTCTGTACCTGTATCAGTTAAAATTGCACGTGAAAGTCGCTCTTGTCGTCAGCAGGACAATAAACTTTTTGTGGACTTAGACTTTGGAGGCACAGTGATACCATTCCAGCTCGATACCGGAGCTGCAGTTTCATTGCTCAATCAAGACACGTACAAACAGCTGGGCAAGCCTCCGTTGCGTGCCGCAAATGTTCAGCTCAATAGTTATTTAGGACAGCAGATACCTGTGTTAGGACAGTGCAGCCTTCTTGCGACATACAAGGGACAAACAAAACTTGTGTCATTTTACGTTCTTCGTTCTTCTACTGCAGTGAACTTGTTTCGTTTCGATTTATTTCAGTTGTTTAACTTGTCTATAGTCAATCAGGTCCTATCAGTGAACCAGACTGTGCCTTCCGCCAGTGTTTCTCGTCTTTGAGAAGAAGTTGCAGACATTTTTGCACCGGGCCTTGGTTGCGTTAAGAACTATGAAGCACATTTGGAACTGAAAGTAAATGCGCAACCGAAATTTTTCAGAGCGCGCAATGTTCCCCACGCATTGCGTGATGAGGTCGCAAGAACATTACACGGTTTAGAATCTCAAGGTGTAATTGAACGTGTGCAGGCTTCTCTCTGGGCCTCACCTTTAGTAATTTTGCCAAAACCTTCCGGAAAATTGAGACTTTGCGTGGACTTCAAGGCAACTGTGAATCCCCAACTTGTGACTGCAACTTTTCCTTTGCCCCGCCCGGAAGATCTTTTTGATAAATTGTGCCCGGGTAAATACTTTTCGAAATTGGACCTCGCAGATGCGTACTTGCAAATACCAGTGGACGAGGAATCCCAGCGCGTCTTGGTGGTTAACACGCCTCTTGGATTGTACCGATTCAAAACACCACCATTCGGGTGTGCATCCACACCTGCATTGTTTCAGCAATATTTACAAACTGTTTGTGCGTCGGTCCCTACTGCTGCGAACTATCTGGACGATATTGTGATCTCCGGAAAGACAGAAGCCGAACATTTAGCCAACCTACGAACATTATTTCAGGTCTTGCGACAAAATGGTCTTCGCTTGAGGAAGGACAAATGTGTGTTTTTTGCTCGTGACTTACCATATCTGGGCCATGTCATAAATGCCCAAGGCATACATCCGAGTCCAGAGCACCTCCGTGCCATACAGGAGTTGCCTTCGCCACAGAACTTGAAACAGCTCCAGAGTGTGTTGGGAAAAATTAACTACTATGCCAGGTTTGTGCCGCGCGCTTCTTCCATTTCAGCTCCGCTTCATCGCTTACGCCGTAACGGTGTTCCGTTCGTCTGGACGACGGAATGCGAACGCGCCTTTCGCCAGTTGAAATCGGCGTTGCTTTCACATACTTGCCTTATGCCATTCGATCCCCAGAAACCCCTTTTGTTGATGGTCGATGCCTCGGAATTCGGAATCGGTGCTGTGCTTGCGCACAAAGATGGATCGCATGATCGTCCTATTGCCTTTGCTTCAAAATTGCTCTCGTCTGCGCAACGCAATTATTCCCAAATAGAGAAAGAAGCTTTAGCTCTCGTGTTTGGTGTTACTAAGTTCCATGATTTCTTGTATGGTCGTCACTTTACCATCATCACAGACCACAAACCATTGTCATCGCTTTTTCATCCGAACAAGCCTGTACCTCCACGTACGGCGCAGAAATTCATTCGCTGGTCGATTTTCCTCTCGCAGTACCGCTACGATATCTTGTATCGGTCCACTGCTAAGCACAGCAACGCTGATGCGTTGTCCCGTTTGCCTGTTGCTGAGGATAAAGCATTCGATTCTTCCGAACTTGCTTGCATGTTCATTGATGCGGAAACCGATGACGTGGTCGACTCGTTTCCGATTGATTTTCGTCGTGTCGCTACAGCCACAGCTGCTGAACCTGTCCTTGCTACTGTTTTGCGTTTTGTTGCTACGCAATGGCCCTTGTCAAAGTCGCGGATCGAGGATCCGTTGGTTCGCCGATTTTTTGCTCACAAGGAGAGACTTTTTGTACGACGTGGTGTTTTGTTGTTGCGTTCTGATAATGATCAGTCCAGAGTCGTGGTCCCTCGTTCGTTACAGTCCTCTGTCTTACGGATTCTTCACCAAGGACATTGGGGTATAGTGCGAACGAAACAACTTGCTCGTCAGCACTGTACTTGGTTCGGAATCGATGCTGCGATTACGAATATGTGCTCTTCTTGCGTGGCGTGTGCCGAACAACAATCCGCCCCACCGCGGAAATTCTTTGCATGGCCGAAAGCCACTTCCCCTTGGCAACGCTTGCACATCGATTTTGCTGGTCCATTCTGGAATGCTCGATGGTTGGTTGTGGTGGATTCCTTCAGTAATTTTCCTTTTGTTGTCTGGATGTCTTCCACGACGTCATCTGCCACCATCCAAGCGTTGTCCGCTATTTTTGGCATTGAAGGTCTTCCCCGGACTATTGTTTCCGACAATGGCCCACAATTCATGTCCGCAGAATTTCCGTCATTCTGCAAGGCCAATGGTATTCAACATCTGACATCCGCGCCGTTTTCGCCTCAGTCAAACGGTGCCGCTGAACGGTTGGTCCGGACTTTCAAGTCACAGATGTTGAAGTTGAAAGAGTCGCATTCTAGGGAGGACGCATTGTTGCTCTTTTTGTCTTCGTATCGCTCTCAGCCCCGCGATGGTCGCTCGCCGGCTGAGTTGCTCCATGGTCGTCCTCATTGAACCTTGATGTCTTTGCTGCATCCGCCGCATCAGGTTCCAGTGCAGCGGCAGACTACTGCTTTTGCTCCTGGCGACGTTGTCTTCTATCGCAACTATCGCGGTTCACGGCGTTGGCTCGCAGGGCGCATTCTTCGCTGCCTCGGCCACGCGATGTATTTGGTTTTGGGGGCCTCTGGTGAGGTGCGTCGGCATCTCAATCAGCTGCGCCTCTGTCGTCGCCTGGGTTCTGCCGCTCCCCGTCTGCTTTCAGCGACGGTGCCGTCCGGTCAGCGCCCTGTGGACCCATTTACTGGCTCGCCTCATCCCCAGGTGTTACCGACGCTGCCTTCCATTTTGCCTCATGGCGACGCGCCGCCGCCGCCGCCTGTGCTCCCGCCGGCGCCGCCCGGAGTGGACGCGTCGCTGCAGCCGCCCGGCGCCTCCCTGGGTCACGCGCCGCCGATCGCTTCCCGTGACCAGATGTCCTCCGCCATGGAACTTTTGCCCGCTACGGACCGCATGGCGTCATCGCGCGTCGGATACCCCGACGCAATGGAGGTCGACCCTTCGGCCCCTCCTGTCTCATTATGGGCGCATACACCGCATGTTGACGTGCACCCTGGACTAGGTTTCCAGACGTTTCCTAGCTCCCCTCGGACCGAATGGCCAGGTGCGGGTGGCACAGCCTCGCCTGTTGTTAGGCTCCCCACCTCATAGTATACGTCAACATGGGGTCCTCCCCACGGCGGGCGGAAGCCTTATAACACAACCGTTCGCCGATTTGCGGGGGAGGAATGTGGTGTCACTGCCAGACACCACACTTGCTAGGTGGTAGCTTAAATCGGCCGCGGTCCATTAGTACATGTCGGACCCGCGTGTCGCCACTGAGTGATCGCAGACAGAGCGCCACCACACGGCAGGTCTCGAGAGACGTACGAGAACTCGCCCCAGTTGTACGACGACGTTGCTAGCGACTATACGGACGAAGCCTTTGCTCTCCTTTGCCGAGAGACAGTTAGAATAGCCTTCAGCTAAGTTAATGGCTACGACTTAGCAAGGCGCCATTAGCCTTAAATAGCTTGTATATAAAGAGTCACTTGTATCGCCACAATCTCCAGATGTCTCATCAAGAACGATGTATACAAGGATGTATTAAAAGTTAAGTATATTCCAAAGATACGTATTTTCTTTATCACATTCATTAAGTCTCCTGTTTCAGACCTCACTCCATCCTTCGTGAGTTAGCGCGTGCATCTTGGCCGCCTCTTTCAATTAGTGTGCGTAGTGTTGGCAAGTCTGCCGACACTACACAGAGGTTCAGGGCACTCTCTTGGCCTAGGGGTGGGAAAGTACCCCTAAAGGGGGAAAATCAGCAAAGATTAACGGCATGAGGATGCAGAAGGCAATGGAAACCACTGCATTAAAGACACGTAACATGTATCCACAGGACATGTGGCCTGTAATTGAAGAAGTGTGGTGTTTTCTTTCCACTGGCAAAAGTTCCCCATACGGCTCTGGAGAAGACTGCCAAGTGGGAGGTTACCATGAGAAAAATTTTGAATAATAAACGGATTCATAACGTTCTACGAATCGGGGCTTGGAATGTCAGAAGCTTGAACGTGGTAGGGAAAATAGAAACTCTGAAAAGGGAAATGCAAAGGTTAAATCTAGATATGGTAGGGGTCAGTGAAGTGAAGTGAAAAGAAGACAACGATTTCTGGGCGGATGGGTATAGGGTAATATCAGCAGCAGAAAATGGTATAACGGGAGTAGGATTCCTGTGAATAGGAATGTAGGGCAGAGTGTGTGTTGCTGTGAACAGTTCAGTGATATGGTTGTTCTTATCAGAATCGACAGCAAACCAACACCGACAACGATAGTTCAGGTATCATGCCAACGTCGCAAGCTGAAGATGAAGAGATAGAGAAAGTCTATGAGGATACTGTAAAGGTAATACAGTATGTAAAGGTATATGAAAATCTAATAGTCATGGGAAAGTGGATGGCAGTTGTAGGGGAAGGAGTAGAAGAAAAGGTTACAGGAGAATATGGGCTTGGGATAAGGAATGAGAGAGGAGAAAGACTAATTGAGTTCTGTAAAACGTTTCAGCTAGTATTAGCGAATAATCTGTTCAAGAATCACAAGAGGAGGAGGTATACTTGGGAAAGGCTAGGTGATACGGGAAGATTTCAGTTATATCATATCATGATCAGACAGAGATTCAGAAATCAGATACTGGATTGTAAGGTGTACCCAGGAGCAGACATAGACTCAGATCACAATACAGTAGTGATAAAGAGTAGGCTAAAGTTTAAGACAACAATCAGAAATAATCAATACGCAAAGAAGAGGGACATGGACGTACTAAGGAATTACGAGATACGATTGAAGTTCTCCAAGGTTATAGATACAGCAGTAAGGAGTAGCTCAGCAGGGAGTACAATTGAAGAGGAATGGACATCTCTAAAAAGGGCCATCACAGAAGATGGAAAGCAAAACATAAGTACAAAGAAGGTAACTGCGAAGAAACCACGGTTAACAGAAGAAATACTTCAATTGGTCGATGAAAGGAGGATGTACAAAATTGTTCCGGGAAACTCAGAAATGGAGAAATACAAGTCGCTGAGGAATAAAATAAATAGGACGTGCAGGGAAGATAAGACAAAATGGCTACAGGAAAAATGTGATGACACCGAAAGATAAATGATTGTCGGAAGGAATGACTCAGCACATAAGAAAGTCAAAACAACCTTCGGTGACATGGAAACAAGGGTGATAACATTAAGAGCGCAACGGGAATTCCACTGTTAAATGCAGAGGAGAGAGCGAAGAGGTCGGAAAGAATACTTTGAAAGCCTCTATGAGTGGAAGATTTGTCTGATGCGATAGAAGAAGAATCAGGAGTCGATTTAGAAGAAACAGGGGATCCAGTATTAGAATCAGAATTTAAAAGAGCTTTGGACGACCTAAGATCAAATAATGCAGAAGGGATAGATAACATTCCATTAGAGTTTGTAAACTCATTGGGGGAAGTGGTAACAAAACGACTATTCACGTTGGCGTGTAGAATGTAAGAGTCTGGCAACATACCATCTGACTTTCGGAAAAGCATCATCCACACAATTCCGAAGACGGCAAGAGTTGACAAGTGCGAGAATTACCGCACAATCAGCTTAACAGCCAAGTTGCTTACAAAAATAATATACAGAAGAACGAAACTGAAAATTGAGGATGTGGTAGATGACTATCAGTTTGGCTTTAGGAAAGGCAGTTCTGACGTTGCGGTTAATAGTGGAAGCAATACTAAAGAAAAATCAAGTTCATAGGGTTTTCCGATCTGAAAATAGCGTTCGACAATGTAAAATGGTGGAAGATGTTCAAAATCCTGAGAAAAACATTGGTAATCTATAGGGAAGACCGGTCATATACAATATATACAACAGCCAAGGGAGTATATTAAGAGTGCACGACCAAGAATGAAGTGCTCGTATTAAAAAGGATGTGAGGCAATGATGGATCCTTTCGCCTCTACTGTTCAATCTGTACATCGAGGAAGCAATGATGGAAATGAAAGAAAGATTCAGGAGTGGAATTAAAATTCAAGGTGAAAGGATATCAATGATACGATTCGCTGATGACATTGCTATCCTGAGTGAAAGTTAGGAAGAATTACATGATCTGCTGAGCGGGATGAACAGTCTAATGAGTACAGAATATCGAATGATAGTAAATCGAGAAAAGACGAAGGTATTGAGAATTAGTAGAAATTAGAGCAGCGAGAAACTTAACATTAGGATTGACAGTCACAAAGTAGATGAAGTTAAGGAATTCTGCTACCTAGGCAGTAAAACTACCAATAACGAACGGAGCAAGAAGGACTTCAGAAGCAGACTAGTAATGGCAAAAAGGGCATTCCTGGTGAAGAGAGGCCTACTAACATCAAATATCGGTCTTAATTTGAGGAAGAAATTTCTGAGAATATATTGCATTTTATGGTAGTGAAACATGGACTGTCGGAAAACAGAAACAGAAGAGAATCGAAGCATTCGACATGTGGTGCTACAGACGAATGGGAAAATCAGGTGGAGGTTATAAACTGTAGAGGAAGACAGAGACTGGAATACGCCCAACAAATAATTGAGGACGTACGTTGCAAGTGCTAGTATGAGATGAAGAGGATACCACAGGAGAGGAAAAAAAGGACAGAAAGCAACCTTAGAGCATTTGGGTCAAATACGAAATACATTTCGTATAGTCGCTTCAAATAAACCTAAGGGCCAGTTCCTACTGAAAAGCTCCTGCTCATTAACTAATATTTGCTACTGACATACATGAGGTATATACATAATATATTCTTCCAAAACCTCTAACAGACGATTCTGAGGTGGGCTACGCGTAAAAGCTCAACTCCTTCGGATATGGGCAACACGTCATGCTACTTCGTTTTCATATGCTGTCTCAGAGCGTCACTAGGCTGTGAGTGTCCTCTGTATCTTCTACTGTAAGCTTTCTCCCCTCTTACCAATATAGAAATTATCGCAATTTCCTCATTGTATACTGATTTACTAAAAGTACTTCTTCGTTTCTGTCCTACGTCATGTCTCAGTCGCACATGTAAATTACCTTTCGTTTCGAAAGACATTTATATTGTTTTTTTCCTAAACTTTCGCAATTTTGTCACAGTGGGGTCTGTTGTACATTAGACTAACCAAAGAACCTTCTGCTCCTCTTTCTTGACTGTCTTGCATTTCTGCTTCTGTATAGAATCAAACAATTTCGAATAATTTTAACCTTATACCAGTTTGTTAAACCCCCTTGAACAATCGTCTGCAATTCCTTATATCTTGTCTCCTGATTTATATCTAACCTCAAAATTATGTGTATCATGGAGCAAAACACACCCATTTGTAAATCATAACATAGGTGCAAGTGGGTTTACGAAATACTCCGAAAATAAGATTATTGTCTTTCCTAGTAATAGAGAGATCTAAATAATTTAGTGCATCGCTTACTTACACGTCGAAAATAAATTTAATATTAGGGCGCGTAGAAGTGAAATGGGTATATGGACATATAATCAGAAATGTCCTTAGCATATCCGTCATTCAATAGTAATACGTCATCTACATAACGACGATACGATTTAATTTTTGGTATGAACTCTGAATTTGATTCAGAAAATGTGCATTCCAAGTGATTGACAAAAATCTCTGCCACGGTACCAGAAACTGAATTACCCATGGCTAAACCATTTGGCTGAATAGAATTTGTCATTGAAGGTAACGGAGTTGAAAGTTAAGGATAGTTCTAGTAACTCAAATAAATCGGAAACCTCACCATGGCAGAGCACATTATGCGTCATCACATTCTAATTATGTCAAGGTTTTCATGAACTGGTATACATGAGTATAAGTTAGCAATTCCAGTGAAACTAAGTGGGTACCATCTGGTTCTTGAAGAGCATTACGTCTGATCATTAATTCATAGGAATTGTTTACACTAAGCCTCTTTGGAAAAATATAGTCTTCTGTTAATTTTTTGCTTAAAAATCTGTTAAGTTTATAATCAGGGTTGGCGCAGTTATTAACAATAGGCAAAAGCTCCTTATGTAACTTCATCTGAGGTCTAAGATGAGTTATTTTTGGATTCATCATAATAACATTTTGCTCTAAACCAGTTTGAAACAAAAAGTTACTGGTTCAAATGGTTCAAATGACTCTGAGCACTATGGGACTCAACTGCTGTGGTCATTAGTCCCCTAGAACATAGAACTACTTAAACCTAACTAACCTAAGGACATCACAAACATCCATGCCCGAGGCAGGATTCGAACCTGCGACCGTAGCAGTCGCACGGTTCCGGACTGCGCGCCTAGAACCGCGAGACCAACGCGGCCGGCAAAAGTTACTGTTTTTGATAAATACGTTTAGGTGACTGTGAAACTTATTCACCTGATTGCGTTTGATCTCAACTATTCCTGTATCCTTGAAGAAATTTTCAGTTTTTGTTATGTAATCCGCGTCAGAAAGAAGAAGCGGAGAGTTATCGTTATTTGGTTTTGTAACAACAACATGCTCGTCATGGAGCTTTGTAAGAAGCTGTTTTAAAATGCGATTACAGTCCACAGAATTCTTGAGTAAAGTGTTAAAACCTGTGAGTGTCCTATTTGTCGCTACCACAGCTCCGGCTTCTTGACTTTTAGAAAGCTTAGCATACTCACATAGTGCTTTAGCTTCCTTGATTTTATTTTTTACAAGGTGTTTATTCATACAAGGAGCGAGGTTATTCTTGAGACCCTTACTCAAAATATGTAATTCATCTGGGGAAATGTAACGTTAGAAAGGCTGACTATACGATCTCCAATTTATTATCATTCATTCTATGGCAAGCATCATAGGTGTAGTAATCACATAATCTGGATAGTTTGCGTTAGTGTCTATGAAAGATTTTATCTTTTTCATACTCAGTAAATAATACTTACCTTAAGAAAGTCTGCCTGAGGACTCAGGTATTGCAGATAACATTGAAGATCGATTTATTCATTTATTTATTATCTATATCGGTTTCATGTTTATATTGTAGGACACCAGTTATTGGTTGCAAATGTCTTCAGTTCTGATTATTACTGCAGACTATCTCTGTAAAGTTGATCACGATATTAACCTAAAGACGCACATTTCATGCTGTCAATAGGTGAGTTTCTTTTCCACAAAAGTAGAATAAATGTAATTTTGTCAAATTGTTCACGAGGTTCTGATATGTTTTTGATCACAATTCATAGAAGTTTCTAAAGTTACTCTTTGACATACTTCCTATGGTTAATGCTAACACCATCTACTGGCCTTCGTTTACTTCTTTGATAGCTTAGTCGCCACACTCAATTTGCCACTGATTCTGTTCGAACAGAGAACGGCTCTATCTAATATGCCTGCATGTAATGAGATCCATATTGTGTTCAGTCTTTGTACTAAAGTTTGATTTTAATGTAAGTACGATAGTAATTGAAATTTCTGTATAAGTTATAACACTTAAGTGCTGTGAAACACGCTAATGTTACCCTGTGAGAGGATTTCAAAGTTCGACCGTGCGTGTGTCTAATGGAAAAGGGTATCGGATTATAATTTCGAATTTTGTGAAGTTAACATAAAAACCAAATTGACTTCAACCATGGGAGTCAGCAGAAGTGGTAAAATCATAAATGAGTGAAAAAAAGAATGAACTGTCGCCAGCCTAATTAGGCATATTAATTTCGAAATACATATTTGAGAAAATTGGATATTAGTTATTGATGTTACTTTTGTTTATATTTCCCTTTGAATAGCAAACAGGATACAAACTGCCGAAGTGCACTCTTTACTGTGTGTAGCAGCGGTTACCAATAAAACACACACCAGTAAATTATGAGGAGCAAAACTGCACCGAGCTCATACTAATGACAGCCTCACTCAAGAGCATTGCTTAATCAAATATTGAAACATCACTGCATGAAGTGCAGAACTAATGAGGGACTTCTATCTTGACTGACATGAAAAACACAAATAAAGATGAATAACATCTTAAATACACTGTTTAACCTCCTGTGCATATAGCAGTTTTCCTTAATAACAGTAATAGTTCAATTTTTTCTTTATAGGTGGAGAATATGATGGGGACCCATACACTGGGATAGTTTCACTAGTCAAGGATCTTTGATTATTGGAATAGTAAAAACTAACTTTTAAAGCTAATCATTCTCTTAAATTACTTTTCAAGGTAATAAAATACAACACTGGGCTTAATTAACTCCAAGAGGAACCATTCATGATGGGTACCAAAACTACACTATCTTTGATAATGTGCAAAACTTCATTTGTAACTGTAATACCGTAAATGTGTTCATTAATTGAACTTTAATCACCAGTGAAGCAGGTATTCTTGGCAATAATATTTACACAATCTTGCACTCTAATCCTTCAAAACTATATTTTATAGTAAACTAAGGATACTTAATCAAAAGTCTATCCAACTTCACTTTTCTGGTTTTAGCTTTTAAGAAGTTAAGGTTTTCATTTTCCTATTTATTGATCTTAGAATTTTTGTTCTTAAACTTTCTACGTTAAGAGTTTCACTTAGAGTAGTTCATTAATAAAACATTCAAGGATGTTACGCTTACTTTAAATTTTGCTACTCCTTTTACTTTAGACAAATAATCGCTTTCGAACACGAATTGACGTTTTATGTGATTATTATTGAAACAACACGCAGATTAACTGGTCCATGCCAATATACATCATGTAGCTGAATATATGAAGTCTGTGAAGCAGTGGCGAAGATTAGTGGCAGGCGAAATGGTGACGAAGTGCACTCACGGCTCTTGATGTGCGAATAATCTGTAAAATCTCTTCTTGGCGTCAGATTTTCAACATATTAGAGCCGTTACATTATTCCATGAATACCAAATAATAGCCAGATCCACATCCGAGGCAAATCCCTTGTAATGCAGCTTCCAGCTGCCTCTCTTAGTACGCACATACTGCGTGTCGTTCACACAAAGGAGCCGCTCATTTCCACCGCCGATCCCACCTATAACATTGCGCCATACCACTTTCGTTGCGGAGGGACTTCCCTACAGCGTTTACATGTTACAAATACAAGTGCCCTAAGCATGAACCAGCTTTTAACAAACATACGCCGCGCTGGGATTAGCCGAGAGGTCTAGGGCGCTGCAGTCATGAACTGTGCGGCTGGTCCCGGCGGAGGTTCGAGACCTCCCTCAGGCATGGGTGTGTGTGTTTGTCCTTAGGCTAATTTAGGTTAAGTAGTGTGTAAGCTTCTTGACTGATGAACTTAGCAGTTAAGTCTCTTAAGATTTCACACACATTTGAACATTTGAACAAACATACTTTTTTCCATAAACATATTCATATTATACTAATTTAAAATTTTAACATATTCCTTTTCTTTTTTCATATATACATTACAGAACTCTAATTTTCTTGCCATACATCAAGGAGTTCAAACAACATAGAATGCACACTTCATAAATTTCAGATACACAGTTACATAAATAAACCTACTCCTAATTGATATAAGTGTTACAAGATGACTACTTAGATGCATACTTATGTTTATTACGTACATATTCGCTATCGTCAATTTTCTTGTACGCTTTGTTCCACTGCTTCGGTTTGACGATGAAATTTTAAAACGTGTAACGCTTAATAAAGAACTATGCGATCAAGACCTATCTATATTTCAAGTATTAGTAATATACACTGAAGCGCTACTAATCTGGCATAGGTATGTGCATTCAAATACAGAGATATGTAAACGGGCAGCGGTTGGCAATGCTTATATGAGACAACATGTGTCTGGCGCAGTTGTTGGATCGCTACAATGCTACAATGGCAGGTTATCAAGATTTAAGTGAGTTTGAACGTGATGGTCCAGCGTCTCAGAGGTAATGATGAAGTGGAGATTTTCCGTACGACTATTTCATTAGAGTATCATGAATATCAGGAATCTGGTAAAACATCAAATCTCCGACATCGATGCGGCCGGAAAAAGATTCTGCAAGAAAGGGACCAACAACGATTGAAGAGAATCGTACAACGTGACAGAAGTATATACCTACCACAAATTACTGCAGATTTCAAAGCTGGGCCATCAATAAGTGTCAGATGACTGCACGACACAAAACTTTACGCCTCGCCTGGGCCCGTCATCACCAACAAATGACTTTTGATGACTGGAAACATGTTGTCTTGTCTGTGGAGTCTCGTTTCAAATTGTATCGACGGGATGGACGTGTACCGGTATTGAGACAACCTCATGAATCGTGGATCCTGCATGACACCAGGGGACTATTCAAACTGGTGGAGGCTCGGTAATGGTGTGGGGCATGTGCAGTTGGATTGAATGGGACCCCTGGTACTTCTAGACACGATTCTGACAAGTGACATGTACGTAAGCTTCCTGTCTGATCACCTGCATCCATTCATGTCCGTTGTGCATTCCGACAGACTTAGTGCAATTTTTTGCAACCGGGTACAGATGATGAGATGGAGGCTTAAGCTGCAACTGATAGATATGAGTACTACATAGGGATGGCTTAAACGAAGTGTTTGCCTCACTCGGGAGCGGTTATCCTGTGAAACATTTGATGGACAGCAAGAGGAACGTGCAACTCCATTAGCATCTGGCGGCTCTTGAGTGAAGAATAGTCTTTACTATCACAAACAGGTGGGTTTGTTGTTGTTTGGCTGCGTTCTTGACGAGTTAGGAACAATGACAGACGGTTGAAACAATGCCTTGTGATTCACTATGGAGATTTGATCCGGATGGTGGGAACTGCCACAACAAGGAACATTGTGAGAACGAGGAGGGTTCAAAGCGAGCCATCGAAAAAGTTTACCCTGTACGAATAGTGGGAGGCATGGATGTGCACCGACGGTGATTCACAGGACACAAAGAGTTTCTCCTTCTCTCTGTAAAGACTGAGATATCTGAATAAAAAAATTTCTCGTAAGCCACGATAAAGTTAATACTATGTATAACAGGAAATTTTGCATAGCTCGAATACCACGCCGAGAAAGAGAAAGCTTCAATGACTATGAATAAGGGTTAGTTTTTTTTTTTAGACAAAAATGCTGTAAAATCCCGAATGTTTGTGTCAGTAGGCATTTGTGAAATAATTCACCGTGAAACTTAATTTGTGAGGCTGTGCACATCAGACCACTGACGAGATTGACGACGTCATTGTTCGGTGAAAGATGACCGATCAGCTGGCCAAAATTCTTACATGAAAATGTACGCGAGCATGACGAAACGTTCGGCAATTGAATCTCAGGATGGTTCTGCTTTGCAATAATCAATTAATAACGAAAGAACCCGTAAAGTGTCCTATCGCTACACTACCGAACAATCCACCCCACGTCTTTTCGATGTGACCATTACAAAACTAGAGAAATTCATACAACATTGTCTTCAGTACACAGGAAACTAGGAGAGTTTAAGTGCTATGAAATAAATACAATATGCACTAAGATTTCAGTATAATCTATTTTGGCCAAGTAGAAGGTGATTGCCAGGTACAGCTGGCACAGCTCGATGTCAGCACAAGTTTGCGGAAGAGGAAAATCAAGGAGTTAGTTTTATTTGTCAAAAAACTGATAGTATGACATAGTATGACTACTGTATATTTCTAGACGTGGGGGTCGTTAGTTACAGTTTCTTATCACAATAGAATAAAATTGTTACTGTGATTTACGATTTGACAATTCAGCTCATTTCACAAGAGAGACAGGAAAAAAATACAATGCATGGAAATAAATGTACAGTCACAATCATATACAGATTTCCTTTGCACATTTGAGTGCTTGGCATGTATACTTTAATGTTCACAAACATGTGGTGTTTTAAGTGAGATTACGATCTGCTGTTCCCCCCCCCCCCCCCACCCTCAATCACAAAGACGATACGGTGGTAAACTCGGCACCCTCAAGGACAGATTGAAGGAATCCTTGGACAAAATTGCCAAGTAGGAGCAGCCAGGAGAGAAGTTGTGCAGCCAGTGGACAATGTGAGTGCACACTTATAGATCACAAACTGAACATTCTGTCAGTCAGGTAATTCGACAGGAGACAGTCAGCAAGATAACCAACAGAGCAAACAGCAGTAATACATCGTTGCATATCATCGCAGATAGTTGGTATGTGTTTGTAGACAGCGACCCTCAGCTTTCCCCACAGAAAAACAGTCCACAGGCGCCAGATCAACCAGTTCAGAAACAATTCGTGAAGACATGTTGCAGATCTTCGTGCAGCATGGTCAGGACAGCCATCATGTTGGTACCACAGGTTCCTCCTAGTCTGCAGAGGAATGTCTTGTAGCATCTTTGGAAGAGGTCTTTTAGGAGGCTACAACCCTTGTGCGCGTTCACTATTCCATTCACGAAAATTGGACCTATGAGCTGATGCTTCACTATCCAAAACCATACGTTTACACTCCATGGACACTGACGTTCCATCTGACGAAGCCAACGGAAATGGTCACCAGACCAGCAGTTCCTGTCTTGGCGATGTACCTGGCCATGATTGGTAAATGTAGCTTCATCAGTAAACAACAAACGTAATGCATCTAGAGTATCCTGACGTAATGTCCGTGTACAGAAGTTAACATGATTCTCAAAACCGTTTCCGGTCAGTTTTTGATGGAGAGAGGTGAGACAGGGATGGAACCTATTTCGATGGAGAATGCGTGGGACACTTGTCTGACTCTTGCCACTTCCTCTTGCAATTGCACCGGAGCTAACGGGCGAATCAGCAAGAACATTAATTACTCCTTCTTCTGTCGTCACCTTTTCCCTTCTTTTACGTTGTGTAGGTGTTACACTACCACCGTCAAGTAACAGGCTGAAGAACGGCTGAGGTGACTGACGTCTATTGCGATACCATGCCACATACACCGTACAACAACGAACAGCATTCTTCCTACACTTTCCACACACCATGAGCAGGTCGGCTTTTTCTGAATTAGTAAATCCCATCGTCCACTCACTACCTACTGGTCGGACTCTCGCACACTAACTGACTAGCAAGTCGCAATACACTCAAGGAACATGGAATCAAATCGGAAGCAAACCTAACTTCGTACCTAGCAACTACTGAGGTTGAATGGCAGAGATAAGTGTCAGTGTAGAACCTTGTCAAAATACAATATTTCATAAACGACTCGCGCTAGAATCCTGCAACTAACACTGAAAAAAATACTCTTTTTAAGTATTATTACAGTCTATCTATCGGCTAACAACACGAGCCGCTGACTACGAATCCATTATCTGAATATCGCACATCAGTAGCACTTTCCATTTCCGCAATACTTGCAGTGAAAGTTTTAAGCGATATTCACTTAATTCTGTTAATCTACGAATAGTCTGTTGATATTGACCTTGGAATATCTATCTTTCCTTAAGTCATTTTCTTCTTTTTCTTTTTTATATGCGTATCTCGTTTCTGCACGATGACCATACTTTGAGAAGTTTTCACATTTGGTTATATTTATGTTTTAATTTTTATCATAGTACGTTGAGGAAATGAGACGCAGTCATGAAAATTAATATAAATATAATGTTAAAGTGAAAACAAATAGCTGAATGGAATAAAATATTTATTGATGTGTCGGCAGAAGTGCCAACACCGTGTTGTTTGAGGAAGCCGAATTGCACGCTATAAGCTCACGCAGGATGGCGTGAGGTCTGAAACAGGATGCTTAGTGAATGCTATAAAGAAAAGTACGTAGCTGCTGGAATACTTAACATTAATCCACAATTGGTGAACATTGATCTTGTTACTGTACATGCTTCATTAGATACATAGCAAAGGATAAATGGCGCCTTGCTAGGTCGTAGCAATTGACTTAGCTGAAGGCTATGCTAACTATCGTCTCGGCAAATGAGAGCGTAATTCTCAGTGAACCTTTCCTAGCAACGTCGGCTGTACAACTGGGGCGAGTGCCAGTAAGTCTCTCTAGACCTGCCGTGTGGCGGCGCTTGGTCTGCGATCACTGACAGTGGCGACACGCGGGTCCGACATGTACTAATGGACCGCGGCCGATTTAAAGCTACCACCTAGCAAGTGTGGTGTCTGGCGGTGACACCACATTTATTACTATTTCATTTTGTTGTTTTATCATCGATAGATACATGAAAGCCTGGAGCGATTTGACTGAGTGTAAACACGACTATTGAATGGGCAAATAATAGGGGAATGACCTGTAATCTGATATATATATATATATATATATATATATATATATATATATATATATATATATATATATATATATATATATTCATTGGTACTCTAAGTAATAAATTAATACTTCATAAATATTTATCTTAGAAAAACCTGTTCTTTGCGGAAGATAATTTAATACTACAAAAGACTGAATTTTGGCTGCAATACACAGCTTGACTACATTTTTGTAAGCGAAAGATATAAATTTTCAGAAAATTCCACGTTTCCAGTAAGCATATTATGTTATGTTAACCGGGGACTTAGAAACGATGGAGAGGTTCCGTCTCCGCCGCAGCCACAGCGGTCCGCAAGCCCAAGACGACTACCGCAGTCCACTTCACCCTCCGCCACCCCACGCCGGACCACTCTTTCAGGGTTATTGTGCCGTTCGGCCCCCGGTGGACTCCCGGACTACGCCCCCCCCCTCCCCCCCAGGGAACGTCCCACACCAGACGAGTGTAACCCCTATGTTTTCGTGGTAGAGCAATGGTGGTGTGCGCGTACGTGGAGAACTTGTTTGCGCAGCAATCGGCGACTTAGTGTAGCTGCGGCGGAATAATGGGAACCACCCTGCAATCGCCGGGGCAGATGGAAAACTGCCTAAAAACCATCCACAGACTGGCCGGCTCACCGGACCTCGACACAAATCCGCCGGGCGGATTAGCGCGGGGGACCGGCGCTCCTTCCCGCCCCGAAAGCCGTGCGTAGGACCGCACGGCCAACCGAACGGGCTAAGCATATTAATACGTGCCAAATTAAACGAATTTTCCGTCTGTGCTTGGCAGAAAATGAAAATAATGTTCGATAGAAAACTCTTCCCTAATGCCGGCAAAATATTGCATTTTTTAATAACGAACCGGCGTTCAGCTTCTTGCAACATTTAGTTGTCACTATACGATGACCAAAGATGCCAAAGCTGGTTTGTGAGCAAATACAACGTTTAGAAAGTGTTTCCTGTTTAATAATACACATCACTTTTTAGGCCTCAGTACCTGAAACGATATAAACGAAACGCTTGTAGCAGGCATGGGCAACATTTGGCGATCTGCGGGCCTGATTAACATACTCACGAGTCGCCACGGCTCGTGAAGCGACTGCAGAGCTCTTAGCCCATGAATTCAAAACTATAGCCTGCGTGACAATGTTGATGGAATAACGCACTAATATAAATGGCACCCATTTTCCGACACGCCACGTCAACAAATTATGCCTCAAAAGACGCGCTTTTGAGATTACCTTCATTTTATGTTCACCTCACCTTCAGATGTTTACATTTATTTGCGCTTCATGAACATTGTTGCTTTACTTACAATGTTTTACAATAATGTCTTAAAAACTTGCGTTGCAAAATTATGCAGCGCCTAGCTCTATCCCCCACGAATTTCTTTCGGGAGTGGAATTGAAGCCAATTGCCGGCCGCCGGTTGCCCAGCCGTGCCTTATAGGATCACTGTTGTCTGTGTGCTGTCTGTCCGACTGTTCAAAACCCTTTTTCTCAGAAACGGGTAGACGTATCAAGTCTAAATTCATGTCGCATACTAAGGTCGACAATCAACTGACGGTGTAATAAATAAAAGAATCTAAGTCAATGCAACCAAAAGATTCGGTCAGACACGTCACATATTTTGATACTCGCAAACTCACTGATCAAAGTCTACAGGGTACTTCCTGTAGACCTAGAATCATGAAATTCGGAAGAAGCAAGGATTGATAGAACAACCAAAGGAAAAATACCTAAATCTGTCAATCTATAATTACATCATACGAATTGTACTTTGTCCTTTGTGTGTGTGTGTGTTTGAGGTTTACGGGCGCTAAACAGCGTGGTCATCAGCGCCCATTGTCCTTTGTTATCAGACTGTCTTTCTGTTCGTCCGTCTGTCAAGACCCACTTTTCTCAGGAACGGATGGACCTAACAAACTGAAATTTGTGTTACATACATAAGGTATATTTTTCTTTAAAGTTATGATAAAAGTTATCTTCTAAATCAATATAATCGAAAGGTACGGCCATTTATGTCACTTATTTTGATGTCCGCAAACTCATTAAAACCTATAGGTTATTTTTCGTTGACCTAGAAACATAAAATGTTATAACAAAGAAGGTTTCTCACTACAACGAAAGGAAAAGAATCGAAAATTATTAATCTGTAATTATATAACGCGGAAAAATTTTTTTGTCACTTGTTGTCAGTCTGTCTGTCCCTCCAACTGTTAAAACCCCTTTTTCTCAGGAACGGGTACATGTAAAGTTGAAATGTATGTCATGTCTCAATGGCTATATGCAGTCAAAAAATACGGCCATTTATGTAAACAATTTTTATGTTCGCGAACTCTTTTATTGAAACCTATATGGTATTTCCCCTTGATGCAGAATCACTAAATTTGGTAAGAAAAAGGTTTGTCAGCATAAGTAAAGGAAATGTATTAGAAAAATGATAATTTAGAATTACTTCACATAAAAATACTACTTTTGTCATTTGTTATTCGACTTCGAACTTGAAATTAAAAGGTTCTCGAAAATCTTGGAATCCGTGGGGTCGATATCTTGCCTATATAATGTCTATAACAGGCAAAAATTGTCGAGATCAAAGGTTCCCGGAATGGGTAAGCTGCGTATATACTCATATATAATTAAGATTGCCCTACTCGCACCTGACCGTTTTTTTTTTGTCATTTGGGACTGTAATATTAGTGATGAATATGAAATTGATATCAGATAATCCGTAGAAATGCTAGAACACGTGAGACAATACACACCCTACGACTTATCTTAGAAGATAGGTTAAGGAAAAGCAAGCCTACATTTCTAGCATTTGTAGACTCAGAGAAAGCTTGACTGGAATACTCTCTTTCAAATTCTGAAGGTGGTAGGGGTCAAATACAGGGAGCGAAAGGCTATTTACAATTTGTGCAGAAACGAAATAGCAGTTCTAAGAGAAAATAAATGACGATGGTCGAAGTAGAGAGGATATAAAATGGAGACTTGCTCTGGCAAAGAAAGCGTTTCTGAAGAAGAGAAATTTGTTAACATCAAGTATAGATTTAAGTGTCAGGAAGTCGTTTCTGAAAGTATTTGTATGGACTGTAGACGTGCATCGAAGCGAAACATGGAAGATAAATAGTATAGGCAAGAAGAGAATAGAAGCTTCCGAAATGCTGTGCTACAGAAGAATATTGAAGATTAGATGGGCAGATCACGTAACTAATGAGGATGTTCTGAACAGAATTGGGGAGATGAGGAATTTGTGGCACAACCTGACTAAAAGAAGGGATCGGTTTGTAGGACACGTTCTGAGGCATCAGGGGATCACCAGTGACGATGACGCTGGAATGACGAGCCTGTCCTTGGCTCGTGATGGTGCAGTTTAGACAAAATTTGTCGTTCCTGCGGTTCCTGTAAGAGAGAGAAGGGTATATCACCACTCTTGTTGATTGGTCCTAGCTGGTGTAACCTGATAATTTAGCAGTGGAGGGAAGGGTGGAGGGTAAAAATCGTATAGGGAGACCAAGAGATGAATACACTAAGCAGATTCAGACGGATGTAGGTTGCAGTAGTAGCTTGGAGATGAAGAGGTTTGCACAGGATAGACTGTCGAGGAGAGCTGCATCAAACCAGTCTCTGGACTGAGGACTACAACAACATCAGACAATTACATTTACTATCTCTGTGACTATGTAGGCTTCAGCTACAATAACTTCTAGAGTTCTTGAAGGATCTTCCACTGGATCTTTTAATCAGATAGACATAATATTCAGGGATGCCTCAAGCCACCATATTCATTCGCAGACGAGAATAGTAGTTAGAAACAGTGCTAAAACGTGAAATTCCATTGATTTTAATACCAGGAAACAAGCACGACAGACATACCACAGAAATATAAAACCGTAGAGTAAGTGAATAATGGACGTTGAGTAAACAGAGTAGACAACGACAGGCAAGATGGAAATTTTAATAAGTATGTAAAGTTGTTGGTAGGGCAAAATATAATTAATATTGACATAAGTTGCTAAATTAGAACATACTCTTAATTAGAAGTCTTTTGGAAAGTCGGAAGAAATCGTAACAGCGTAATGAAAAAAGAAGATAGACGATAGATTGGTGGAAAAATTAACTAGGCGTTGATAGACTCCGAAGAGAAGGCTGGACTGAAGACAATATTGGAATTTAGCCCAAGTCTTGAACCGAACATGGGCCATGGTTGCTTTCAATCACTGACGTCCAGAATAAAGTTCTAAAACATGTTACTATGGATGCTGCGACAGAATTCGAAGTGTCATGCTTGTATAACAGAAAGTAAGTGCCATTTCCAGGAAATTAATTGTTAATTCTTCTTTGGTTTTCAGTGACACAAGCGCTGAGGTTCAGTTGTATATACTGTAAGTGCTAGCAATCAAAATACAAGAAACATTATTGCCAAGCGTAATATTTGACTGCCATACTAAGAGTAGGCTGCATGCCGGTTGCCTGGATCAGATGTCTCAGTTGGAAGTCAGCGATCAATTGCAACAAAACTATGACAATTGGCTTACAACCTTTGATTCACTTTAGCGTCTATTTTTCATTTTTACAAATTCGATTTTAACTGAACAGAAGGATCGGAATGTAAAGTTAAAAGTTTACCAGCAGTTTTTCACTGTTTCCTGATTGTGAATAACTGGCATAAACATGCGCATAGAGAAATTAAAATATTAGTTTATACACTTGGAAGCAAACACGAAGCGCTGTGTATATGTAAGAGAAAAATGAAGTTTACTAACCAAGTTGTGTCAAAATATACGCTCGGAGCCATGTTTACATGACAATGTGTGTGAGCGCCCATGTCACGCTCAGATTCGGATTTATTACGACACGGCCTGTGCGCAAGGCACACGGCGACATCAAACGCGTCAGCGCAGGGTAATGTTGATATGTGTGTGGGTAGCCGCCATAAACGCAGCTGGTAAACAGATGGCTTGATGTGATGAGTGGACATACACGGCCCAGGGCAACTGCCATGCCGCCGTCTCGTAATATTTAGCGTTCATTAACCCCACTTCACTCAATCAGAAGACGTTTGTCGTAAACACAAAATTACAAAAAGAGTGACACAAGTTAACAAAATAACTACACATCCAAATATACCGAGCACGGTGGCGCAGTGGTAAGCACACTCGACTCGCATTTGGGAGGACGACGATTCAAACCCACGTCCGGCCATCCAGAAACAGGTTTTCCGAGATTTAGCGTGTAATCAGAATAGTAGCTGGAGCCCACTCAAGATCACCTTGCAGGCATTTATTTAAGGAACTCGGGATATTCATAGTACCTTCGTAATACATGTATTCGCTTATGAAATTTGTCATTACTAACGCATCCCAATTTAAAAATAACAACGAAGTGCATAGCTACAACACTAGAAGAAAGGATGATCTTCACTATTCTGGATTAAATGTCACTTTGGCACAGGGAGGGGTGAATTATGCTGCCACAAAAATCTTTGGTCATTTATCAAATATTATGAAAAGTCTGACAGATAGCCCATCAACATTTAAAAGCAAATTGAAAGAATTTCTGAATGACAACTCCTTCTACTCAATAGATGAATTCTTAGATATGAAGTAGTAACTTTAAAAAAATAATTAATTAATTATTTTATGTAAAGAAAATTTATGTTAAAGTGACACGTTCCACATCATTACCAAACGTCGTATTCATGATCTATGGAACAAGGATTAATGTATGTACGAGGGTAATCCCAAAAGTAAGGTCTCCTATTTTTTTATAAGTACAGAACTCTGTTTATGTGGCTGCACTGAGGAGCCATTGAGAATGGAGCTCCCGTTGGATGTTACCGCAGGTGCGAATTGCGCGCAGTTACTCGGTTTTTGAACGCAAAGGGCACTGCGCCGATTGAAAGCCATCGCCAATTGACGGAAGTGTATGGTGAGTCGAGCATGGATGTCAAAAATGTTCGTAAGTGGCGTAGAGAGTTTGCAGATGGTCGGACCGAAATTCAAGACGAACAAAGGAGCGGGAGACCGTAAATTTCTGAGGAAACAGTGTTGAAGGTTGAGCAAAGCATGCGTGAAGATCGGTGGATCACCCTGGGTGATCTCTGCACCTTGGTTGCTGAGGTTTCCCGAAGCACCGCTCACAGATTTTTAACGGAAACATTGAACTACCGGAAGGTGTGCGCAAGATGGGTGCCACGCATGCTGAGGACCACATGCGGCAATGAATTTATGCTTCCTGCGCATTTCTTCACCGCCTTGCAGCCGAACAGGATAACTTTCTGGACTCAATTGTCACGGGTGACGAAACCTGGGCATACCACTTTACACCTGAGGAGAAGAGGTTCATAACTTTCTGAACAGCATGGCGGCGAGCTGATATGACATGGGCATACAATAATTGCCACAGCGTCAACAAAAATGCATCGACAGAAATGGTGATTATGTCGAAAAGTAGCTAAATGTTCAAGCTGTAAACTGATGTAAACCATTGCAGAAATGAACAGGTCTATGTACTTACAAAAAAATAGGAGACCTTACTTTTGGAATTACCCTCGTATGTATCTATACCTAAATCGCTGCAGGCAAATGCCGGGATAGCTCCTTCCCCATCCTTCCTTAATCCGAGGTCGAATGACCTCATTGTAGACGGGATGTGAAACGCTAATCTCCTCTTCCTGCATAACAAATTATTAGGATGTTTATGCATTAAAGATATTTGATATTATCGGCCATTATTAGACCGAAATCTTCCTACATTGTAGAAAAGAGCACAATGGTTAAGAAATTTAACTTGTGCCTAGAGAGGGCGCAATGCAAATGAAGATTTAGTTTTTTTTGTGGTTTGTGAAATCACTTCTGGGTAATACCGGGATGATTTGCTTATTACGGGCACCTTAGATTTTTCCTCTCTTTCCAATGACCTAATTATGATTAGGGGTCAGAAATGAATTCCATATTCTCGCTATAGACACGCCAACGTTTCTATGACGTCATCTGCAAGCTCGCTATCTTCGTACTATAGGAGACTCAGCTCTCGAGAGTCCGTCACTGTCAACTGAACCGGAAATTCGTCACTTGTGTCTCTTATCGGCTACAAGTGGACTGTACCCGCCTAATAGCCAAAACGAAGGGTCAGTGAACTAGTTCATGTGTATTACCGCATACAAATGGCTCTGAGCACTATGGGATTAACATCTGAGGTCATCAGTCCCCTAGAACTTAGAACTACTTAAACCTAAATAACCTAAGGACATCACACACATCCACGCCCGAGGCAGGATTCGAACCTGCGACCGTAGCAGTCCCGCGGTTCCGGACAGCAGCGCCTAGAACCGCACGGCCACCGCGGCCGGCGAGACCGGTTAGCAGTGATTATTGTTGTGTTCATTTTGTTTACACATACATTTATAGAGACGTATGTGTATAACACAGGGTGTCCCAAAAACCCGGAGACAACACTTACTACGTTGTGCGGTTTTCTAGAAGGAACCCATATCCAAAACCGCTGGAGAGTGTCGAAATCTGAGATGGGTGTGCGTTCCACATTACGTCCAAAAACCCATCACGAGTAGCAAATCGTGCTGTCTCATTACAATGGGCATCTCCTACGTAAATGCAGAGCCCACATCGGCGGTGCTGAGCCTTACGCACACGAGCAGATACACGCGGTTGTCTTTGAAGTATTTCAATTGCTGTGTAGACTCGAGCAATTACGTCCTCCGCTATCGTTATGGATGTGTCGTACAACATGCTCTTCATAGTACTCCACAGAAAATCGTCTAGAGGTGACAGATCGAGCGACCGTGCTGGCCATGGAACTGGCGACCCAGAGGTGATTTCGAACATCGACATCAAAGTGCGCACCCGAACACTTAGTGGCACCATATCCCTCAGGGTAGGCAAGGCACGTTTAGCAAATGTGAGGTATATCGGTCCTGGTAGTCTGTTTGGCAGTAGATAAGGTCCAAAGATACGATCATCAATTACCTTGACCCAGATGTTAATACCAAGTCTGTGTTGGTGATTTTGAATCACCCACGGACCCGGATTTTCGTCCGCATAAACGTGCATGTTGTGCAAGTTTAATACGCCGTCTCTAGTAAAGGTGCATTCACCCGTGAATAGCACCAAGCTCGGAAACTGTGTCTGGAGTATGTGTTGTAAATCCACGGTGCAAAGTATAGCCGTCGTCGGCAGTCCTCGTCCCGTAATGCCTGGACGTTCTGTAGATGGTATGGATGAAGCTGGTATATCTTGGAAAACACGCCACACGTCACTTTTGCCCGTGTGAAGCGCCTGTATGACTTGCAGAGCGCTAGTAGCTGGATCCTCTTCGAACGTTGTTAACACGTCCTCATCTGAGTGTAGTGTTCGAGCCGTTTCGGCACCTGCCAGAGGTCAAACAGTAGTTTGGGACAGTATTTGCAAGTAACAAGCACTACTTTACTGTACAGTGGCCTGTCTGAGGCGTCTGTCGATGGCCACTAATTTGGAATAGTGTAGGGTGCGTCTGTTTGCAAAGCATCCTGCACCAGCTCTCCCACTGCAATCTGATTTACCGCATGCGACCACCACGTCGGTAATTTCCGCAGCTGTGTACTGGTACATGTCGCACTGCTGTCAACAAAGCTAGTGCACTGGCAGACCACACAAGGACCACAGTAGGATGCACACAAGGGTTGTTTAGAGGAATGTAGAACAAGCTCAAGAATATTATTAGGCTCAAATCTTCCATCTGCAGTTCACAGACGGCTAAAGGGTTGCGTATCTTACGTATTGAGACAGCAAAACGAGTCGCTACAAATCGACACAACCGTTTGTTCTGAGACTTCGACGTTTACCAGCGCCAAATCCGTGAGTTTCCGGATATGGGTTTCTTCTTGAAAACCGATCAACTTGCCTTCCATCTGAAGATACTGAGCGCTGTCGGTGCTTGTTTGGGATGCACTGTTCTTAGGGTGTTTCACAGTTCATGTTACGCTCTTCTTGAAAGATTGTAGGCAGAAAGTTAGTAGAAACTCAGTTCAACATGCGAGATGTGTGGTTAATCATTTCTGCTGCAGCAATGGTCCGTGCCAACAGATCTTTCTCCGACTGGACAGGTGTCTCGTAACCAAGATTCTTCACGTGGCCTCACAAGATAAAGTCAAAAGGGGTTAAATCAGGGGATTATGGTGGCCAAGCATGCCAAGCATGTGGAGCACATGGATCGATACACCTGTCCCTGTAGACTACATTCAGATGGTTTAGGACGAGAAATGTAAAATGTGCTACCGCGCTCTCATGCTGGAAATACAGTTCATGCCTAATGGCACACCTTATAAAAACTCTGTCAGTACTGTTTGCTGGAATATCAAGTACGTGTCAACAGTTAGGTGGGGAGGATGGATGTATGGCCAAATCTCACGACCATCGCAGATACCTGTCCACTGATGCCGAAGGTGTGCTGAAATCTTCGTGTGCACGTAGCTTTGGCGTTTTCTTGATCCCTACGTGGCTACTTCGAGAGTTCAAAACACTTTCCCTATTGAAATGTGCTTCGCCGGTGAGCGAAATTCGTCTTGGAAACCGAGACAAATCCACACACAGTACAGATATTGACACGTGGCACAAAATCCGCGAGAGCATGGCGTGTACCTTGTGATGGTGACAGGGGTGGAGCTGCTTTCTTTGCAGGACACTCCGGACAAACGTGTGAGAAACATGCAAATCATGTGCACTGGCTCGAGTACTCATCGATGGGTTCTCTTCAGCCAGATGAAGCACTTCATCTTCCAATATCACAGTGCGCTTCCTTCTTGCGAATCTCCCACATTTCTGCAGCCGTTGTTCTGCTCTTGGCAACATGGGATGAGATGGAGTTACACGATTTGGTACAGACGCTGAGCTTCCCTTCCACTACGGCGAGCTTCTCCATAACTTAACAACATATTGGTGTACTCTGCGAACGTGTACTCAGGCATCTTGTTACTTCAGTACTCGTCACCGCAATGTCAACAGATGCATCACCAGTAAGTACGTAAACAAGACAGATGGAAACAGAGGACATCACGCGCCATGAATATGGGTACCCCACCATAAAAGGCAAACTGCTCAAGAAACATCAGGCGGGCGACTGAGTAGCTCCTCTTTCTTGTAACATGCAAAAAAATTGTTTCTGAACAAAAGTTCCCTTGTAAAACTCGATCTGATAAGTCCCCTCTACAACCTATAGATGCGTGTAACATGAATCGTGGAACACCCTTTATAAACAGGATGTTTGATTCAACTTGAGGCTACTAAATTCCTGGGAAACGACGCATTGGACGAAAAAATGTTTGCGGTGAAAAGCTATCTGTGGCTGGTTGTACTCATTGTTGGAATATTCGCTTGTGTAGTGTTGGGCAGTTGGATGTGAACAGCGCGTAGCGTTGTGCAGTTGAAGGTAAGCCTCCAGCAGTAGTGGATGTGGGGAGAGAGATGCCAGAGTTTTGAGCGGACGATCTGGACGTGTGTCCGTCAGAAAAAGGAAATTTAATTGGATGTCACAAAATTATATATATATATATATATATATATATATATATATATATATATATATATATATATATATATATATTGACTTTTAAACGCTATTAAGGTAAATATATTGTTGTTCTCTATAAAAATCTTTCATTTGCCAACTATACCTATCAGTAGTTAGTGCCTTCAGTAGTTAGAATCTTTCATTTACCTGGTAGTATTGGCGCTCGCTCTATTGCAGTAGTTCGAGTAACGAAGATTTTTGTGAGGTAAGTGATTCATGAAAGGTATATGTTATTGTTAGTCAGGGCCATTCTTTTGTAGGGATTATTGGAAGTCAGATTGTGTTGCGCTAAATAAAATGTTGTGTGTCAGTTTAGTGATGATCAGAATAAGTAAAGAGAAAACTTTCTGAGTACATTGAGTTTTACTCAGCTGTTTCTGTATCAAATAACGTAAGAGTTTTACCAGTAACGCCTTTCTTAATTTTGCAAAGGGGACGTTTCATATGGTGACCCTACCAGGATTCGAATCTGGAATCTTCTGTGTCAGTAAAGGCTATCGGTCTTGTGTCATTCAGATCATCATATACCTTCGTAGGTAAACAATGTACTTACCTTAATAGTATTCAAAAGTCATCATATATATATCTGTCACTTCATGACATCCATCTTTACAAATTTCCTTTTCCTGGCAGAGACATGTCCAGATCGTCCGCTTATAGTAACATCTCAAAACTTTGGCATCTCTCTCTCCACGTCCAGCACTGCTGGCGGCTCACCTCCAACTGCCTAACGCTATGCAATGTTCACATCCAACTGCCCAACACTACTCTAGCGAATATTCCAACAATGAGTCCAACCAGCCAGAGACTGCACACAGCGCAGTCAGCGATTTCCATACAGAGCACTACGAGGCGTTACCAACATAAAAACCTAAACAGCCTAGTTACAATTCTACATTTCATTTATGACGTAAATGTAAATCTTTCTGTTGTAATGTGCTTCATATTTATGTTAGAAATTTACCTTAGCGTTGAAAATTTGATTCTACCACATCGTTACACGTTTCGATGCCTGCTCAGGAATTACGTTTAGAATGATCCCGGAACAAAGACGTGGATGTAATATTTTCTGTTTCTATTTGGATGATATCGGCGAGTTTCCAGGCCTCTCACCACTGTGGTGCTTTAGTTCGGTGAGTCCCCTTTCCTCTCATCATTGGGGTCCTTGACTGCGGTGAGTATGCATGGCAGGTATGCCTGTTAGCACCTCATCATGGACACTCTACCCTATTACTAAGGTTGTGGTTTGTATTCCACTGGTAGCTGTTTTGTGACCAGTGCATGAGCTACAGCTGTTGGACGGAAACAACACCGAAATCAGATATTCTGATGGCGCGTTTCGAAGGCGGCCACCGAAATCAAAAATTCCGATGGCTTGGATACTTATCACAATCAACCACGTAGAGAACAAAAAACAACGGTACCATACAAGTAAGTTATTTCCCAAAAATGTCAATGTCTAGTCATATCATTTTTACCATCTGCATCACTCAAGTATAATTTGATCATCAATATCAACCGTTAGAGAGCAAAGGTTTACATTTACATCGTAAATGAAATGTAGAATGAAATGCATCGGTTCTCACTTGCCAAAATTGGCACGCTTGATAACATCGAATACAGCGCATCTAACACGAGTGAGAAATAATGGTTTGTGCAAACCATATGTATTTTTGGTGTAGAATTCGATTATGCATAAAAATGGGCTGAGGACTACCATTTGAAAACACAGAGGTAACCCCGTCAACGCAGGAGGGATCGTCAGCAGATGATCCGGTGGCCAGTTGTAGGACAGACATGTCCCTTTTACTAATATCAACTTTTCATACAGAACGATTTTTCGTACGATGCGTCGTTTGTCTCGAGTTAAAACAGCTACCTTGTTTACATAGAGTTATTCGGGCAACCACCGATATGTTTCCTGCAACCTGCAGTTCCTTCAAAAACCATGCGCGAGATTTTCGTATCCTCTCGCTTGCTACGAGCACACTGTTAGTCCTACAGAAAAAATTGTTGTTGTTGTTATGGTCTTCAGTCCTGAGACCGGTTTGATCCAGCTCTCCATGCTACTCTATCCTGTGCAAGCTTCTTCATCTCCCAGTACCTACTGCAATCTACATCCTTCTGAATCTTCTTAGTGTATTCATCTCTTGGTCTCCCTCTACGATTTTTACCCTCCACGCTGCCCTCCAAAACTAAACTAGTGATCCCTTGATGCCTCAGAACATGTCCTACCAACCGATACCTTGTTCTAGTCAAGTTGTGCCACAAACTTCTCTTCTCCCCAATCCTATTCAATACTTCCTCATTAGTTATGTGATCTACCCATCTAATCTTCAGCATTCTTCTGTAGCACCACATTTCGAAAGCTTCTATTCTCTTCTTGTCCAAACTATTTATCGTCCATGTTTCACTTCCATACATGGCTACACTCCATACATATACTTTCAGAAAGGACTTCCTGACACTTAAATCTATACTCGATGTTAACAAATTTCTCTTCTTCAGAAACGCTTTCCTTACCATTGCCAGTCTACATTTTATATCCTCTCTACTTCTTCCATCATCAGTTATTTTGCTCCCCAAATAGCAAAACTCCTTTACTACTTTAAGTGTCTCATTTCCTAATCTAATTCCCTCAGCATCACCCGACTTAATTTGACTACATTCCATTATCCTTATTTTGCTTTTGTTGATGTTCATCTTATATCATCCTTTCAATACGCTGTCCATTCCGTTCAACTGCTCTTCCAAGTCCTTTGCTGTCTCTGACAGAATTACAATGTCATCGGCGAACCTCAAAGTTTTTATTTATTCTCCATGGATTTTAATACCTACTCCGAATTTTTCTTTTGTTTCCTTCACTGCTTGCTCAATATACAGATTGAATAACATCGGGGATAGGCTACAACCCTGTCTCACTCCCTTCCCAACCACTGCTTCCCTTTCATACCCCTCAACTCTTATAACTGCCATCTGGTTTCTGTACAAATTGTAAATAGCCTTTCGCTCCCTGTATTTTACCCCTGCCACCTTCAGAATTTGAAAGAGGGTATTCCAATCAACATTGTCAAAAGCTTTTTCTAAGTCTACAAATGCTAGGAACGTAGGTTTGCCTTTCCTTAATCTTTCTTCTAAGATAAGTCGTAAGGTCAGTATTGCCTCACGTGTTCCAGTATTTCTACGGAATCCAAACTGATCTTCCCCGAGGTCGGTTTCTACTAGTTTTTGCCATTCGTCTGTAAATAATTCGCGTTAGTGTTTCGCAGCAGTGAGTTATTAAACTGGTAGTTCGGTAATTTTCGCATCTGTCAACACCTGCTTTCTTTGGGATTGGAATTATTATATTCTTCTTGAAGTCTGAGGGTATTTCGCCTGTCTCATACATCTTGCTCACCAGATGCAGAGTTTTGTCAGGACTGGCTCTCCCAAGGCTGTCGATAGCTCTAATGGAATGTTGACTACTCCCGGAGTTTTGTTTCGACTCAGGTCTTTCAGTGCTCTGTCAGACTCTTCACGCAATATCGTATCTCCCATTTGATCTTCATCTACATCCTCTTTCATTTCCATAATATTGTCCTCAAGCACATCGCCCTTGTATAGACCCTGTATATACTCCTTCCACCTTTCTGCTTTTCCGTCTTTGCTTAGAACTGGGTTTCCATCGGAGTTCTTGATATTCATACAAGTGGTTCTTTATCTCCAAAGGTCTCTTTAATTTTCCTGTAGGCAGTATCTATCTTACCTTTAGTGAGATAAGCCTCTACATCCTTTTATTTGTCCTCTAGCCATCCCTGCTTAGCCACTTTGCACTTCCTGTCGATCTAATTTTTGAGACTTTTGTATTAATTTTGCCTGCTTCATTTACTGCATTTTTATATTTTCTCCTTTCATCAATTAAATTCAATATTTCTTCTCTTACCCAAGGATTTCTACTAGCCCTCATATTTTTACCTACTTGATCCTCTGCTGCCTTCACCACTTCATCCCTCAAAGGTACCCATTATTCTTCCACTGTATTTCTTTCCCTCATTCCTGTCAATTGTTCCCTTATGCTCTCCCTGAGTCTCTGTACAACCTCTGGTTTAGTCAGTTTATACAAGTCCCATCTCCTTAAATTCCCACCTTTTTGCAGTTTCTTTTGTTTTAATCTACAGTTCATAACCAATAGATTGTGGTCAGAGTCCACTTCTTTCCCTCATTCCTGTCAATTGTTCCCTTATGCTCTCCCTGAGTCTCTGTACAACCTCTGGTTTAGTCAGTTTATACAGGTCCCATCTCCTTAAATTCCCACCTTTTTGCAGTTTCTTCAGTTTTAATCTACAGTTCATAACCAATAGTTTGTGGTCAGAGTCCACATCTGCCCCTGGAAATGTCTTACAATTTAAAACCTGGTTCCTAAATCTCTGTCTTACCATTATATAATGTATCTGAAACATGTCAGTATCTCCAGGCTTCTTCCATGTATACAATCTTCTTTTATGATTCTTGCAGCAAGTGTTAGCTATGATTAGATTGTGCTCTGTGCAAAATTCTACCAGGCGGCTTCCTCTTTCATTTCTTACCCCCAGTCCATGTTCATCTACTACGTTTCCTTCTCTCCCTTTTCCTACTGGCGAATTCCAGTCACCCATGACTATTAAATTTTCGTCTCCCTTCACTATCTGAATAATTTCTTTTATTTGATCATACATTTCTTCAATTTCTTCGTCATCTGCAGAGCTAGTAGGCATATAAACTTGTACTACTGTAGTAGGCGTGAGCTTCGTATCTATCTTGGCCACAATATTGCGTTCACTATGCTGTTTGTAGTAGCCTACCCGCATTCCTATTTCCTATTCATTATTAAACCTACTCCTGCATTACCCCTATTTGATTTTGTGTTTATAACCCTGCAGTCACCTGACCAGAAGTCTTGTTCCTCCTGCCACCGAACTTCACTAGTTGCCACTGTATCTAACTTTAACCTATCCATTTCCATTTTTAAATTTTCTAACCTACCTGCCCGATAAATCACGGGCAAAGTGGAATGGCTAAGTCGAATGGAGTTATTTGATGAGCAAGTCAATGTGTATACTGCACCATCTGCTATCCAGAGCGGTCCTCGGTGCCGTAGGTTTTCTTATATTGTGTGCTTTATGCTTGAGTTAACTTTGGTGTTATTACATTGGTATTTTTTTTATCTGACTATTTGATTCGTCTACGGGCTTTGAGACCCGTTCATAATTCATGAATATTAAGTAAGTTGCTTCTGTTGAGTAGAACTATAAAGGAGAGTTCAATTTTCTGGTCTCATTTGAAGCAGTGTGGGCGTCCTCGTAGGAATTTTATTTATACATTATCTTTTGCAACTAGCCTCAGTAATCTCAACTTAAAATCAGTCTATGTACGTTGATAGTTGGTTTTGTCTGTCCATGTTACAGGTATTCATGTCTTTCAGGATCGAGAGTGATTTGCGATTTATCAGCTTTAGTACCCAGTGTTAATTTCGCTACCTGTTATTTAAGTCAGCTGGGAGCTGTTTAGATTTCATTTGCACGTATTTTTATAGCAACTCATTGCTTGTTCTGATCTGATAATTTAATCTTTATTCATATTGTTTTTTTATTATTGACGCACTTGTTAATTGAGATGTCCTCCTTTCTGTTTCAGTTCATACTCTAATTTATTTAATCTGTGCTGAAGCAGAACCGCCAGAGTGGGTTGAAGCTCAACGGTTTCCTATCTTAGGTTCAGTTGTTCAGTTTCTAAATCTGAAAATGAGTTTCTCAGTGTTAAGCAAACATGTAGTAACAATCTGTAGTACTCTATCAAAAATAAAATTTTCTTTCTTGGTTGAAATGTTATGTTGTTGTGATGTAGCATCAAACATCTCACCACTCCGAGTTCTTCGCTTGCTATAGTATTTCAGATATCCGTCGCCAACATCAGTACAAGATGTGACCCCACAAGCAGGAATATACTCTTTTATTCATTGTATCACGCAAGAAAACAGCCTCCAAATGTGATCTTGAGAAATTTCTTGCCATGCCTGAAATGCATGCGGTGTCTGCTTATGACAGATGCCGGCTGAAGGCTGGTATGATTATATATATCGCATCGTAGACAGGAATGACAAATCAAGGCACTGGGCAGGTCAGTCAACGATCCGTAAATTCCTCAAGGCGCTTATGACGTGACATGCAGTGTAGGGTCCCGAATTATCCTGCTGAAATCTGGTATTTGGTACCATGGTCATGAAGAGTATAACAAGAGGATTTGACATTGTTGAAAGATACTGGCAATTACCTTCAGGGTACTGTTCTCGTATCCAGTATCTCTCCATACCATAATTCCAGAAATAGGCGAAGTATGCTTCTCGAGAATCACTGCAGTCTGTGACCCTTCACCACGTCGTCTGTGGTGTCTATCCAACCATTACAGACAGTAGCGAGACTCATCCCTGAACGCTACGGAATGTCTGTCAACGCCTCACGTCAATGCAGGTCCACATATACGTCTCTGTTGTCTGCCGCATGGTGTCACTGGCAGGCGAAGCATGGCAACTCGAGATCTCAACTCTGCCTCCAGTAGTCTTTTCCTGGCGGTTCGTTACGACGCTCTGGTACGTCTGCCAGGATCTCAACTGTTGCCATCTGTTTGTTCGTCAGACACTACGATGTTGTCGTTGTCTTCTCTTTCTGGAAGGATCCACGGCTGCTCTTCTCGGCTCACTGTAGTGGTGAATCCCTCTTCCCACCACTCGTTCCGCAGCTAGTTAGTTATCTAGTTAGTTACATGTTCCATAGGTCATTGAACGATTCTTTTATGGAAGTTATGGGGAACCGGTGAGGTTACAGGACGGGTTCACATGATTTGTGTTAACATTATTTTATAGTCTTACTCATGCAATTATACTTAAAAACTTCGGAATTTTGTAATATTTTATTTCTGTTTGCAGGCTACAGCCAGCTGCCTATGCAATAAGTCAATGCCGTGCTCTCATTTTCTTTACGATACGCTGTGTTCATGTCCATCTAAAACGTTCCGATAAACACATCCAAGAGCCATACGGTGCTTATAGCATCCTTCATCGGAAGCAGAGGTTTTTTCTGTACTAAAAGTAAGTTCACATAAGGATGAAATTTTTTTGTCTTTCGGGACTTCCCCATACAGCTATCTCAACAGCATAGCGTCAATTATACGATACGAACCTAAGTACAACACGACATCCATCCCCGAGTGGACAAAATCTTCCACTCAGCCGGGAAACGACCTCGGGCCCATTCAGTTAGCAAGCTACGACGATGACTACATTGCTACAGCGGCGGACAGGATGAAATAGTTATCAACGTAAGAGGTCATGCTGAAAAGTAATGCCTCAGAATTATTTATTCTGTTCTCGATATCGTTTGAGGTATTAGTCTACATGTCATACATAATATTCGGTCGACTTTGCCACATCACTGGCGCTCCGAATTGTAGCGTGTAACATGGCGGTATGTAATGTAACTATGTTGGTGTACTGCGAAACCCCAATTGAAAACACGAATTCGAAGAGATGGTCCATGAATGGAGAACCCTCTCCTTCAGAATGACGGTGCCAGACGAAACATGAGCCCTGCGACGTCTGCACGACGCTTGGGTTCACTTCCATCGATCGTCTTTCATACAATCTTGACTTTCTCCCATGCGAGTTTCTTCTCTTTCCAAAACTTAAAGAATAGCTTCGAGGACTTATCTTTGATAGTGATGAAGCGCTGCAAGCAGTCTAAACATTCTGCAGTGACGGTGTCAACAAAATGGCCTCTTGTTCGGAGAAATATGTTCGTCGCTAGGGTGACTGTATTGAGAATCAAGTACATATACATGAAGAATAAAGATGTAAAATGTTATAAAGTTGGTTTTAGTTAAAAAGCTTAGAAGTTTACAGACAAAATATTCGGAGGCATTGATTTTCAGCACACCATCGTATATCACAGGCATGGAAATACAGAAGTATCAGTTTCCGTTGTGTCATTCTTTTTGATACTGTTAATATGAACTAGTTTGAATGTCAATTCCTAAATGGAAGGAAGGAAGATTACGACTAACGTCCTCCGAGGTACTTAGAAACACACAGGCTCGGCTTTTCGAAGGAAGGTGAAGAGAATGAGCAATTCCAAAGTCAAACTAATTATCTTGGTATTTTTCTGTAAGTGATTTAGGAAAATCACGTCAAAACCTAAATTTTATGGCAGAACGAGAGTCTGAATCCCGGTTTTTCCGAAAGTGTTTGGTTTGCTTTAACTGTTGCGCCACCTCACTCTAAAAATACTTAATCGTATTTGTTGTCAGAAACACCGCAAGCCTTTGGTCAATTTAATTCTCAATTTTAATGCAGACGGCGCCTTATAAATACAAATACCAAATCTTCAGTACCTTAAAAACGTTTTCACGGAATAGAATACATTCTGATGGAAACTGTCTCGCAAAATTAGTTCTGGGTTCTTCCCAGTATAAGAAGATTCATTTTCATTCTCCGCACATTCAACATTCAGCTTCGAATATTCGCTAGAAGAGACCTTCATGTCTTATAGGCTAAATATTTCTGGCTCAAACTATAATATTAGCATCACAGTTTACAGAGAGACAAAATTAAAATTTCGATGACGACGTTGAAAACAGATATACCTTCAAATATAAATATTGTGATTTCTCCGTAACTAATTATGGGATTTCACAGAATGAAATGCTTTGGAATTCATATTCGAGATCTAAGTTTCTTACATTAAACTTTCTATATGAGACCTAGAAAAAAAGTGAAACTCGTACCAAAATCACTGTAACTAATATAGCAACGGTATACATTAAATATAGCTTACTGATAGTCACACTTAGGTTTTATTTAGTGTTCGATTGCTTTGAAATGAATGTTCGACAAGTAAACAATCAAATTATATTATAGTAAACCCCTGTATTAAGATTAAAATTGCGCACCAAAACATTACACTTTTGTTCTATCATTGATTGCTCCTGAATCGTTCGATATGCACTGATGCACTGATATGAACCTTCCGATTCCTTGTCCTGTCGGAGGAGTCATTTAAAGTTAGTCGCGCCATTCACTATGTTTTTAACGTACACATGGTCATCTGTGTATTAGACGTCGCTGACGCAAGCTAATGTTTCCTAGAGTAGCGGGAATACTGGTAGCATCCACTTGTAATTGTCTTTTAAGTGGAAGAAAGAGGAAGTGATGAAAAGCACCTGAACCCCTTATTGTTTTATCTTTTTTTTATGGAGAACGACAACTGTCATCCAAAAGTAGGGACATAATTTTCAACTTTTAACTAAAATGATGTTCATTATGTTCACTATTGCAATTACTGTATTTTCTAGCGCTATACATAGTTCTACAGCAAATTAAAACTGCGCCACGCAGAAATCTACGTTAACATATTGTTGTAAAGTATTATATTTTATAACTTTCCGTCATGTTCTGTGCTAATTCAGGAAACCAAAGTTCCATATTATACAAGTAAATTTCGTGTTTGGACATGTTCGTGTGTTCATCTCCAAAGTCGAAACTGTAGTAGTGGACATTATAAACTTAATTACAGTTAAATGGTGCATATGTCATCATTTAGAATACATTAGTTGTTTGCACTCAGGTTAAATCTCGATCCTCTCCGCAGTATATCATGGAATGAGGGTAAGTGGCATTGTTGCGGGTGATGCGACCGTCCGATGGGATTTGAAGCCCGATGACATCATTTGTGCTATTGAAGAGGGAAAAGTCATCTGCTTGTTTTTTGGCCGTCACTACATTTAATTATTAGAGATACACTAATCTGCACTGTCTGTTGTTTCAAAAGTGTTCATAGGAGTACTACAAGGCCGTTCTAAGAGTGAACCACAAAGAAACAGCTAAGAACTTCATGTCCGACAATGACGTGGTCAACAACATTGTTCAGAAAACAAAAATCAAAATCCAGATCCGCTGAGAGTAGCGCTGTACTATATACTTTGTGATGAATACATACTACAGATCAAGGCACAACTAACGATAATGGTGCTTAAAATAATATTGGTGATGTGTAAAGTCTTGTAATACAATGGAATGAATGTCGTGAGGACTCTTGGGAACGGCTTCTCAGTGATTTAGATGGGGTACTAATGAAGTGGATTTTTGTACGAATAAAACGTGTAAGAAGTTCTACGGGAAAAATATCAAATAGATGAGGTGTTAGTGTCAGAAGTTGGGTAAATTGTAGTTGCATGGGAGAGAAGATAAAAAATTTCAGTAGAAGATAGCCAGGGTAGGTTACAGGTAGCAATTCGTAGGATGAATGGATTTCAGGGATGCACGAGAGCGTTTCTTACTTTGAAAGATGTTTTACTGCGAACGTGTCATCAGGGTTAGAGGAATAGGCGGCAAAATAACTAGATGACACAATAACAGAGATGCTGTTGAGGTCGGTCTGCTTATGGAAGTTGTTGGAAGATGGGCAGGACAGAGAGGGATATATTTTTATCTTTAGAAGTGTGTGAGGAATTGAAAAACGTAGGCGTTTCTTAGTATTGTCACAAATCCCGTACTGACTCTCGCTGATGGATAGAATAAATCGGTAGGACAAGTGGCATATTAGTGGGACAATGGATTCGGGGTTCTTAGAAGGGTGCTTGGGTTTTGCAGTTGTGGAGTGTGTGGGGGCGAGGTTCGATATAGGAAAAATGGAAGACGATCCCCGGTTGTGGCAGTCTTTATGAAAGTGTTGGACGTGCAGGTGGGTGGGTTTCGGCTTTAAGTGGTTTGGTGGTTATCGTACTGCAGGCAATAAGAACATCTGATGCTAGGGATTTGGATTTAGGATATTCTAGTTCGTGGGATAGAAAGTAGGCGAAGGTTGTGGGTATGTAGAGTTGGTCACTTGTAGCTGGGAGTTCTGTGAACAGATGGCATGAGTACGGGGTTTTGGATTGACATGTCTTACTGAGGTAGTTAGGGTCGGTAGTTGGTCTGGACGTATGATCTGAGATGGGGAGGGGATGATGAAATAAGATTGATATAAGTTCTAATGAAAGGAAACTAATAATGTACATGCTTGTAAATTATGGGATTCGAGGAATTAATAATGATGGAATATTTACAGAAAACAGTGTTACAGACAGTATCTTCGAGCTGCATGAGTTAAAGTCTTATAATTTACGAATTTTGGGCCTGCTTTGGAGGGTAAGCTGGTGTGTAGTGTGGTAAGTCTGGAGGAGTGGCTTGGATGGGTTTATCTGTGATTAGTATGGTAGGCACTATCTAGCGTCAGTGTATTTAGTGATAATCTCTTTATATTAGATTTTATTGGCGTTTTAAAAGGGAGCTTGATCAGTGGTACTGGGGCTTGGTCTGGCTGTAAAACCCCATAGTGATGGTCACGTCGGCATACGTATCTGGAGATGGTCACGTTGGAAGTGGTACTAGAGTTGGTGATGGTATTGGTTCCAGTGCTGGTGGGTACAGCTGGCGATGGTACTCAAGACAGAGGTGATGACGATGCTCACATTGCTGCAGCTCCTGGAGATGATGATGACCATGACAGTAGATGTTCTGGTGGTGGTGGTTAGTGTTTAACGTCCCGTCGACAACGAGGTCATTAGAGACGGAGCGCAAGCTCGGGTTAGGGAAGGATTGGGAAGGAAATCGGCCGTGCCCTTTCAAAGGAACCATCCCGGCATTTGCCTGAAACGATTTAGGGAAATCACGGAAAACCTAAATCAGGATGGCTGGAGACGGGATTGAACCGTCGGCCTCCCGAATGCGAGTCCAGTGTGCTAACCACTGCGCCACCTCGCTCGGTCAGTAGATGTTCTGATGAAAGTACTAAGGGCTGTGCCGATGTGGTAAGTATCGTTTTGTTTGGTGGTGGGGTTGATGGAAGAATAGATACTACAGATCAAAATACCTTTGGTGATTGTAAATACATTGAGATGGTTGGGAGTTCAACTTAAGCATGAAGGCTGCAAGGGAAGTTTTGGCGAACAGAATGAATAGGGTTGAAAGGTGTGGGTTACGCAATACACTAGTACATGTGTTGGCGTGACTTCCATACGCTATAATCGCCATCGTTGTTGAACTAGCCCAGATCTGGCACTATTTTGTTTTTTATATCGAAATCCAGCCTTGATACCCCATCGAGACAATGGATTTCCTTTCCTTCCATACCACATTCATCCTTAACAACATAAATGCAACATTTCTTAGCTAAATAAAGAATATCAGACATTCAAACGCTACCTTCACACAGCTGACATTTCGCACATTGCAGGAGAAAGATGATGGTGAACCATGTACATTGTGATCTTCAATAGCAGAGAAATGTAGCGTTGCGTTATTGTCACCAAATTTATTCGACTAAATATTGGAATAGTGCTGACATAGCTCTAATGTTTATTTTTTTATAAGTAGTGCTGTCGTTACACAAATGTATTGTTACACTGACATTATTCTTGTAATTGTTACATTATAACATCAACTTTAAAGTCTCTTTATTTGTAACAAATTTGATTCGACAAGCGTAATACTTTGTTACCGGAGACTGTTCAAATGTCTAAAAGCAACTAGCAACTTAAATAAATAGTTTACCATCCATATCGATCGTTTTCATTTCGTAATTAAAAAGAAACTGTAATGAAAGCTTTCTGGGATGAACCTATTTCCTGTGAATTCCCCCATAAGGCAATCCAATTTCGATTTTCCGCGTTTTGCCCCAAACAACACGAGGTAAATCCCTAGATGGTTTCTTGGACAAGGCTGCAGTCAGTTTCTTGTGTCACGTCATCATCAGCGCTATACATATTTCGCTTCGTTTATAATGAAGTCATCGGCAACGGAATGTTAACTCCCAGACTTACTTCTACCTCCTGTATTGCCTAATTGTACGTTTCATTTGTAACTTTCATCACGTTATTTTTGATCTGTTCCTATGAAATCATCTAGTTTATTGAGCTACATGCTAGTGTTTACGATTTTATAGAATACTCTGAAATCTGCAAACTAAGAGAGCTTACGGGTACGAATGAACGTCATGTATTAGTTTCATTCTTGGAGGTGTCGTGGCACGAGTAGTCGGCTCTGTGGCTGTTAACGCTGCTAACGATTTAGAAGGCCAGGAGGTTCGGTATCGTTCGGCTTCGTCGCTGACAGAGGAATTACTCTGTAAATAAAAGAAAATACGGCTGATATAATGGCGTGGAGAGCAAACGAGCTGCTAATTAATGGTACCATAGCCGGGGCCATTAGCAGCAGGCAAACAGCATTCTTAATGACCGAAGCAGTCGCTCAGTTCAAGACGCGATTCATCGGTCGGTATGATTTCACACAGAATATTTTACGATATTAGATGCATCACCAACCCGCTCACCAGTATCATCCTCTTATTTAAGCAGTTTATTTATCGAAGCTTACTGAAACGATAATGGCTGTCTGTATTTGGCACAATGTTCGACATTCATTTCATATCCTGTATTCCGACGCATGAAAAAAAAAAAAACAAACCTGGAGGTTACGGTTACAGATAATTAAGAAAAGTCAAATTAAAATTGAAACTTTGAACGACACGAGCTACCGGTCGTACACAAACACTCATTAATATTGACATAGTACTATTTTGCCCGATAATCTGGTGTAGAGTTACAGAGAACATTATGTTAGACGATATTCTTCCAATGGAATCGCTACACCGAATCGTATAGCTACTTATTTTACTATTGGGAACAGGTTTCACGATATTTTTCGTCAGACTAAAATATGAAGTCTAATGACTTACTAAAATGAGTAGGAGCTATTGGAATTGGCATGTTTAGATCTGCTATTAAAAATGATTTAAGAAAAGGAATTTTTCGCCTTCCTTTGTATTCCTCTTCTGTTGAGTCATTCTAAAATCAAAGTTTGAATGTTACGCAACAATCACTTTTTAAAAAATAAAATTTTCGCCTTGCAGTTTTGAACAAATTTCCGTAACATATACGTTATGAATACATCGACTTACTTGTAAACTTAGTTTAGTTTAGCGCATTCCCTACACTTTTGCTCCATATTATGAGGTCAGTGACGGTTCGCCTTGAGTATCATTTAACCAGCCCCACATATTTATTATCTGTGTCTATGTAGTCTTTCTTTCTTCTCCTACTGCCATCTACATGTCGATGATCTCTAGTGGTTTTCTCCTTTCAAGCGTCCTCACCAGATATCCCACACAATTAAGTCACCTATCCGTCGTCTTATGCACAATGCTGTAATGTATGCACTGATCTGAAGTTCTTTGTTTCTTCAGTATTCTCCGATCTTGTTTCACGTATCTTGCTGGGCCCAAAATTTTGCTCGGTAGCTTCCATTAAGAAGCTGAGAAATTTCGTTTATTTGCTTTGTTGGACACTGGTCGAGAACGCTATTGGCACAGTCTAATATTGTTTCTTCGCCGTAGTGCTGTATTTTGTAGTGTAGATATAAGTGTAGATATTTTTATACATGGTACCTTCTCTTAGTTGATCAGTCTTTCCACAAACATGTCAGAAACTTTATTACCTGATGTTTTCTGCACGGTCGTATTGCACCACTAAGTGGACTGCACCTGTCCGTATAGACTAACAGTTTTGCATCCACACGTCCACACGTTAACACCTGATCCGTCGCCCAGGGGAAAATAAGCATTAATGGCTTGCCCTTTCCACATGCACGTGGAGGTACTATCCAACCTAAAAACATACGACTTGTAATGACTGTAATTATTAGTCTGCAAATGAGATAAATACTGATGCAAAGTTGTTCATTACACCATCCTCGGTCACCAGTAGAAATACCTGCACTTGTACCCGTTACACCCTGTATACGCTATGTTGGCGGTCTAGGGGACAGACCACTAGAGTTTCATGTGTGGTGGAGAATTTTCCATATTCCAGTCCCTTCAGGACGGCCACAGATCTACTCAGCCTGCTATCAAATGAGTACTGGGGATCATTCCCGAGGGTAAAAGGTGGCTGGGGTAATGGAATCTCTAAGCTCGTCATTTACAATCAGGCCAACAGCACAGTCATAGGCTTCCACCTCAGCCTTTATCTTTACCTTACCTTACATATGCTATATTAAAATGCAAGAATAGTATAAGAGTATCAATATCAGGAATTAATTCCTGGTAATAAAAAAGACACAAAAGTTGATTTAAGAATTCACTGCCTGACAACAAAAGTTAAAACACCAAAAGGGGAGGAGGGAACTTAATCAAGCTCCATGGGTTGAGAGTTATGTAATGTTATCGCAGCTTTTACAAAATCAAATTTACAAATTATTTAGCAATATGTGTCCTTTTATCAGTATGGAGTTGCATCACCTGTGATCTGAGCGCATGCACTTATTCAGTTGGGAAGAGTGCCATTAAGGTGTCGTATTCTCTCCTGAGGCTAGGTGGCTGACAACTGTTGTATGTATACTCGATACCTAATATACTGGCCTGTGATGGGTGTGACATCAGAGCTGCTCGTATACATGTTATGTCTGGGACAGATCTGTGATGTTGCCGGCCACAGAAGTACCTCCACATCATGCAGTTCGCTCATAGAAACACGTTCAATGTGTGAATGGGCATTGTTGAAAAATGGCACCATCATACCATCACACGAGAGGTAACACATGAGGACGCAGGATTTCCGTGACGTGCCATTGTACCGTCACAGTTCCCTCAGTCACTACCAGATGTAACCTGAAGTCATACCCGATGGCTTCCCAGACCGTGACGCCTGGAGTACTGTTCCTGCACCTCTCCAGAACACTAGAGGAATGGGACATTTCCCCAAGTCTTCACCATATTTCCTGACGGTGGTCATCCAGTGTAATGCAAAACTGTGATTCATCGCTGAAGACAATGTGGTGTCACTCATCAGCAGCCCATATTTCCTGGACAAAGTACTCCATCCAATGCAGATTTCTGTGATGTCAGCGACAGTATACACATGGGACGGTAATCCCTTGTCCGACAGTTTGTAGTCACCGACCAATGGTGCGGGATGACGCAGAATGTTGTCGGGATTCCATTACTTGTTTTTCGGTAGCTAAAGCAGATTTTAAGGGTTACGATGTGCTTGCGGCACACAGCAATCCTCTCTTCTGGTGCTCAGTCGTGATCGATTGCAACATCCGTGCCAAGTATGCCTGCGCTCACGTTCCCATGTAGTCAGTCATCAGGCACCTGTCACATCTGAATGTCACACAAATCTGGATATTGGATGATTCTACCAGCCGGCCGAATTGAGACCCACAATAAGGTCACTTCGAAACCTTGTCAGGTGCTGCTGACGGTCTCTCATACGAGTAAGCAGCTTTTCTGCGTCAGTCACAGTGATCGCTCTACATCTGACACTGTTTACGACTATTATGTACCCCACTAGGCGCAACAACAGCACTAAACACGAGCAACACTAATGGCCATTCTATCTCTCACTGAGACAGTCTTATTACACAGGTACCGAAAGTGTGTACGTTTACGGAGTTATATTGATATCCAACCAGTCTCTTGGCTGTTTCACTTTTTTCATCAGACAGCGTATATCCAGAAATGGACGGCGGGTCAGTAATAAAATACTTAGTGCTGGTACATTGCAAACTGCATGGAATCAGTTGGTTCTGTGTCGCCAACGATGTTCAAATTTTACAGCACGGGTGCCATGCAGTCATTCATCCAGTGGTTCTTCTGAAGATAGAGTGCCATCATTACGAAAGATAAATCAGACAGGCGCAGTTGACAATAAATCAACGTACAATTCATATTCAGAATGTAGCCGAATAGCGTGACAGACTAAGTGGTCATGTTGTTCGAGGTTCTGCACATCAGTAGCTGGTTCAGTATACAGGGTGTTACAAAAAGGTACGGCCAAACTTTCAGGAAACATTCCTCGCGCACAAATAAAGAAAAGATGTTATGTGGACATGTGTCCAGAAACGCTTAATTTCCATGTTAGAGCTCATTTTAGTTTCGTCAGTATGTACTGTACTTCCTCGATTCACCGCCAGTTGGCCCAATGTTAGAGCTCATTTTATTACGTTTCTTCAAATCACATTAATCATGGAATGGAAACACACAGCAACAGAACGTACCAGCGTGACTTCAAACGCTTTGTTACACGAAATGTTCAAAATGTCCTCCGTTAGCGAGGATACATGCATCCACCCTACGTCGCATGGAATCCCTGATGCGCTGATGCACCCCTGGAGAATGGCGTATTGTATCACAGCCACCCACAATACGAGCACGAAGAGTCTCTACATTTGGTACCGGGGTTGCGTAGACAGCTTTCAAATGCCCCCATAAATGAAAGTTAAGAGAGTTGAGGTCAGGAGAGCGTGGAGGCCATGGAATTGGTCCGCCTCTACCAATCCATCGGTCACCGAATCTGTCGTTGAGAAGCGTACGAACACTTCGACTGAAATGTGCAGGAGCTCCATTACTCATGAACCACATGTTGTGTCTTACTTGTAAAGGCACATGTTCTAGCAGCACAGGTAGAGTATCCCGTATGAAATCATGATAACTTGCTCCATTGAGCGTAGGTGGAAGAACATGGGGCCCAATCAAGACGTCACCAACAATGCCTGCCCAAACGTTCACAGAAAATCTGTGTTGATGACGTGATTGCACAATTGCGTGCGGAATCTCGTCAGCCCACACATGTTGATTGTGAAAATTTACAATTTGATCACGTTGGAATGAAGCCTCCTCCGTAAAGAGAATATTTGCACTGAAATGAGGATTGACACATTATTGGATGAACCATTCGCAGAAGTGTACCCGTGGAGGCCAATCATCTGCTTATAGTGGCTGCAAAAGCTGTGCAAGGTACTGAAACAACTGGTTCTCCCGTAGCACTCTCCATACATTGACGTGGTCAACGTTACCTTGTACAGCAGCAACTTCTCTGACGCTGACATTAGGGTTATCGTCAACTACACGAAGAATTGCCTCGTCCATTGCAGGTGTCCTCGGCGTTCTAGGTCTTCCCCAGTCGCGAGTCATAGGCTGGAATGTTCCGTTCTCCCTAAGACGCCGATCAATTTCCTCGAAGGTCCTCCTGTCGGGATACCTTCGTTCTGGAAATCTGTCTCGATACAAACGTACCGCGCCACGGCCATTGCCCCGTGCTAATCCATACATCAAATGGGCATCTGCCAACTCCGCATTTGTAAACATTACACTGACTGCAAAACCACGTTCGTGATGAACACTAAACTGTTGATGCTACGTACTGATGTGCTTGATGCTAGTACTGTAGAGCAATGAGTCGCATGTCAACACAAGCACCGAAGTCAACATTTCCTTCCTTCAATTGGGCCAACTGGCGGTGAATCGAGGAAGTACAGTACATACTGACGAAACTAAAGTGAGCTCTAATATGGAAATTAAGCGTTTCTGGACACATGTCCACATAACATCTTTTCTTTATTTGTGCGCGAGGAATGTTTCCTGAAAGTTTGGCCGTACCTTTTTGTAAAACCCTGTATACAATTTTTTTCATGTTCTCGCAAATAAATATCAGGTAGTTTATGTCCTTTATCGGGGTGACGAGACACATGGGGTTCAAGAATAACCTTGCCCAAACATCGAGGTAAACCGTTGCTGATACTATAACCGCCCGCTACACTTCCGGTTTATTGGTACTGAAAGATTGCAGTTATTTTGCCACAAAAAGTACAAACAGGTGATAGTAAAGTGGAAACAATGTAAAGAATTAAGAGCCTAAATAACTGCAACATATATAGTGGTAGACAAAAATGTTTTTCATTTTTTCCGACTTAACGTATTTGCACACGCATTCTGACAACTGGTTAATGTGCTAAATACGGGGTGTGTCCACCTCTGGCAGCAATACAGGCCTGACAACGATAGGGCATGCTGTGAATGACGTCACCAGTCTCATGTTGAGGCAGTAACTCCCATTCTTCCTGCTCACAAATCTTGGAGAGTGGCTGGTGGATGCTGAGGTGATGCAAGCCGTTTCCCTAGGGCATCTCAGACATCCTCTATGAGATTCAAATCGGGAGAACGAGCAACACAGCTTGCGACTCTGCGTGGAATATCTTCCATTTCCAAGCAAAGATCAAAGACTCATGCTCTATGAGGGCGAGCATTATCGTCCATCGTTTAGCAGTCAGGGCCCATTGCACCTCGCGACAACCGTACATGAGATCTCAAGATTTCTTCACGATATTTGTCAGTAGGAAAGCCTTGCTGATTCATCCATAGAAATCATAAAGAGGTATTCGAGTGGTCGATTGGGTCCCGCCCACACCATTAGGAATTCTCCTCGATATCGGTCTCTTTCCACCATGTTTGGATCCCGAAATGCTTTCCCACGTTTCCTCTAGATGTGAATCCGTCAAGAATCACTCATCAGACCAAATCGGGACTCATCTGTAGAAAGAAGATTGGCCCACTGTTCGACCGTCCAAGTAGCGAGTTGAGGACTCGACTCTAGACGTTCCCTTTTCTGAAGAAGCGTCAGTGGTACAAGTACAGCAGGTCTCCGACATTTAAGGCCACTCTGGTGATGCCTTCTGTGCACCGCTTGTCTCGATACTCGTACAACACATTCAGTGGATGCCGCGAGCTCAGATACCAGTTGCGGTGCAGTGCTGAGGCGGTACCGTCTTGCGCTTACAACCGAATAACGGTCCTTTCTTTCGGACGTCACACGTGGTCTTAGGGATACGAGAGGCAACAGAACGATTCACATTAAGCCATTGGGCCGCACCAGTTTGCAACTGTACGTCATCTGAACTGTACTCAACTGCTGGCGCCCTTGCGCACCCGCATTCGGGAGGACGACGGTTCAGTCCCGCGTCCGGCCATCCTGATTTAGGTTTTTCGTGATTTCCGTAAATCGCTCCAGGCAAATGCCGGGATGGTTCCTTTCAAAGGGCACGGCCGACTTCCTTCCCCGTCCTTCCCTAATCCGATGAGACCGATGACCTCGCTGTCTGGTCTCCTTCCCCAAAACAACCCAACCCAACCCCTTGCGCACCCAGCGATAGGGCAACTGCCAGATCACTATACTTGCTGACAATATTGCACAGCACTAAACCAGCGTGTCTACTTACAACTAGCTCTCAACTAACTTTTATTTAACTTTACAATGAGAAAACATTCAATTTCATCACACAAACATTACTGACCTTATTTACAAACTTTTATTCATAGAAAGAATACTCCGAGAAGTAAAATTGCAAGAAAAGAAATTGGTAGCCCACAGAGTTGTTGTGTTACAGTACGGCGATTCAGCTATTAACTAAGCGTTTTCTGTATCCCACAGATGACGACTGTGTATGTTTATGATACAATCTGTACCTAATGTCGCTTCATCAATGAAAAATGCTGAAGAGAGAAATTCTGTAATGTGATGTGGTGCAGGTAATTGGTGGATCGGACGGGGGGTGGTTGGAGGTTGTGTGGGTGCAATTACTTAAGTTCAAAACACATTTATCAATCACACAATTCAATAAATCGGAGCATATGAGTCAAATTAACACAGAAGGAAAATGACTAATGCTCAATCCACATTTATATACTAAATTGATATCTAACATAAAATGTCCATAAAATAATTTTAGTCTTACAATAACAAGGAGGGCACGAAACAATGGCCAACCACAGCACTAATAAGTATACAAGATGGAAGGAATGACAAGGAAAAAAACCAGCAATGTTCTTGCTCAGCACACAATATCCAAAAAAACATCAAAGCCCCAAAACAAGTACAAATGCAACTAATCAACAAAAGATAACAGATGGTCAACCAGGCTACACAATGCTGACCAAAGGACACGTAAATCAGATCAGTCACACAAACAAGGATATCGACTTAGGAGTGGGGAAGGTAAACCAGATGAGCACAACTGACAATAAAATGAGATACATTCTTAGCTTTTGATTTACACTGAAACTTCAGATGACGACACTAGATCCAGTAGCAGCCCCGCCTTTATGGTAATATGCACTGAGGTGACAAAAATCACAGTATAGTGACAGTCACAAATACAGAAAGCGACAGTACCGCGTAGACAAGTTGTAGATGAGTAGTGGATTGGTGGAGCCGTCATTTGTTGTCAGGTGATTCACATAAAAAGTTTTCGACGTGATTATGGTCGCGCGACGGGAATTAACAGACTTTTAACGCGGAATGTTAGCCGGACTTTCAGTCATGGGACATTACATTTCTGAAATCGGTAGGGAATTAATTATTCCGAGATCCACAGTGTGAAGAGAGTGCCGAGAATACGAGATTTCAGGCATTACCTCTCACCACGGACAACGAGGTGTCCGACGGTCTTCACTTAATGACCGAGGGCACCGGCGTTTGCGTATAGTTGTCAGAGCAACAGGAAAAAACACTCTGTTTAAGACATAGCTGCTGAAATCAATACGGGACGTAAGGCGAACATGTCTGTTAGGACAGTGTGGCGAAATTTGGCGTTAATGAGCTGTGGCAGCAGACGAACGAAGCGAGTCCCTTTCCTAACAGCACGACATTACCTGCAGCGCCTCACTTGGGCTCATGACCATAGCGGTTGGACCCTGGAAGACTGAAAAACCGTGGCCCAGTTAGATGAGTCTCGATTTCAGTTGATCAGAGCTAATGGTAGTTCGAGTGTGGCGGAGAGCCACGAGGCGATGATACCAAGTAATCGACAAGGCAGTGTGCAAGTTGTTGGTGACACGCTAATGATGTGAGCTATGTTTACATCGAATGGACTTGGTCCTCTGGTCCCACTGAACCGATCATTGACTGGAAATGGCTATTTTTGGCTACTTGCAGACCATTCCCAGCCATTCATGGACTTCGTGTTTACGTCCGCAGCTCGTGGTCGTGCGGTAGCGTTCTCGCTTCCCACGCCCGGGTTCCCGGGTTCGATTCCCGGCGGGGTCAGGGATTTTCTCTGCCTCGTGATGACTGGGTGTTGTGTGACGTCCTTAGCTTAGTTAGGTTTAAGTAGTTCTAAGTTCTAGGGGACTGATGACAATAGATGTTAAGTCCCATAGTGCTCAGAGCCACTTCATGTTTCCAAACAACGATGGAATTTTTTTACATGACAATGCATCATGTCACTTCAAAAATGGTTCAAATGGCTCTGAGCACTATGGGACTTAACATCTACGGTCATCAGTCCCCTAGAACGTAGAACTACTTAAACCTAACTAACCTAAGGACAGCACACAACACCCAGCCATCACGAGGCAGAGAAAATCCCTGACCCCGCCGGGAATCGAACCCGGGAACCCGGGCGTGAGAAGCGAGAACGCTACCGCACGACCACGAGATGCGGGCGCATCATGTCACTGGGGCATAATTGTTCGCGACTGGTTTGATGAACATTCTGGACAGTTTCAGTCAATGATTTGGCCATCCAGATCGTCCGACATGTATCCCGACGGATATTTATGGGACACAATCGGGAGGTCAGTTCGTGCACAGCTTCCTACAATGGCAACACTTCCACAATTATGGGCGGCTATGGAAGCGGCATGGCTTAATATTTCTGCAGGAGTCTTCCAACTACTTGTCGAGTCCATGGCATGTCCAAGTACGGCACTACGCTGGACGAAAGGTGGTCCAACACGGTACTAGGAGGTATCCCATGACTTTTGACACCTAAGTGCATACGCGGCAGTGAAATGAAAACGAGAACAATGGAAAAAAAGTATTAAACCGTTTGTTACTTCAAAAGTACTCGCCATTTCTATTAATACATTATCCCACTGTGAGACAAGACGGTCAGTGCCATTATGTAAAAATGTTCGCAGTTGCCTACCGAACCATGGTTATACCCAGGGGTGCCCTATTCATCTGAAGTAAATGAACGGCCATCAGTGTTTTCCTTCAGGCCTCAAGAAATGTGAAAAACGCATGGAGAGAGGTGTGACCGAATGAACGATATGTAAGGGCTTACCAGCGAGACTTCTGTAGCGTAGCCGAAACAGTATTGGCAACATGTGGGCCTGCTCTCATGTATCAGTCCTTATCTCTCCCCAAGCTATTTTCATATTTTACGAGCTCTGGACAAAGACATTCAAGGCTGCTGATTTGCTGTGGACGAAGAGATACATGCACAGATTAAAATAATAAGCTGATGTAAGTAACTACCAGTGTATTTCACCGAACACAACCAGCACAAACCTTTTCTTGTACAGCGCTATACAAGAGCTGATGCCACGGTTATTATCTGCTTGTGTCCGTCAGTATGATTTTTCTTAAAGCCAAAATGTCAGGCATCCTCCACTCACCCAGACAAGGTTTTCGGTCTAGTGTTGGTAACAAGTTGCTGCTGCCACAGGCCTGGATTCCGTCAGGTAGCTCCCCACCTCTGCTGGCTGTGTAAACTTGCCGCGCCAGATTGTCCAGTTGACTTATGTTTCAGTTGCTCATCTGTTGTGCTTCCTCACTGGCTCTCTGGATACTGTCGCCTCTTTCAACTTCTGGTCCCCATGACAACTACGGCCCCCTGTCAGCATACACCGTGGGCCACTATCACTGTATGCCAGCAGCAAGACGTGACGCGTCCTCCCAGGGGCAGCTGCTTCCCAGCCAACTTCCTGAACCAGCCACTCAAGGATGTAAACAAGACCCGAAGGCGTGCTACTCATAGCCTGGCGCGACCCCTGAAGTCCTGTCCCGATGCTGCTGCTCACGGTCCTGTCGCTGGACGTCTTGCACCATTTTAAAATGTCCTGTGCTTTTCCTAGGTGTCTTGATTTTTCTTAGATCTTTCTTCCATCGTCAGGTGCAACATCAGAAATGCCTCTCTGGTGTCTTTAAATTACTTAAATCCAAAATGATTATCATCCAAGAGATAATGGATTTTCTTTTCCATTCTTCTGTATATTGTTCTTGCCAGCAACTCGAATGCAAGAGCTGTTACGCTGGTTGTGCAAAAGCCCTGGTGCCTTCTTTGAAGTAAAAATAGCGAAGTTTTTGGTGGACTCCCTGAATATAGAGGAAGAGGGCCACTCGCTACGCGCGACTGCAGAATTCCAGCGGTCCGTATCAGCATTGGAGCGATTTTTCAGTCTCGAAATCCTGCAGCGAAACCACCAGGCCAAAGGAATATGATTCTTTCGTGTGTGTAGAAGAATTTTATCATCAGATAGCAAATTTCTCAACTGTAACCAGGGTATTGGCCTAAATGCTGCCTGGGCGCTAAGGTACAGTAGGCACTACTTTCAGTTACATGGGGAGAAAAGGATCGCAGGGCCAGTGGCCTCTGACAGCTGGATGGAGTGCAGAATACCTTGTCTCTCATCCAAAGAGCCGTCAACTGCAAGGTCTGTACCTCCGTAATCTATCCGCGTTTTTGGTTGCAGGCTGAGTAAGCACAAGGCCTCAACAAAGTATTGCTCCCCTACACCAAGCGGAGGAGAAGTGGTAGCACATATCGCCATCCCTGGATGGGGCTGGATCCCCACTGGTGGCTGGTGTACCTGGGGGGCCGTGGCTGATGTCCATCGGCATTATCGCTGGTGTGGCGTGTGGAGCAGTTGAGGATCCCTCCAGGGAGCTGACTGCAAGTTGGAGCTGAGATGGGCCAATGATATCCTGGATGGGCACTGTGGAGGAGACCACTTCAGGAAAAAAGACAATTGTAGTCTACTAGACTACTAGTCTACTAGACCCGATAAGAAAGCCACAGCAAAGCCAGATTTGGTTAGGTCCTTCTGGCATACTGTCAGTCTTGAAGTGTCACCTCAGCCATGACCAGCCAAGGAGGTTGGAAACGACTGTAGGAAACAATTGCTAGTAGGCTTTGGTAACGATGTGGACCTTGGAGAGAGACATGGTAACAGTTGAACTTTTGAGAGGTGAGGGGTGTTGAGCATTTGCATGACAACAGCTCCTGGGAGTCCTTAAATTGAAAAAATGTGGGATAGGTTGTGAATGGTCTGGTCTGTGAGCATGGTAGGCATGTATGAGACAAAAGGGAAGCCACTGCCTGAATCAGGAGTACCCAAGGAAAGGACCGACAAAATGCAGGGACCAGAGGAAGAAGTGTGTTGACAAGGAAAAAAAGGCACGTGGAGGGGTGGCCTGTTTGCTCTGACCGGTGGGTTAGAAAGTAACCACGTGGGTCATTGCTGCGACCATGCCCCTGCAGCAGACATGTTGAGAAGCCAAGTGCTTGTTGAGCACCATGCCCCAGTGTCTGATATGCAAGAGAGGGAAGACACGATGCTGGAGGGCCGATGGGATCACAGTCCTGATGCTGCCACTGTCCCCTTGCAGCAGGAGCACTCATGAAGTTGAACACCCCATTCCATCGATATTAGTAGGCCTGGCCCGCCAAGAGTCGCAGCTGCTTGCATCAGGCAGATTACCTTATGGAGCACTGAGTCCTTGGTGGTGTGACGTGCGACGAGTTTGGCCTGCAATGGAGGTAGGCCGTGGCTACCTGAGCAGCAACGTACAGGTGGAGTGTGTGTGTGTGTGTGTGTGTGTGTGTGTGTGGTTTGAGGTTTTCGGGCGCTAAACAGCATGGTCATCAGCGCCCAAACGCATAGAAACAGGAACACATGCGGTGAAGGGACGAAGACGGACAGCGAACAAGGAGAACGGCTAAAAGACACTGACCTGACGCAGTTCCAAATCCTCACATAGAGAGGCAAAACAAGAGGAGAAGAAACGCTCTAAAAAGGAAAGGAAACACAAGGAAAAGAGAACAGAAATCGAAGTGAAAGAAGTGGGTAATCGTGAGTGGCGGACCTCTTACCTAAAACCTTGGTGAGCCAGTCACCCAGCATCACATTAAAATACTCTCCCTAAAATCCGAGGGCAACAAATTGGACAGGACACAAAACCGTAAGACCCTAACCACAGTCGTTGCGTCGTCTTGCAAAATAGAGGGCAAATCCGGTGGCAAGAAAACCACCGCCCTATGGTCAGAGAATAAAGGACAGTCAAGTAAAATGTGGCGGACAGTAATCTGGACGCCGCAAGCACTGCAGATTGAGGGGTCCTCCCGCCGGAGTAAAAAACCATGCGTTAAGGGACTGTGCCCGACGCGGAGGCGAGTGAGGAGAACCTCATCCCGCCTGCATGACTGGTAGGACGTTCGCCATGGCCGCGTGGTGGCCTTGACCAGACGCAGCTTATTTTCACCGACTGCCAGCCACTCCTCTTCCCATTGACTCATAACACGAAAACGCGAAAGGGAGGTAACAACATGGAGGGGGACGGCACATTCAACAACGTGAGGGAGGGAACATGCACCTTTGGCAGCCACATCCGCCAGTTCGTTTCCCCTAATACCCACGTGCCCCGGCACCCAGGAGAAAGAAACCTCCTTCCCCTGCAGTTTCAGGTGGGGTAGGGCATCATGGATGTTCTGGACGACCGTATCCGCTGGGTACAAGTGTTGCATGGTCGGAAGGGCACTCAGGGAGTCAGAACAGATGAGAAACTTAAGACTGGGATCACATCTCATCTGCTCCAATGCCCGCAAGATCGCAAACAATTCGGCATCAAAGATGGTAAACGCCGCAGGAAGCCGTAACTTGACGACTCGATCAGGGTAAACAGCAGCACAACCAACGGAGTCCCCCTGTTTAGAGCCATCCGTAAATACTGGTACATGGTCGGGATGCTGGTTGAATAGGGGTCCATGTGGAGACGGAGTTCAGCATCCATGATCAACGTAGAGTCATGATCCAGAGGCAGGAGCAAGAAGAGGTCAGCAGGAGAAGATTAGCATTAACATTTCAGGTTGCTGAATGGTACTAATTGTCATAATTATAATTTGAAAGAAACAAATCCCACCACTGAAGGCAGCATGCGTTTCAGTCGTAACATTTGTACGTACTTTGAAAAGGGGCGAGTAAGGGCCTGTAGTTCGTGAGTAGCATCCATAGATACAGTCATGAAACTTTTTTAGGCCAGATATGATTGCTAGGGCATGTTTTTTTATATGGTTGTAGTTACGCTGTGCGGCACTTGGTCGCTAAACACCGTCAATCACATGTGAAAGAAATGTCTCGAACCCACTGACCGATACATCAGCTGCGAAGGTAAGGGTCTTAGAGGACCCTGCGTCTGTCTGTTGCTCGTTGACATTCACTTTGAGTACTCCTTGGCACACTTCAGCACTATGTCTGGATTTCCGACACGAAGTGCACTAAGCACACTGGTTGTAGCACTGATGTCTCCAGTGATGAATCAGTCGCTGGCTGCAAGAAGGCAACTGTTGAACACAGCGCCTTGTTGCTGAGTCTTTGACTGCATTGTGTGAATCCGACTGTGGTGGAAGGCGTGACTGGAGCTGAGGAAGGCGCATTGGTCCGGCGGCGGACACTTGTGATGTGTCTTGCAGAGTGGCATGTTTCTAAGGAATGGTCCTTCAATTTAAAGGTACTGTCTGCAGCTCGATAGGCCTTCATTGGTGGATCAAGAACTGAACTTCACTAAATGTTTCCAGTATCGAGAGCGTGACTTCAGTGATCAGAGGAGTGCGGATGGCGTGCTGGTATGCACATTGGAAGCGATTTTAATTAACTAAATTGATAAAGAGCATTTATTAATCGAGTATATCATGCTGGGTCAGAAACGGAACATAGATCTACATATATTCACACGTAGAGACCGAAACATTCAAAGAATAGACAGAGGTAAAGTTCATCATATTTAGCAGAAGCTGAGTCGACAAAACGGACTTGTCCCTCGCAGTGAAAAAAGATATCAAACTCAATTCCAAATTTAATGGCAAACTCATTGCATGAAACAAATCGTAATCGAGTAAAGAGCAAACACTGCCCATCCGAATTTAGTTCACTGACTGCCGGCCGGAGTGGCCGAGCGGTTCTAGGCACTACAGTCTGGAACCGCTCGACCGCTACTATCGCAGGTTCGAATCCTGCCTCGGGCATGGATGTGTGTGATGTCCTTAGGTTGGTTAGGTTTAAGTACTTCTAAGTTCTAGGGGACTGATGACCTCAGCAGTTAAGTCCCATAGTGCTCAGAGCCATTTAGTTCACTGATACCAAATTTAAAATTCGTGAGAACATCATAAAGCCTGACAAATAACTTGTACAGAAAGTTAATAATTCTAAAAATCTGAGCTAACTCACATCGAAAACCGCTGTCTAAGTGCGCTCAGGTGCTGCACACGATACTCATCACAGACAAGTTCAGCTACTCCTCCACGATCGCACAACTTGTTCAAGATGGAAACTTCCTGCTGTCTATAGGCCGCGTATGGTAGCCGTGCGGTCTGGGACGCCTTGCCACGGTTCGCGCGACTACCCCCGTCGGAGGTTCGAGTACTTCCTCGGGCATGGATGTGTGTCTTGTTCTTATCCTAAGTTAGTTTAAGTTAGATTAAGTAGTGTGTAAGCCTAGCGACCGATGACCTTAGCAGTTTGGTTCCATAGGAACATACCACACATTTCCAAAATTCCTGTCCATGCACAATGACCAAAAACCATGCAAGGGCCTACTGACCAGTCAGCAAGACAAACTTGTCATTGGTTTCAGACGCCTCCTCTAATCAGAAGACAGTAGAGACGACGCCCGTTTACATGTCCTCAACATTTTCCGCAGGTTCAAGGTGTAAGATTTGAACAAACGTAGCCCTCATAGATGGATCTGAAGTAGCTAATCATGACGGCGCCCGTTACGAAAAACTGCGCAGACAACGCTCCGACGCTCTGTCTACGTGGTGTAAGTAGCCTGTTTATATGTTTGTATGTTGGCAGAGCTTTAGCGCTTTAGACTGCATTAATATCACTGACAGCGCTGTGCGTACTCTGTAAGAGATTCTGTGGCTGGTCGGACTCGCAGTTGGAAGTGAATAGGCAGCAGTGATGGCAGTTGGAAATGAATAGCCAGCAGTGATGGCAATTGGAAGTGAATAGCCAGCAGTGAAGGAAGTTAGAGGTTAATAATTAGCAGTGTTGGAGGTTTGCAGTATTAGCGCAAGCGGACGGTTGGGACGTGTGTCCATCACGGAGCTTTAATGTAAAATGATGATGGAATTACTGACGACCATATAATTTTGATTAAGGTGAAATCTGCTAAATACATTGCTTGTTCTGCAACAAAATCTTTCCTTTGCTAACCACATGCCTATTAGTAGTTAGAGCCTTCAGTAGTTAGAATCTTTTATTTAGCCGGCTGTATTGGTGCTTGCTTATCGCTGTAGTTCGTGTCTTGAAGATTTTCTGTGAGGTAAGTCACTTATGAAACGTATAGGTGATTCTTAGGATTTCTTCCAATTCAGGGACATTCGTTTGTGTCAAGTAATAGTCATATTGCGTTGCGTTTGTATACTGTGGGTCATTATTGAATAGAACAAGTTTTAGCTGTATTTGTCAGGGAAAATTCTGTAGGTCAGAAATGAAATGGTAAATAATAGCAAAGAGATACTTGCATTCAGTCTCACTCAGCAGTTTGAGAATTAAATAACGTAGAAGTTGTAGGGAAGCAGCCTACTCACGCCTTATAAAATTCACATCAGTCTTTCCATTGTGTGCCAGCCAGTCCGCTGTAACTAGCTTTGACATCATAAAGTCCGCAGCTCGTGGTAGTGCGGTAGCGTTCTCGCTTCCCACGCCCGGGTTCCCGGGTTCGATTCCCGGCGGGGTCAGGGATTTTCTCTGCCTCGTGATGACTGGGTGTTGTGTGATGTCCTTAGGTTAGTTAGGTTTAAGTAGTTCTAAGTTCTAGGGGACTGATGACCATAGATGTTAAGTTCCATAGTGCTCAGAGCCATCATAAATGTTGCGCAATACTTTAAAAACCAAGTAAATAACCTGAAACGTTTCTAGCATTTCAGGAGTAATACTAAATCAATATGTGTTGAATACCAGTTCAATAACTTTAACCATTTTCGAAATTTGGACGTTTTTCTGTAAAAATCATTGGCGCAACAGAAAAGAGCTAGAAACTTAAAAATTTACATTTAGATTACTTTTGCATAATAATTCAGTATAAACTGTATTCTGGATCTCACAAATTAAAATTTTAGTTGACATTCATGATTTTCTGGTTTTTATCTTAAAAATTAAGGAAGCAAGATAGATTAAGTAGGCGAATAAATAAAGCTAGGGTGTTTAAATTTAAGCAGAAGGGAGATCCGCTATAACCATAAAGATGTGAGAAGTTTCAACTGAATAACTATAAAACTATAGCGATAGCGTATCTCCAAAGGGTAAGTTCAGAGCTCATCTACTGCATGTAGTGTAATTAAATTAATTATCTCGCCCAAAATATTTGACTTAGCCACGTCAGACTTTTATAATGATTACTTACCTGTGTGCTGATTGCACATTTAAATTGAGAGCTTCATCAGCCATCAGCAAAGGAAGCAATGATTTATTCGATAACTTAAAGTGGTGCATTACTAGCCCAGCGGCTAGTCGGGAGAGCAGATTTGATCAGGCGTTCCCTTAGCCGTCTGCACCATGGCTTTATATGTAAGAACGCTGTGCGAGAAGAGGAAGGCCCCAGTTCTCTCCAGACGCTGATTAGCGCACCACCTGTGCCGGGAGTCACGTCGCGTCGGTATCATTGATATAAACAGCCTCGAATGCAGTAATAAGTTACTCGGGATATGCGTAACCATGAAATCGTTTTCGAGTGAAGTGTTAATTTTGGGATGACGTTAATGATCTATCTTTAGTTTGTGTATGTCGTATTTTCATGTGCCGCCACAGGACAGACATTCTACCATTATTTAGCATGGCGTTTGATGAACATTATCATCAAATTATGGCGAGCATTCACTTAAACATTTAATTTGAACAGTTATAGTTGCATCAGCGCATTAGACTTTGAACTGCTGTGGTAGTTGGATTGTGTGGTTCCTTTTTGGTCTGTGACTTTCAGAATATAGTGAGCATTTTAGAGAGAATGGTTTTTGATTATGAATCCCAGATAATCTCCTAATTCCTCAGAGCTATAAATGTATTTCTCAGATGAAGTGGGCACTAGGAATTCTAATTACAAACTTCACGTTTTGCTAATCAGTTTCTGGTTGCCAATATTGTAGTTAGAGAGCCAGTGTTGAGAACGGCAAACAACAGCATTAAATAAATAATAGGAACTTTTAACAATTATTCCACCCGCCACCCCACATATGGTGCATCGGCTGGGAAACAAACTGAGTAAAAGTGAAAGTGATTGTTAAATATTCGGATTCGGGAGTGAAATGGGACACGCAACTGAGTAATAGAACAGTGATAGTATTACGTGTGCATGTGGACGACGCAATTGGATTAACAACGCGTCTGGATTGACGGAGCTGGCACTTAGTCTAGCGGCGCTGCCGGCATCACAAGATGCCAGTTTCGCCTCACCGCAGTCATCCGCCGGAGCAACCGGAGCCGCGCCTGCAGTTGCGGGCCACGCAAACACACAGCAGCCGTCGAAGTGCCCTCTGCAGTTCAACGCACCGCGTCGCATCAGTAATCCTGGTACGGCGCGCCGGCAACGCCATACGTCGTGCAGAAGGAACTAAGTTAAGTGAAAAGCTGTTAAAATTTTTACTAACCTGCACTAAAAGACTGTCAGCAATGGAACCGCCAGAAGAAACTGAGGTTAAACTTAAATCAGAACCTTTGTCTGTTGAAGGAACTGTAAATCCAGACAAAGGTTCAAGTGTAAATATGCATGAAAATAGTAATGTTAAAGTGAAATATGAAGTAGTGTCTCCTGACAGTAGTGTGAAAAGGGGCAATGATTCAATAATAGAGACCCCTGAAGCAAAGCAGAAATCAGAAATTGTTAATTTATTGGATGATAGTTTATCTGATGAGTTAAAAACGAAACAGTCATCAGAGGTGGTAGAGTTTGAAAAGGATAAGTTAGATATTACTGTTCAATCATATGTTTCCTTTCGTTTTGATGATTCTGGTATTGGTGCTAGTTTTTCGTCATCTGAGTGTGATAAAAAACCAGCTAGTGAGCAACCCAAAGATACTGGGGCTATTGATTTAAATGTTATATTAAAAGCAATAGCTACCAGTAATGCTAAAATGACAGCTGAATTAAAGTATGAGATTGTGGCCAGCCAAACTAATTTTAATAAACGATTGGAGGTAATAGACAATACCTTCAAGGCTGGTTGCAATAAGTTGAAAGAGGATCTGGACAGTTTGAATTATAAAACTGATTAGAATCATGAGGATATTAAGAAAAAGGTTGCTCAAAAATTTTCTGAAATGTATAAAACAGTAAAATCCGAAGATGGGAAGCTGGAGCACAAGTTAACAGGAAAGATCGAGGCGGAATCTGAACTGTGCTCAGATAGGTTTAAAGATGTTAATATAAAAGTAAATATATGTCAAAAGGAAGTAGATGCAATTAAAACTGATACTACTCATATTGTGCAAATACTAGAAAATGTTGAAATGAGAGTAGAAAAAATGAGTACTAACATTGCTAACATTGAGAGAAAAGTAGCTTCAGTAACTTCTGGTAATGATAGTATACGACAAGTTGTAGCTGCAAACGCCGCATTTATCGGATGTCGGCAGTTCTTGCGGTTCGATGCAGATAAAAATATCCACCCGCTAGATTTCTGGAACGATTTTGAAGATGTGATTCCACCCACTTGGTCTGAACGAGAGAAAATCTCATTTATTAGAAGCCATTTAGCAGGTGGCGCCATGAGTTGGTCAGCTGATGTTATGTTGAAGTGTAAAACATTAGCGGAATTTAAAACAGGTTTCATTAATGAGTATTGGTCTAGCAAAAAGCAAAATGAAGTGTTGAGAGAATTTTGTAGTGGAAAACGCTTCAATTCAGGCAAGGAATCTATTAAAGAGTTTGCTAGGTCATGGATTTCACGTTTGTTACATTTGGCGGAAAAGCTGAAACCTGAAATGATAATACTAGGTCTTGAAGCCAAACTGCCATGGTATTGGCAAACTAGAATTATATCTGCCACTAGAGACAATCTTGATCGTTTCATTGAGTATTTGGAACGTGTAGAGCGTGTTGCTGCCAATGAGGAGGAAGCACGTAATAACAGAAATGGTATTAACACTAGTAGTAATTTTAAGAACGAGCAGAATGGCATTCTAAACATCAGAACAGTAGATGTTCGCCATCCTAAGAAAGGTAAGAATTGGAGAAATAATTACCAGAACCAACAATGGCATCCAAATGATAGTAATTTTGTTCCGAACAAAAATGTGCAAGTAAACAACAGTGTTGAAAGCAATGCTGTGCCAGTTAACTATAATGCAAATAAAGGTAACAGTAGTAGGCAGAGGCTGGAAAACTAGTTCCCGTCTACGAGGACACTGGCGCTCACCAGGCGGTTGCTTTTCCTAAGCCAGTAATTGCAGTAATTAGTATGACAGATTAGGATACTCAAACTGAGGATTCGGATGATGGGTCGGTAGCATCCAATGATACTGCAGAAATGTTAAACCACTCATAGTATTTGATAGATACCGTGTCAGAGACGCTTTCTAAGTGGGAAGAGAAAGAGAAGGCGCAACAGTGTAACGGTAGGGAAGAGCTACAAAATACTGAATTGTCAGGTGAAGAAGCAGAAGAAATTCATGCTTATATTTACGATGAGGATGATGTGCTCTTAGCTTAAGTCCCTGTGCAGGATGTTGATACTGTACTAATAGATTTAGGACAGGAGGTAAGTGAGAATGTAGAGTATAACCAATTGGGGGTCGATGAACCCAATAGCTGTGACCAGTTGTCACTGGAGAAGGAACCCGACGATAATACTGAAATTGGTTCAGCTGTAACTAGTGTTATGCCCGGTCTGGAGGCGAAGAATCGCTCAGACTACAGTAATTTGGGTCATGTTCAGCATACTAAATGTAATGAAGTCATGCGGTGTTTCGATTTAAAATTAATAGACCGACTGGAAAAGGCAGCTGAAAATGTAATTCAGGAAACCCCTACACACTTTGACCTAAATGTAATGAAGACAGATGTCGATCACTTTAGTTGGAGACAAATCCAAAAGTAACTATTCGATGAGTTTGAGGAACCACCTGTACAACCTAGAATAAGCCACCCTATAATAATAGTGAATATGTTCGGTATCAATGTACGTTGCCTCTTAGACAGTGGAAGTGAGGTGAGTGCGATATCTCAGTCCTTCTTTGATGCATTACCTGGTAAAGACAAGCTTACAGTAATGAGGGTATCAGGACTAAGAATAATTGGTGCGACTGGCAAGGTGTCAAAAACAGTGAAGCAAGAAGCTTTACTGCCCTTTGATATTAATGGTAATTTAATTGATCATCCATGCTTAATTGTAAACAATCTCAGTATTGAGGTTTTAATTGGCATAGATTTCTTGTCAAAATATCAGAGTGTTGTTGACTTTTAAAGAAGCCAGTTAAAAATGGTCTTGCCGATAACCGGAGTAATTACGGTACCTTTTATTGATAAACATGTAGTAACTAATGATGAAACTTGGGAGCTGCCTATACGAGTTCTGAAAAATAGGAGATATTGGGACGAAGGTGTTAATCTTAGTAAAACTAAGCTAAACACAGAAGAAAAGCTATTCGGTCTCAGGAACGTGATCAACCTAAAGAAGTTCATAGGTAGTGAATGAATTCTGTAGGGAGGAGGTTGTTCTGTAATCTCTACACAGTGTGTCAGCTGTGCAGTCCCAGCTGAGTGAGATCTTCTTTCCTTTTCAGGTCTCACTCATTCTTCATCTTTCATATGTACCAAAGTTTAGACTCCTTCTTTGCGATACTGAAATTTTCTGTCATGGCTATCAAGCCATGAGTTCTGTATCCATTCTATCCACCGATTAGTGAAGAAAATACCTAATGTGACAAACCTAAAAGTGACATAAACAATAGAGAAGTATGGCCTAATTAAGATACAAATGTATTTGAGTAACAAGTATGTATAGAACCCTGGTAATATTGTAAGTACAAAGTGTTGTTTTATTGGAAATGGTCCCACAATAATATTTAAAAAAGATATACAAGTTCGTTTATAAGCAGGATCTGAAGTGGCAATGAGACTTAGTGTTTGCATTAGAGATAACTAATAAATAGTAAGAGAGAGTGCTTAGTGTTATGAAAAATAGACAGATAAGTTGTAAAAATGAACTCACCTTGTGTAGCAAGGAATGGCAGTGTAATAGAATTGAGTAGAGTTTGTGGTTGAGACGTGAAGGACACGTCCCTGAAGTATTTATAAGGTTGGAGCTGGCCATTATTTTGGTGTTGGGTGTGCGGTGACACATCTACATGTATTGAGGTTATGAGTTGGAGGCGTGAATGCGACCATGTTAGATGAGACAGAGCAACTCATGGTGTCCTATAGGTTTATGGAATTTGGCATTACGCTCTTCCATAATTACTTAATGCACTTTAGTGGTAGGTCGAGAGAGACTACCTGTGGTTTCAGCATCTGATCGAGTGGAAATGGATTGCCACGTGAGCAAACTGATCAGCTGCAATACACTATAGATATGAAATAAATGTGCTATCCTATGCTTTAAATATTAATGGAGTGAGTATTACTTAAGTTCATAAACTAGCGAAGTAAGTAAGTACATAACTGCAGATGTGGAACCGACACAGCAGCAGAATACCAATAAGTGGATTTAGTAGTCAACTAAACTAATGTGTTTTGATCACTCAAAACTGTACTATTACCGCAAGTTACTCACATGTACAAAGAAGCTGAGAAGACAACTACTAATCAAATATACTCATACTATCTCTAAGAATAAGGTAATCGAAGATGAGTCAGCTAAGTAAATAAAATACAAATGTATCAAGAATGTACCGAGCATTGGTTCAGTGTTCTGGCCCAGAAATAATAAATTGAGATTAAATAGGATTCATGATTGTATGCCTTGAGCATAAATTTTCTCTAGTACGTGACTAACGGCGTTTTGAGCCATTTGTTTACCGATTTTATGTCAGTTAAGTAACCGCGAGAGTAAAATTGAAAAAGTTCTGTTAACTTTGTTCCAGCAACATATTGAAAGATAAAATGTATATATATCCCCATTTCATTGTGACCTACCCTTAGATTTTAAATGAACAGAGTCTGAGGCACTCTTTCTGTTTGTTCTACAGGGCAAACCAGATAATGGCAGCCTGGTAGTTGCGTGAAAGCGTGGCGTGACTTGGACACCACTTATAGTGACCGCTCCCCTTTCCCCATGTAAGTTAGAGTGGACGTAAAGGACGCACACCATAGCAACTTCCGCCCCTCTACCCTTGTGATTAGAAGTGTAGAACGCCAGCCAAAGCGGCTACAACCACGTGTGGAAAAATGAAATTGTCATGATTTGTGAAATTTCCTTTTAGGTTTAGAAAAGACTGCTAAGATATAATTATCTGTTTATATATCTTGAATAACTGTGTTATTTTCTTTGAATTTATGTATGTAAAAAAAATATTTACAGACAATTTAATGAATTGAAGATTTTCATAATTTTACATATTTTTATGTGTTTGTCTGTCTAAGGCAATATGTATGCCAAAGTGTTTCATTGATTTTTGCTTAAATTTTGAATGTTAATGTTGCTGAAGAGGCACTGAACATCCCAGCAATTTAAATAATTGAAGTAGGTAATAAGTTTTCTTTTAATATTTCTATATGTTTACATTTCAATCTTAATTTTTCATAGGGAGTTAAGCTGTACTCTTGCTTCCATTTTTGTAATTAATTTATTTTCATTTACATTCAAAAAAATTAAGTATAGGGTGATGTAGGGAAGCAGCCTATTCACGCCTTATAAAATTCACATCAGTCTTTCCATTGTGTGCCAGCCAGTCCGCTGTAACTAGCTCTGACGTCATATGTGTTGCGCAATACTTTAAAAATCAAGTAAATAACCTGAAACGTTTCTAGCATGTCAGGAGTAATACTAAATCAATATGTGTTGAATATCAGTTCAATAACTTTAACAATTTTCGAAATTTGGATGTTTTTCTGTAAAAATCATTGCCGCAAAAGAAAAGAGCTAGAAACTTAAAAATTTATATTTAAATTCCTTTTGCATAATAATTTAGTAGAAACCGTATTCTGGATCTCACAAATTAAAATTTTAGTTGACATTCATGATTTTCTGGTTTTTATCTTAAAAATTAAGGAAGCAAGATAGATTAAGTAGGCGAATAAATAAAGCTAGGGTGTTTAAATTTAAGCAGAAGGGAGATCCGCTATAACCATAAAGATGTGAGAAGTTTCAACTGAATAACTATAAAACTATAGCGATAGCGTATCTCCAAAGCGCAAGTTCAGAGCTCGTCTACTGCATGTAGTGTAATTAAATTAATTATCTCGCCCAAAATATTTGACTTAGCCACGTCAGACTTTTATAATGATTACTTACCTGTGTGCTGATTGCACATTTAAATTGAGAGCTTCATCAGCCATAAGCAAAGGAAGCAATGATTTATTCGATAACTTAAAGTGGTGCATTACTAGCCCAGCGGCTAGTCGGGAGGGCAGATTTGATCAGGTGTTCCCTTAGCTGTCCGCACCATGGCTTTATATGTAAGAACGCTGTGCGAGAAGAGGAAGGCTCCAGTTCTCTCCAGATGCAGACCTTCTGTGCCGGGATTCGCGTCGCGTCGGTATCGTTGATATATACAGCCTCGGATGCAGTAATAAGTTGCTCGGGATACGCGTAGCCATGAAATCGTTTTCGGGTGAAGTGTTAATTTTGGGCTGACGTTAATGATCTATCTTTAGTTTGCGTATGTCGTATTTTCACGTGCCGCCGCAGGACAGACATTCTACCATTATTTAGTGTGGCGTTTGATGAACATTATCATCAAATTATGGCGAGCATTCACTTAAACATTTAATTTGAACAGTTATAGTTGCATCAGCGCATTAGACTCTGAACTGCTGTGGTAGTTGGATTGTGTGGTTTCTTTTTGGTCTGTGACTTTCAGAATATAGTGAGAATTTTAGAGAGAATGGTTTTTGATTATGAATCCCAGACAATCTCCTAATTCCTCAGAGCTATAAATGTATTTCTCAGATGAAATGGGCACTAGGATTTCTAATTACAGGCTTCACGTTTTGCTAATCAGTTTCTGGTTGCCAATATTGTACTTAGAGAGCCAGTGTTGAGAACGGCAAACAACAGCATTAAATAAATAATAGGAACTTTTAACAATTATTCCACCCGCCGCCCCACAAAGTTTCTCCTTCTCAGTTATTCCAATGCAAGTAAAAAAAAAATAAAATTAAGAAGTTTCAGTGGTTTTCCAAGCTAGCTTTGAAAGTTGAACTTAACTGCCTTTCTCAGACCTCTGCTGAGAAGCTGAAGCAAGAAAATCCACTATAAATACACAATTTACATGACTTTGCAATTACAACCTCATTCATTCAATTCAGCGACCATCCGTGTTTAGGAAAAGTAGTTACAGGTGTTCTGTGTATCAAATGTAACGAAAATGAAAATAAAACACACGGTCCCCTGCATGATCTGCTCCCTTGACATGGCAACATATGAGAAGACATGGGCAGAGAATTGACGCTCCCCGGGTACTGGATACAACCAGGAAATTATATGAAAGAGAAATTGAATGACTCCTTTCAGCGCTGTTGATATTAGCTGACAATGTGTGCAGCGATGAGTGCTGAGAAATGAGTGAACTCTATAATGCTAGCTGTTTACATTATGCAGTACCTTGTTTGGAAGAGTCTATTAACACTACGGTAATGGACGTCAGGGAGGACTAAACGAAGTTGCGTTAGTTTAAACAGAGACGATTTGATCAAATGTATCAGGGCACACAATGTAATGTGGAACTGACCACTAGATGTCACGAGAAACGGACCCGCCAGTACAAAAGATGGCGTTTTTTGCTGTCGGTAGACAAGCAGAAACAGTAGAACTCGTCGTCCCAAGAATACAATGACTGGAACGTGGATTCATCGTTGTGTTTTAGCTCAGTAACAAATCATTCTCGGACATACCAATCCGAGTAAAGCCGCATAAATCGACTATTGGTGATGTGATTGCGAAGTGGAAACACGAAGAAACAACCACAAAAAACGAAAACCAGATAGACCTTGTGTTCAAATGGGCAGGTACCATCGAGCATTGTGTAGAGCGGTTGCAAAAAATAACGTGAAATAAGCTAAATGAATCGCTCTTGTGTTCCAGAAAGCGACGGACAGTGCAGCTGGCACTACGTCTGCGTAGCGAGTTAGCGGTGGTGTGCAGTCGTCGAGAAGCTCGTAACAAGCTGCGCATTTCTGTGGCGATGCTTTAGTTTGCGTAAAGAGGAACACCGCTGCACAGTGGAGGACTGGAAACGAGCAACTGAAGAATGTGGCACTACGATTGATGGGTTTGGGTTTGGCTACTGTCCGGAGAACGTTACCTGCCAATGGTGAGTTACAGATGAGGTGGTTTCATGGCACGGGTGCGTTTTCTGTGGTTAGCGGGTGTTTTTAAACAAAACGCTAATTTTGGGAGGATATGAACACTTTCACAGCACCGTGTCCTGCGTACAAGAGAGGAAAACCTCGATGTCGGTGACCGGTTGTTTCAGCATGACAGTGCAATGTTGCATAAAGCAGAGTATGTGAGGTAATGGCTTATGGACGGTAAGATTCTTGAAATGGACCGACTACCCACAGTGCCGACCTGAATCCAGTGCAAAACCTCACCGCCGAACATGGATACCTTATCTGTTTTCGGCTCTTGACGAATAATGGGTATCCATTCCTACACAGACGTTCAGGTACATCACTGAAAGTATTCCCAGCATAGTTCAAGTAGTAATAAAGGCGAAGCGTGGTTTCGTTCCATATTACTGTCCTCCATTAGTTTATCAGATAGTGTGTGTTCCATTTATACATACTCATATTGTGATGCGAGTGAAAATGAACCTAATTGAATGGATTACACCGAAACAGTACATGGTTCGCACCAAATATCTTTGACTCCAAATTTTTATTATAAGAATTCTCCTTCTCTTTTTGTTAATATCTCGATGTTTAACGCTAAGGCACTCATGCACCTATTGCGCTGATAGCCTCTGACCTCGCATGGCAACCAAAACGTTAATTCTGTATCTTGTATCGGATTCTATAATATCTTGTGCTGGTTGATAGGACCCATCCTGAGGCATGAAGGAATCGTCAGATTTGTAATGGAAACAGGTATTGGGGCGGGTAAAAACTGTAGAGGAAGGCAGAGGCATGACTACAGAGAGCCGTTTCTTGTGTATGTAGGTTGGAATGCTTACGCAGAGGACAGAACTACATCAAACTAGTCTTCGGACTGAAGACCTCAACAGTAACAACATATCTTGTATGGAAGATTTAACAGTTTGGGAAAAAGAGGACACAGAGTTGAGTTTTCATATATGTTTTTTCCTAGGGTACTGTCAAATGCACAACCCCATTCTGTTATTTTATCGTTACTTTCATAAAACTATAGAAATTTTATTTAGTATAAATTTATTTCTTTGCGCTGAGGAGCAAGGGTTTGTTGGTATAAGTATGTATTTCGTTTATCACTTAAAACTATTTAATAATGTTACCCAAGGATACAAGGGAAATATGTGCAATGTATACACATAATGACAAAGTTGTCATCAACCCGAAAGGTGGTTCGAACACCACAGTAATTTTCTACCCAAGGTCTCATTGCTTCCTCCGGCCTATTAGCTCATTTAGCCAGTCTGTTGTAGGTGGCCCTGCAGTTCAACACGGAATGCGAGCCGTGCTTCCACCTCGCTTTACTCACATTAACAAATCACTGTCGAACGTGAAAGAACCGGTAAGTGTAAAACATGTCTTTCGGCCAGTCCCGGATTGGATCTTGAACCGTTGTGATTTGTAATCTGACTCTTACCTACTGTACCGCCGAGAAAATTTGAAATGATAATATTTACACTTATATTTGTTGCTGAAACAGATCGTCGTACATTAATAAAGTTAAAAATTATTGGTGGATTTTAGACTGTGAAATATTGACGGTACTTTTATGGTAAGAGTGAAGCACTTCACTTCAGGCGTGTGACTGTAGAAAGTCTTGTTTGAAAGAACAAGTTGATGATAGAACGGTAGGTGTAGGGTGGCAACGGAGAGGCAGCAGGAGAAATAGGGCTCCACAACCCGTAAAATTTTTCAATATATCACTGTGGTTGGGACGTAGGATTTTCTATTCTTATCCAACGATAGTTACCGTTTGTATCAGCTGCGTTGCACATTTCAATTTTTAACAATTTCGTGTTCTGAAAGGTTCAAAATTCGTCGTTATACGATGAACCAAAAATTCTATGGACGCTGGATGAATGCGACTAATGATCTACCTTTCACGAAAATTTGGAAATTTGTGATAAGGTCTTATAGGACCACACTGCTGAGGTCATCGGACCCTAAGCTTACACATTACTTAATATAACGTAAACTAACTTACGCTATGGACAGCGCACACACCCATGCTCGAGGGACGACTCGAACCTCCGACGAGGGGAGCCGCGAGGACCGTGACAAGGCGCCCAAGACCGCTCGCCTACCCCGCGCGGTTACTTTTCACATTTTACATGTTCTCCAGAAAGGGATCTTACATTAAGTTATTCCCATTTTTCCTTACATATCTGAATTTGCTTTAGTGTTACTAATCTCTGCATGGAGCGTTTCAGATGAAAACTCATTACTTTTCTTTTTAGGTCACTTTTCGGAATATAGCGTTAGCTGCAGCAGTCGACGTAGATATTTGTGTGATGCCCTCACTAGTTAACATATCTCTGTTATGCGATTAGGACTCCTGTGGCAGTGACGCTGCGTTACATAAACTGGAAGAGATTGCAACATTATCTTAACTGCGTGTCGACACCGCTCTCATCTTATTCCCCCGTTCGTAGTTGTTAGTCAAATGAGTTACAACAGTGAGCGAAAAACTGTCGCAGAACGACTCACTATTTGCAGTGACTAATCTTTCCTAAAAGTATAATTGTTACATATCTCAGTATGTGGCAGTTTAAGTATACTATTCATTTCAAAACCGTCAGTGTTGACATTCAGTTAAAGGTACAAAGGTTAGTGAAAATGGCGCTCATGGCACCAAGATTTTATAGTTGACAGTTTTCTCACTTTCATCATCGTGTATTCTCACTGAATGGATGCACGTTGATTATAGGCAACGTATGTACACGTTTTGGCACACTTGACCCTAGCTACTCAGCTATCAAGCTCAAATAAAAAAAATATTATACGTAAGGAACACAAGCTCGAAAAAGCTGTTTTTTCGTCTTTAGTATGACGTCAGCTGTTGCGATTAGCTCTAGCTGTGATCAGACTTCGCCTAATCTGAAACTTGTGGCGTGGGATGGCGAAACAGAAGGCAGCTCCGTGACATCTGGACTTCCTACCTCGCCCGGCTACTTCGTTCTCTGCTCCTGGTGTGTGGGTCATAGCTCAAATTGTGTCTTGAACCTTTTTGCAGTTTACATTCCTTTCTACATCGTATTTTCCTACATTTAGTGACATGTAGATAGTATCATCTTCATGGAATCCCTCATATGGCAATAAAAATATCGAGATACATAGAGGCCACGACATCGGAGGGAATGACCTGGCAGAGGATCTACGCAGTATCTTTCTTTTCTGCTAGTATTCCTCCGCATGTGAACTCAAGGAAAAGGTACAGAATGCAAGATTCTCCTTCAAAGTGAAATGATGACCTTTTTTCTCTAAGCCACGCTAACTTAGTTGGACAATGAACGTTTGCCCTCTAAAATCATTCTTTTTGGGAGAATATCAATTGAAATATATAAAAGAAATCATACTTTAATTTTATAAGTTAAATTTATTAATAAAGTTGTAAAATAAACTGATGAAAAAACATTGACACACCAAAAAATAGTGTAGATTAGTGAAACTCCGGGAACACATTTGTATTGGTAACATATTTATGTGACTAACAATGCAGGTGCGCAGATTAATGAAAGCGCTAGAAAAGCCACAGCAAATATCAGATACTAGTACATTAATAAAAGGTGTAGCCGCCAGAATGTTGAATGCAAGCATGCAAACGCGCATCAATTGCATCTTACAGGTGCCGGGTGTCGGTTTGTAGGACGGAGTTCCACATATGTACCACTTGGTCGGTCAATACAGGGACGGTTAATGATGGTTATGACGGCGGAACTGTCGACCGATGATGTACTGTATGTGCTCTATTGTAGCCAGATCTTGTGATCGAGCAGGCCAAAGCAACACGTCGACATTCTGTAGAGCATTATCCTGTTGGATAACAAACCATGGAATGCTCTTCATGACTGCCAGCACAGCGGGTCGAATCACCGGATTGACGTACAGTTTTGCAATGAAGGTGCGTGGGATAACCATGACAGTGCTCGAGCTGTCATACGAAATCGCACCCCAGACCGCAATATCGCAGAAGGAACACCCAGCTTAACGTACCCTTACTACACTATCTCATTCAAACTCAGTATGGAGCTAATAATGTCTCTTGACTAGCACCAGCTCATCTCGTTCAATCTCAAAGGTACCTAACGCTCACAGCCTTTGCCGTATGTCTTTAAAGCAAACATGATTTGCATTCCCGTAGTGGCGCTACTGGGTTGTTTCAGGTTTTTTTTCCGTAAGTGTATGTGGTATAAAAGCACCTATTGCTCATGTGATTCGTCTCACGGACTAATCTTCCATTTTAATGACAGAGAGACTCACCGAAACATATAGGAAATCAATACATCAGAAAATATGTTAGTGGTATTAAACAAACGGAGACAGAACAAAGGTGGAAGTTCGCTGCCATGAGGGGATGAATTTTTGTGCGTGTGAAAACATTTAAACATATTACGTGAATGCTGGATCGACGACACGAGTGTGCGACGTCACTTCGAAGAGATGCATACTCTGAAAAGCTGGAACATATGTACAACTAATTTAAAATTTTATTTCCGTGGTCGTTTAACCATTGCTGTCGACATTCCTGTACAATAATGTGCTCTGTTGTCTCTATGGTTGAGTTTGATGTTGGTCACAGATTATGCTAACAACAATGCTGTGTCACCAAAATCGTCGAAGACCGTTACCTAGCAATTACTTCCGTATTCTCTCGAGTACCAGAAGTGCCTATACGAATTCGCAGTCTGAGTTATTGAGTAAAAGAAGCTTCAGCTTTGATTCGAGCGTTGAATTTTGTGTTTCGAGAACAACTATCGAAGCAGTTTAAAGTTCTTGGGGAGCTTTAGAAGCTTTGAGCGAAGCGAACGCCCAGCTTCAGAAGCGAGGAGCATTATACCCGCAAGAGGTATGAGCCATTCTTTTAACCGTCAACTTTTTGTTTTCATGCGGAATCGTCTGCAGTTAGAAGATCGCACAAGCTTTTAAATATCTGCGTATTTAGTGGGGAAATACTGGAAAATTGAAGCATGTGGTGGAGTGTGGTTTGATTACAGAACCTGAAGCTTTTAACAGGATATAACGTGAAATACCACTTCGTTTTAATTTGTCATGGAGATTCAAATATTACGTGATTGCTTATTCAGGCAGACCTATGTACTTACTTTTTGGCGAAGTTCATTTGCTTTCATCTCTTATTTTCAAACTAATTTCTTATTTCCACAATATCAGATGTGTCAAGCACACAGTTCTTTTTCACCCCACTGCTTTGACCAATGAAATCCTGTGTGACGTCGTGACTTTATGTTGCGAAGTATGAAAGAGGGTTGCTATTAAAGATTAACCTGTGGTTGTGTTATTTGCCAGTGTAATCTCTGATGTCTGTAAACTATGCTGTTATTCCCAATTCGTGGTGACATACACGCGGGGTTGGTTTGGGTGGAACCTGAGACCACAGTTTAAACTGCCGTGGAGAAACTAGTAGTGATTACATTTTTGTTATGTTTTCTGACAAATATTTGTCTGTTTCTTTCTGTATTTGAACGATTTCCCAGGGTAAGGGCCGGCAGAACCATCAAAACACAAGATAAATTTTTATGAGTGAAACGTTTATTAATTATGATTATCATGTTGATTCTTACAATTATTTAGCTGTTTTTGTGGTGTAAGAAGTTTGTCGAGTGGCATGTTGCCCAGTAGGCGAGGTGCACTGATCAAATGGTCGTGAGTGAAACGAGTGGTAATGTTATTTATAATTTTTTAATTTACAAATATTTGGCTGTTTTTCGAATGTGTCTCTCTGAGGTGATGCGTATGTGAAATCGATTGTTCCTAAGAGGCTCAATGTGTTTTTACCGTGGCTCACTCTTGCGGTACATCATTATTTTTCTGTTGTGGTTCGTAGTATTGGTTCAGCTGAATACGACATAGTTTTTGCTATTTAATGGTCACTTCTTGTTTCCGGTTTTTGAGTTGTTTATTTTCGTTGGTAGGGTGATTCCAGTTTTTTGTGTGTATTTTCTTCAGGTATATTCTAAAGAAATCTGTGCATGTTATCTTTGGATTAAGTTGATGTTATGTGGGGTTTTGTTTTGTATCTCTTTCCTCGTTTTAGCAAAAGACCTTAAACGAAATTTTTGTATTCAGTTGGGCCTGGGTGTGTCTTTTTGTTCAGTTTATTCTGGAGAAACTCGTTTGTGACATTTTTACATTTAGTGATTTTTTCCTGTGTGTGTGTGTGTGTGTGTGTGTGTATGGGTGGGTGGATGGTGGAGGGGGATGAGTGTGTTATTGCTGTTTTCGATTGAGGTTTATATGCCCAGTGTACGCTGCTAAACCATTTTTGTGTTATTTTTTATATTTTTAGGTTTATTATGGGACAGTTAATGTATGTTATTAATCTGTTATGTCGTTCTGTAGGACTCTGTCTGATATCGCTGTCTTCATTTGAGATATATAGGTCAAGCGAAGAATTTGAGTCCAATTCCACCATTTTTGCTTTTTCGTGTATTTGTTAGACATATTTTAGGAGGTATGGTATCGCCATTTTTGTTAGACCTATACAGTTAGAACGCACGATGCTATTACATTTGTGTGTGTGTATTTTTATATTTTCGTTTGCTTCCCACGGAAAAATGTGTGCGTGATATTTTCAGATTATGTTGTTGTTTTGTGGAGGTGCTTACTGTACCCATGTCTCCGTACCATCTGTATAGGTCAAGCGAATTATTAGAAACAAATTTTGTATTTACTGTAATTTTCTTTAGGTTTATTATAGAGAAATTCTGGAATGATATCAGGTTTACTAACCGTTTATACTTTGTCCCTGCCCAAAACTCTCCCATTCTCGTGATTGTCGCGTTACTTCATTTCATCTGCTGATTCAAGTACTTCGATTGATCTTTATGTTTGTTCAGGACTTCATTAAGTAATACACAGTTGTAACGGTATATTTTATTAGAAACCATCCGAGCCATTGGAATCACAGTTATCGAATGTACATTGTTCTATCGTTGATACTAGCTGTACATATGTAACATTCGTTTATTTAACCTTGTAGACTTTTTTCCCCAACATTAGATATAAACAGATAATATAAATGATGGAGCTATGTACACTCGCTAAGTGCTGTTCCAGTTACGCAAACTCACAGCTGAGACGGTTAGTGGACCCGATTATTATATGACTCTAGACCGAAATCGATTTTCTCTAATAAAATATGGCATTACAGCTGTGTATTGCATAAGGCAGTTCTTACCATTAATTAAAGCTGTAAAACACCACCTCCACAAAATGTTTTACGTTTGTTTTCGATCGTAATGGTCTATATTGCGGTTGCCGTGTTGAAGAATGTCATCGGAAACTTATTAAATGTTATATGTGATTGTAGTAGTGATTCGTGTAAACTATCCACTTGAAATATGACGTCCTGAGTCAACGGAAACTGGTAGAACTGGAGCGTGCTCTATTCCTTTTAATTGCTTAGTTTAGCAGTGATAACGGCCTCAGCGATATTTCTCGCTTTTCGATAACACATACAAACTGTCTGTGATTGTAACAGGGTCAGGCTGCTGGAATATTCTTCTGTTTGTGAAGACGAACACATTTTGGAAACTGGTGCCAACTGTGTGGTGTCATACTAAGCTGACCTTTCGCCATAACAAATGAGTATCCCTCTCTTGTTGCTAAAGGAAACTGAACTAAGAGGTTGCAATATTGTTAACTGGTAAATTGATTATGAGTTTATTAGCTATTCGGGCGTTTTCATCATTTAGTGACTGCTGTATAGCTTTCAATAGGAAGGCGTGATTATTTCGTCTTACATTGATTTAAACTACTTAAAATTTTATAGCAGTGCATTTTTACCTACTGATATCGACGTTACTATACAACGATGTGCTCTTTTGTTTCTGTGGTTGCAGTTTTTATGTTGATCACAGGGTATACTGACAACAATGCTGTCAGCTAAACCGTCGGGAAATGTTGCCTAGCAATTATTTCCATATTCTCTCGAGTACTAGAAGTGTCTATTGGAATTCTTTGTGTGAGTTATTGAGTAAAAGGAGCTTTAACTTTGATTGAAGTTTTGTAGCGTTGAATTGTTTGTTTCAAGAACACCTAATAAAACATTTCAAAGTTCTTGAGGAGCTTTAGAAGCTTTGAGCGAAGCGAACACCCAGCTTCAGCAGCGAGGTACATTGTACCCGCAAGAGGTATGAGCCATTGACTTAACAGTAACCTATTAATTTACAACGTAGAGTGACCTGCAGTTAGAATATCGTACAAGCATTTAAATGACTGTGAGTGTATTGGAGAAGTACTGGCAAATTGAAGTTTCACAACGGACCATATTGTGATTTCGTGACATGTAACTAGTACAGTGTAACATATGAAAAATGGCATTGTCTTTATTTTTCACATAGTTTCAAAGGTTGGACGCTTGGCTTTTAGAGAAAAATCGGTTTACTGAGTTTTTGACGTATTTCACGTACGTTTGTCATACCTTCACAAATCAATTACTTAGTTTCACAATGATAAATGTGTAACAAATCCCTTCCTTCTCAACTGTGCATACATCATGCCTGCGATCATTGCACAGTCGTACGGCTGGAACTTTCTTTCGTCTGTGAAGAAGAAGACGCTTTGGAAACTGATGGCAAACTGCGTACAGTAACATTGAGTCGAGCTGGCGCTGTAATAAATGAGTCATCTTCTCCTGTTGCTTAAGTAAGTTGAATTACTATCTTTGAATGTCGTTAGCTGTTAAATCCATTGGAAGTTGATTAGCTATTCAGGTGTTTCCATTAGATAATGCTGCATATCTCCCAGTCGCAATAAGATTATTTGGTACATATATTTTTTAAAATTTTACAACACTGCTCATTAACCATTCCTATCGACGTTGCTAAACAGCATAGAGCTCCGCGGGTACTGCCGTTGCTGTTTAATGTTGATCACGGGTATGGCAACAACAAATACATGTCAACCAAACCGTCGAGGACTGTTGCCTAGCAATTATATCCGTATTCACTCGAGTACTTGAAAGAACGATACGAATTCGTTGTGTGAGTTATTCAGTTAAAGAAGCTCCAGTTTTGTTTCATATATTGTACTGTTACCTTTTATGTTTCGAGTTCAAATAATGAAACATTTTAAAGTTCTTGAGGACTTGCAGAAGCAGAGAACAAAGCGAACATTCTGCTTCGGAAGCGGGGTGCAATGTATCGACGAGAGGTATGAGCTACTGACTTAATTTTCTCCTGTTTATTTACCGTATAGTATCAGATGCAGTTTTAATATCGTATAAGATTTGAAATGACTAGGTATGTAGCGGAGAAGTACTGGAAAACTGAAGCGTTACGACTCAGTGTGATGTGATTTTGTTTGCCGGCCGCGGTGGTCTAGCGGTTCTGGCGCTGCAGTCCGGAACCGCGGGACTACTGCGGTCGCAGGTTCGAATCCTGCCTCGGGCATGGGTGTGTGTGATGTCCTTAGGTTAGTTAGGTTTAAGTAGTTCTAAGTTCTAGGGGACTTATGACCTAAGATGTTGAGTCCCATAGTGCTCAGAGCCATTTGAACCATTTTTTTTTTTTGATGTGATTTTGCAACATGTGAAAAAGAAGAAAACGCAGTTCCATTAACAATGCAGTTCATTGTTTCAACACGTCATGCAGCTACAAAGGTTACGAGAATGCTTGACTTGTAGGGATAGATCTCTTTACTGAAGGTTTGGCAGTGTTCAGTTGCTGGAATCGTCTCTACTCAAATATGCTATTTAGTGTCACAACGAAAATGGCTTCATCTATCCCTGTCACGAAAACTGCTACATCCAACCGTCTCTGACGAAGACAAGACGTAAACTTGTTCCTACTGCTTAGGGTCATAACGAGGCACCGAAGGAAAATTATTTTCTTCTTCTGTTACCCAAGGAAATTAAATTAATATGGTGGAGTATTGTCAATTGTTAATCCCGTTGCGAGTTTATAACCTGACTTTGGTTCAAATGGCTCTGAGCACTATCGGACTTAACAACTATGGTCATCAGTCCCCTAGAACTTAGAACTACTTAAACCTAACTAATCTAAGGACAACACACAACACCCAGTCATCACGAGGCAGAGAAAATCCCTGACCTCGCCGGGAATCGAACCCGGGACCCCGTGCTCGGGAAGCGAGAACGCTACCGCGAGACCACGAGCTGCGGACCTTGACTTTGGCTTTCTTCATTTAAAAATTGCTCTGTAATTTTCAATCGCAAATATCGTAGTTACGTTGTAATTGTTATTTAGATCACATGGCGCTGAAGAGTGCTTCTAGGTTTAGCGCTGAACTTATGTTGTTGATGACTCTGCCAAGATGAAGGAAAGGTGCAGACCGATGAGAATACACTGACTCAGACAACGGGTACTTGTAAAAACTGTTATCTCGTCAGACACTGAGGAGAGATTTGGGATTTAAATCACCACACTTTTGCATAGATTATTAACCAATAACTTCACCAACAAGACGTACCCTTAAGTACACACAAATTAAATTACCGGTTACATGCTAAACGAACGTAGGATGGTAACCAAAAAATGGTGTAATGTTTGGCCAAATACGAAGTTTAAATAACTATACTTGGTGTGTATCAGAAACCAGCGTAGCGTTATACAGTCTTGCTAATAGTACTGTCTTTCTGTAATGGTGACAGCTTTAAATATCTGCTAACAAAACAAAATTATTCATTGCAGAATAAATGTACCACATAATCAACACACCTTTGGCTGTCATCGAAGCACTAGTGTTATTTTAATTCATCTGTTAGGAATTAGTTAAAAAGGAATTAAAGTAATGAATCTATGACTAGTCATATTTTGATTAACTTTTCCAAGAAAATTAATGATATTTAATCGATCTGGATATTATAGATCGTTTGTAACACTGACAGCCCTCACTATTACAAAAGTGACATGACATCGCGGTCCAAAGATTTTCATTGCGATGCACTTGAGAGACGTTGCAGTAAGATTTACTCGTGGAGAGAGTCTCATCTAATGTGCTGCCCGTTATCGTTGCAGTAATGTTCCGGCGTATCAAGACGTTTTTCTCCCGGTGTGTGGGAGGGGAGAAAGACGAAGGTCTGCGACTGGACAAGAACTTGGTCGCTGCCCGAGGTACCTTTGAGGTGAGCCACGTCACGTTACATTACTGATACAATAATTTGCTAGGCAGTAAAGTTTTAGAGCTACTTCATTGTACATAGGACGCTCAACACGTATAGCAGACTGTCACGAACGGTATTGACCGCCATTTCATACTCTACACATAGGCGTCACTGGCTGCAGATAGGGAGGGATCGTTATCAGTTTTCGTGATCAGATCTAAAATACCGCCACAGATGAATGTGACTGGCGTAACACTAAAGCCTTTAACCTCGTCTCTAGAGACAAAAAAAATAATAATAATAAATAAATAAGAAAAATAAATAAATTTGCCATGTCTCGACTTCAAGTAAAATAAACGGTTGGTCTCCATTTAAATTCATTTTTGCTATTCCGTCAAAAATTAACGTGCACGGAAAAGATGGCGTATAAGAATATTTATGCCACAGCCTTTACAGATTTAGTTGTCTTCTCACCAGACTATGGAGACATTAGAAATGCATCGTATTCACATAGGAGGCAGGATAACTTCAGTGTCTGAAAGTGATATGTATGACGTAGGATTTCGACCGATTACTGGCCAGTCACACATTCTCTGACAGTCGTGTGTCTTTCTAATCTGAGGGATAATGGCACGTTGTGTGTCTTTGGTTGCAGATGTTTTTCACCCATGATTTGATTACATGTAGTGCATGCAGGGACAATCTTAATCAGAATAGATTAAGATTGCCCTGATGCAGTCGACACCATGGCCAATTTCACAAAAAAGTTGTGCAACCGGTGTGTTTATGTATACATACTGTAATTACAGGCAATCAATGTATACTCACTACCGTTATATACAGGCCAATAAATTCTTAATAAAAGTTACACTTCGAAACACCTGTAGACGTTAAGAACTTGCTCTATCTCTGATTATAAACATGATCTGTTTCATAAAACTAATATGTTCTTTTCCAACAGGGGCGTCAGTTTACACTCGACGCGTTCTTTGTGGAGCTGCTGCAGAAGCGGCTGCAGGAAGAAGAAGAAATCCGTGCTGCTCCGGTGAGTGTATAGGGAATAATAACATTTGGTTTTAACGTGTATTTTTCGTCCCAAGTTCATATAACCCTCACTTCCGACCGTGGTAATAGTTAATACTCTGCTGCCGGGTATTTTGTCGAGTTGTTTGGATTTTGTGCACAATGCTTCGATGATCCTTGCAGCAATATTTCTGGGATGCAGCGAGTCTGCTGTTTCGTGTATTCCCTCCATGGACTCTAACAAGTCAGGCAACGTCACACGACCTGAACGAGACGGCTCTGTCGTTCGTTGAAATATTGTGCATACAACAGAAACAGCAACTCGGCATAACTCCCATAAGCATTTCAATAACCAATCGCGCAAAGGAAATCTATCATGAGATATTAGCATTTTGTTAGTATTACTAGTTGGTCAGACATAGACTGACTAGAGAAGTTACTTGAATATTATAATCGATCACCGTATACTTAATATCAATAAATATAGCTTGCAAAATTCGTGATAAATGTAACACTTTTGTAACAATGTGACATTTTAGGAAGTAGCACATTTCATATGTTACTCCACACGTTGGATATCAGAAAAGTAATAAGTTCTTTTCCAACAGGTGCGTCAGTTTACGCTTGACGCGTTTCTTGCGGAGCTACTGCAGAGACGTCTGCAGTGAGAAGAAGAAAGCCTTACTGCCACGGCGAGTCAAACTTTGATCTTTATAGAGAACAGTAGATTTAGGTTTGTAAGTGTATTTCTCGATTCATGTACACATCGTAACCCCCTTCAGAACGTGAATCTGCGATATTTTGACGACTCTACGATCCTACGTTTTTAATGTCACTGAAATGCTGTCAGCTTAGGTACATCGAAAAGTCCACAAGATACAAAATTCTGTGGTCGATCGTAAATTTTGTTATATTGAACTGTGGGTGGTTATCACGATGCTTGCAATATTGTTCTTCAATAACAGTTTTGAATTTTGACCAGATACTTAGTCCTTTTGCGACATTATATTTTTTCGCTCTAGTGTGCATTAGTTCTAATTAAACTCAAGAATCAACGGTTCAGTCTGGTAGGCTACCCTTTCACAATATGGCAAGCTTTTTAGAAAACATTCTTCTCCTGTCTCCCCCCGCACATGAAACAGTTAACAAGTTTTCGGTACACTTTCATCTTGAGCATTCCACGCTGCGTTTAGTTGATCTTTTGGTTCCGTTCTTTTACACTGCATCAACGTTTATTTTTGTGTCACACAATTGTCGCTGACGACAACCGAATTTCGATTCAGCATTTGCAGAACTTGTTGTAAGAAACTCCACGATTGTGGAATAAGTGCATATACAAATAGTATCAGTTCTCTCGGTTGCTTTTGCGTAGAGCTCAGTTCAGAATAATGGTCAGTATAACAGACAGTATAATGGTGGAAATATGACGATACTTATAACGACCTTGGTATTCTAGGGATGATGAGTAGGGCGACAGAAACATCCCTCCGATGAACCTGCAACTGGGATGCAGAATAATTTATCAAAATATTTTCATTGAACTATTTTATTAGCCCATAACTTCGAAGAGCTTTACACTTGCTCTAAAAGCTATTAACTACTAACGGTGCTCCGGGTTTATTTTCCTGTCTTAACGATATCGATACAGAAATCGATCCTATATATGCTTCGGGACCTACGATAATTAACTAGATTTTTTATATATTATGTCATATCAACCCACCATAATGTGATCCCGTTTTTAATTCTGATACTTAAATTTGTCTTCAGGTGAGTCCAGCGGCCTCCCCGCCAACCACGGAGGCTCCACACTCCACACCATGCAGCTGTTCAGAGCCACCAAACCATACGCTGCACGTCGGGGGCGCCGCCGTCAACTCGGCGCCTGGAGAAGACCGTGTCGCTGTTAAACTGTTGGTCCGCGATACGATACTGTGGCCAGTACCACCTGAAATCACAGTTGCCAATTCAATAAAACTTCCACTTAGTGGGATAACATGGTCTCGTTATTTATTTTAGTTCTAGTGAGGTGGCATTACGGTAACACACGGGCCTCGCATTTCGATTGACGGTGGTGCAAGTCCCTATTCGTCCATCAAGATCTAAGGTTTTGGTGTTTTCTCTAAGTATATTAAGGCAACAGCATGGATAGTTCCTTCATTATAAGACTTGTACAATTTTCTCCCCAATGCTAGCTCCATTTGTCATTACTTCTCCTTCCTTATGCCCGAATAATGCCTATATCTTTTCTTTATCTGAGTAAGAGATTCATTTCAGCTATATTTTAAAAAAAAACTACTGTGATAGTGTTACACCAATCCAAGCATCTACAGCCCACAGGACTAGCTTTTCAAATTTTGTTATGTTCAACCACAAAATCATTGACACTAATGATAGCACTTAAAAGAGTAGAGAGGCTAAAGGGTCTCTGCATGTATGGATAACAAGTTAGTTCTTGGTATCCACACGGTTACTTATTAACTCAGTGAGTCACATGAAATATAATCTTAAACTAAGCAGAATCTGAGCCGCAATCAACATTTGACATGGTCAGCATACAGTGTTCACGACACTCGGTTAGTTTTTATTCATTAATGACCACCATTACTTGCACCTGCAAAACTATTTTTGCTAAATAGAAGGTATGTTGCGCACAATAATTGGTTGGCATACTGATGCAACTACATACAAGTAAACGAAGCAATTGTGCTACGATCCTATGCTCAGCTTTAAGACCTATGCACATTTCACAGACGACGCTTCTTATGACGTACCCTTTCACCTATGATTTTTAATACCTTAACTTTCACTTTGAGCGGTCTACTAACGTCAGAGAAAAATGTTCTGTACCAGGAGACTCATTTTCACTTTTTCTTTTTGTTTTCCCGAAAGTACTGTGTTGGTGCACTTCTCACGAATTAATTGCAGAGACAACAAAGTATAAAATGTGGTGGGGAAATGAATATGCAATCGATTTGCGCAAGCTCAGTGAATAAGTGGATCAGTGATTATTCACAATGGAGTCGTATGTTCAATATATTAACGTTGACCCACCTGCCTTTTCCCATTCTCCCATATTTCAATTAAAAAACATTCGTCCACCTACCAGAACCCATGGTTCACAAGAATATAAGAAAAGAAATAAACAATGATCCACCTACTTCCTAACATGACTTAATTAAGAGTCGTTCACCCACTTAGTCATCTCACACCCATCGATTGCTTTTTCTTTTACACCACGGCATGAGAAATTGTCCTTGCTTTGCAGATACCAGCAAAGTTTAAATTGCTACGACCCAAACAGGGGGTAAATAAATCTATAATCCACTTTTACGGCATTGCTTCAACCTTTTTTCCGAATGTATTACTTTGAAACACTTTGTCTGACTGCTTCTCTCTCACTGGCTGCGTATCATAAAGAGTTGACACACCTTCTTTTGCTCCAATCGTACATCACGGCAAGCGCTGACAATACTCCTGCACGAAAAATATAACTACGCCACTGGCCCTATTCTAGGTTGGTTGGTTGGTTGGTTTGTGGGGTTAAAGGGACCAGACTGGGCCCAATTCTAGACTTTTCCTAAAACATCACTCGACGTATATAACTCAGCTGAAAAACCGGTCACCAATAAAAAAAGAACAGCAATCGATACCAATAAAGAAAGCCAAAAAGTGATTCCAATACACACGGCAAACAGTCGCTGCAAATAACGGAATGACGTAACAAGAACGACATTTGAGATTAGCGCACGGTTCGATTCCACATGTCTTCTTTTACCTATGACGTTATGTCTGGTATATAAACCATACTTTACTCTATTCGTTAAGACAACCAGGGGTTTAATAACAGGTCACTGGCATGCTTCAAGATTACGACTGCAAAGACAAACCATTATGGCCGCAAACAAACATAAGAAAGACGCGAAATATTTCAGTCACTAAATGAAGAGAAACTCATACGACAACCATGGGAATTAGGGAGTTCTGGGCGGGAGCAAACTAAAAATCCTACAATAAGACTAACATCATTCCAAGACAATCACATAAACGAAAAATAACTCACATAAATTCCTCCAGAATAAAGCCAACCAAAAAGCGCAAGAAACACACGACTGGAATAGATTACTTTACTAGACTTATAAATCTCAAACGAAGACAGTGATACCACCCCCCCCTTCCCCACCCCGAAGGAAATGATCACTTCTGAAAATTTCACCTGGCATACATAGCTGAAACGAAGGCATGATGTAGACAATCCGCCACCTACAAATCTATAATAATGAGCATAACGAATTTCTGTAGATCTATATAGCTTCAACGAAGACATCGATAACATATCCCCCTCCCTCTTCCCAAAGAAAACTAACCAAATAACTAGTCTGAGAATCTCATTTCAATAAAATTTGCCATAAACAAACTACAATCTCACACTAAACAAAAAGGACCATAAAAACGTTCTTACTAGTCACAGTTCACTACTGCTCTGTGTACACTTGTTATTGGTATGTTTGTCTCTGAAACACCTGTGGCGTATACTGATATTCGTGACACGTTCTACGCATTATTTAAGTAATGACAAATGTTAAGCTGTGTTTAAACCATTTTAAGTCTGTCTTACCTGTGAAGATGGCCCGTGACTGAAACCGGTTGATATTTGGATTTAAAATAAAAGCGGCTGATGGTCAACATGAATTTATACATTACTTGACGGCTTCCAAAAATGTTAAATCACAACTGGCCCGCCAAAACATACACATGCACGCACACACACACACACACACACACACACACACACACACACACACACACACATACACACATACAAAACATGCTGCAAAAAAAAAAAAAAAAAAAAAAAATATTCCAACGCAACTCTAAGGCAAAGCTGCACACAAAAACACAACATTCGGACGAATTCCTGCGTCCTTCCATTCGTCGGCTTTGAGCAATACCTAAGGCTATGACGCTACGTATAGGAGATCTATGAAAGCAACGTATCATACTTGTCAACAAAAGAACGTAGCATGCGATAAATTAAGATCAAATTTCACGCAGTTATTTACTTAGTCCTGAATTATATAGAAACGAATGGAGAGAACGAAATTAAATAAGAACAAGAATTAAATACAAATTTTCATGGCTGATAAGAATTATTCTCGTCATTCATGCGAGTAGAAAAACAAACAGAATCTTTATATTACATTACAGTAAAGCGCATGGTGAAGTCATACTACTATAAAATAGCGCTAACATTACTATTAATTATTGAATTTAACGGGAGAAGCGCAGGAAAGTTGGGGTTTTGGGTGAGAAGAAATGAAAAGAAAAGCCAGTACACAATTATCGAAGGTCCACAAAGAGCAACGAATATTGTAATCACAAACTAGAACTGATCTATATAGGTGAATTTGAAACGTCCCCTTAGAAAACTTAATGAATTACTATGCAGATAAACCTCTTACATTATTTGATTTTGAAACAGCTGAGCAGAACTGAACATACTCAGACACTTGGCTCTTTACCTATTCTGATCAACACTAAACTGACACACAATATTTTTTAGCGCAACGCACTCTGACTCTCAATAATCCCTACAAATAATGGCCCTGACTAACATTAACCTATACCTTTCACAAATCACTTACCTCACAAAAATCTTCGTTACTCGAACTACTGCAATACAGCGAGCGCCACTACTGCCAGCTAAATAAAAGATTCAAACTACTGAAGGCACTAACTACTGACAGGCATAGTTAGCAAATGAATGATTTTGATAGAGAACAAACAATGTATTTACCTTAAAAGTGTTCAAAAGTCATAATATATATAGCAGTTCATGACATCCAGTCCTACAAATTTACTGTGTCTCTGATGGACACAAGTCCAGATCATCCGCTCTCCAAACCTCCGCCATTTCTATCCCCACATCCACCTCTGTTGGCGGCTCACCTCCAACTGCGCAACACTATGCTCTGTTAACAGCCAACTGCCCAACGCTGCAATAGCCAACAACAATGCAAACCAGCCACAGACTGCACACAGCACAGCCAGTGATTTTCATACAGAGCGCTACATGGCTTTACCAATAAGAAAAACCTATACAGCCTACTTACAAATTCTAGTTATTGATTCCAACAGTTCCATGACTCACATGTAAATTTATTTTTCAGAAACAGTATGCACTGCAAAGCAATATCATTTCTAGGTTTGTAATTGGTCTCTAAAACTAATGAGGTGAAATATCAAACACTGGAATAGGTAACTAGAATTGTCTTCTACGGCGGTGAATTCTATTTAGCGATTCGAAAATTTGGAACATTTTCGCTGTAATTCAGAGAGCAATTACAAGTGCAGAAGTCCCATTAGCCGGCATTTTAGTGTCCACACCTGCTGAAAAAACGATGTAATTAATGAACCATCGAATGGTCGGAATCGATAACTAGAATCGACCTACAGAAGAGGCCAAATCTAGTTACAGACACCAGGTATTCGATGGTTCATGATGTTGGACATTTTTGCAGTAAATCTGTGGACTAAGTCTTTGTAGGACTTTTATATTTCTTAACGACCTCTGAAATACTGTGGAAAGGCAACAAATATTGAAGGTATAGAGCCCAAATTCTTCTCTTTCTCGCTGGAGTGAAGTGAGCAATACCAAATGTAGTAATTCTGTAACACTTTAGTGCATATATCTGTCTAAATATCAAACCGTGGAATTGTTGGAATCGCTAACCAGAATTAACCTATGTAGTTCTAGTTACCAGTTACAATATTAATCATTTTTCTGCAAAAGTCCAGAGAGTAATTACAAATGCAGAAATCCTATTACATTTCCGTGCACACACCTGCTGGAAAAACGATGTAAGTAGCGTACCATGCAATGATTGGAGTCGGTAACCAAAATTGATCTATACAACTTAATTCTACTTACCGATTCCTATATTTGTCAGGCCCCACTTTCTGTGAATTTTTGTTACTTGTTTTCGAGTCCCGTTAGATTCAATAAATTTTATTAGAAATTAACGATATTTCACAATATTATGACGTCTTAATTCGCCATATTGTAATGGATTTAAAGATTGCTTTTCTTATTCGCATAAATTAAGATAATGATTTATTTTAGACATTTATACGTATCTTTTTCTGATTTCATTTATTTTCGATACCTTGAATTCTTTTCTATGTAATTTGTAGCTAAGAAAGTAATCACGGGAGCTGTAATTTTATTACATGCTTCATTCATTTGTTTACGAATATGATTAGTTGCTTTCAAAGCTTGCCTCTATGTAGCGTCTCTGATTTAGTTATGAATTCATTACGCAAAGCGGACGAGTGGAATCTGACAGTACAATTGACCCGAACATCCAAATCTAGAAAACCAAACTGTAAACTAAAAGCAATAATTCAAAAACCGGAAAGAATTGGATAACCAATAACTACTAAAGACGCGTTCTCATTAAACTGCACCTTTCCCACAAACTGAATCAGAAACCTAAACGTTCACCACAAAGACTCAGCCATCGCTAACAACACGTCTCCTACAAACACAATCAATTTGGTACAGCCCAAGTCTGCACGACGTCACATTCGAGAAAAAGAAACAAAAAATCTCTAAGAATCTAGATTATAAATATGATCAGTACTTGTTTCGCTCATAACAATCTAAGCTGTGTTCTTATGTTCGTACATAATCTCTCCCTCGACACACGTGCCAAATTCGAAATACAACTAATATGTGGGAAGCAAAATTATAAACATTACAAATCGTTTCTCTGGCAACAATTTAAGTGGTGCCCTTAGTTTCCTGCCTAACGTCACCCTCGAAACTCGTGCTATATACGGATAGAAATAGCCAGACGTTTGCAGATTAGAACATGGTTTGATCCCACCCGTCCACTTTGACTCATGACTTCATCTTTGGAATATATAGTTTACACCAGTCCCTAAGACCAGGGCGCTCACATCATTCACATCGTGATCTCATGATGTCACACAGGACGTTGATGGTCAAAGCAATGGACTAAACACGACATCGAAAATATGGATTGAACAATACAGTGCAACTTCAAACAGCAAAATAACTTAGAGGAGAGTTGATACGCACTAATCTGGACTTGACGATGGTGAATTAATTAAATCCATCGCTCTTTACCGTCTTATCGGCTGCACAACACTGGTAACTCTGATACATTCTTGTAGATCACTTTCAGTTGTTAACATTTCTTACACTTACGTTAAAATAACAAATTATTATTAAAATTAAATTTCTTCAGACTTACGCATTTCGTAATCATCGAAGTATCAACTTTGCTTATTTCAGTGATATTACGATATTGTTCACTAAATAAATTGAGAAAAATCAACGTCGACAGGAAATGCATTTACAAGTAATTCCAAGTACGCATATATTGTTAATCATTGTTTACTCTCGTTACTAAGACAACCAAAGATAATGTTTACGTTACAGCTGATCGTTCGCGCAAGCAGAGTCACAGTCGAACATATACAGTCGCGACACTCTGTCTGTTTTCTGTTGCCCAGTGCGACTGAATCGCGCCAAACGACCAGGGAGTAATACTGTTCAGCTCGCCAAGATCTTGTGAAATCAAAAGCGAATCTGAACTGTTTATATTGGTCTGTAGAATGGTTGTTACAAATGGGAGTGACTGTAGCCGAATAAATTGCAGCAACAAGAAGATGAGGGCACCATTTTTCTCTTTTTCTAGGTTTCTTAACAACCCTAGGACGTGTGAATCGCTACTCCACAGAACGGTTAATTTACGCTTTTCTTCTAACATAGAGGTATTTACTGGAGAATGTCGTGTTCTTTAAGAACAGCTAGTAAACAGCAGAAGACCAGACCTTTTGCAGAAAGGTATCGTATATTTACTCAAAAGCTTTCTTCGGTAGACTTCTAGTCAAATCAGTTAATCTGGAGCATAGGTAAAGTGAATGGATTGTAATACCTAACGTAGCAGACAAGCTACGGCAACTGAAGCTGGAGAAAAAATCCCACGCAGATGTGATACTAAAAGAAAAAAAGCAATGAAAGTATTTCCCGAAACAGAAGAAACTAATTCCAGAATTGTTGCCGCATCTGAGCCGCAAATGGCAACACTCGTCAGTATATCCGGTTTTGAGCCAAAAGAAATCACATTTACAGAAATGTTTGTGTGTTAGGAAGTCGAGTGAAGTTTAAGACTGTGCGAAACATAAGGTTCTCTAAAACGTTGTTGCGTGTCAAGGAAAGCGCCCGGCATAGAAGGAACTGACAAAAAAATATTCTTCCCGTGCGTTTGTATTGGTTTGCTTTCAATGGAGTAAGCTACAGTTATGAATATTCCAAAGTATTTCTTCATCATTAAGTTGTAGGTTATGTCACTGAGTCAAGGAAAATCGATCGGTTGTACATGTATTTCATGATCATTCATATCTTAACAATTTAATGGTGCATTGAACGCAGAAATTTAATAATTATTTAGCTAATTGACTAGAAAAATGATTAAAAACGAAATTTAATTTTTGGATGCTTTGTCATCCTTGGGGCACCAGTGTCACACAAACTGTCAGCTGGTAGCAGTGACTACCGCGATTGTGTATGTTAGACTGTGGCAGAGTCAACTGTAAACGCATTATTTTCTCTCAACTAAACTTGTGGATTCAGTGCCGTGTCGCTACCATCAGAACTAGCAACGCTGTCTATCAACCCAATCTACTAGCACGGCATAAGCTGGCGCTACCAGCACCCCGGAGCAAAACGAATCATCGCTCCTCACAGGAGTGTCATCCGCTACACCAATACATCTTAGCTCAAACTCGACGGGCGATGTTGTTGTCGTTGTGGTCTTCAGTCCTGAGACTGGTTTGATGCAGCTCCCCATGCTACTCTATCCTGTGCAAGCTTCTTCATCTCCCAGTACCTACTGCAACCTACATCCTTCTGAATCTGCTTAGCGTATTCATCTCTTGGTCTCCCTCTACGATTTTTACCCTCCACGCTGCCCTCCAATGCTAAATTTGTGATCCCTTGATCCCTCAAAACATGTCCTACCAACCGATCCCTTCTTCTAGTCAAGTTGTGCCACGAACTTCTCTTCTCCCCAATCCTATTCAATACCTCCTCATTAGTTACGTGATCTACCCACCTTATCTTCAGCATTCTTCTGTAGCACCACATTTCGAAAGCTTCTATTCTCTTCTTGTCCAAACTAGTTATCGTCCATGTTTCACTTCCATACATGGCTACACTCCATACAAATACTTTCAGAAACGACTTCCTGACACTTAAATCTATACTCGATGTTAACAAATTTCTCTTCTTGAGAAACGCTTTCCTTGCCATTGCCAGTCTACATTTTATATCCTCTCTACTTCGACCATCATCAGTTATTTTACTCCCTAAATAACAAAACTCCTTTACTACTTTAAGTGTCTCATTTCCTAATCTAATTCCCTCAGCATCACCCGACTTATTTTGACTACATTCCATTATCCTCGTTTTGCTTTTGTTGATGTTCATCTTATATCCTCCTTTCAAGACACTGCCCAATCCGTTCAACTGCTCTTCCAAGCCCTTTGCTGTCTCTGACAGAATTACAATGTCATCGGCGAACCTCAAGGTTTTTATTTCTTGTCCATGGATTTTAATACCTACTCCGAATTTTTCTTTTGTGTCCTTTGTTGCTTGCTCAATATACAGATTGAATAACATCGGGGAGAGGCTACAACCCTGTCTCACTCCTTTCCCAACCACTGCTTCCCTTTCATGCCCCTCGAATCTTATAACTGCCATCTGGTTTCTGTAAAAATGGTAAATAGCCTTTCGCTCCCTGTATTTTACCCCTGCCACCTTCAGAATTTGAAAGAGAGTATTCCAGTTAACATTGTCAAAAGCTTTCTCTAAGTCTACAAATGCTAGAAACGTAGGTTTGCCTTTTCTTAATCTTTCTTCTAAGATAAGTCGTAAGGTTAGTATTGCCTCGCGTGTTCCAACATTTCTACGGAATCCAAACTGATCTTCCCCGAGGTCCGCTTCTACCAGTTTTTCCATTCGTCTGTAAAGAATTCGCGTTAGTGTTTTGCAACTGTGACTTATTAAACTGATAGTTCGGTAATTTTCACATCTGTCAACACCTGCTTTCTTTGGGATTGGAATTATTATATTCTTCTTGAAGTCTGAGGGTATTTCGCCTGTCTCATACATCTTGCTCACCAGATGGTAGAGTTTCGTCATGACTGGCCCTCCCAAGGCCATCAGTAGTTCTAATGGAATGTTGTCTACTCCCGGGGCCTTGTTTCGACACAGGTCTTTCAGTGCTCTGTCAAACTCTTCACGCAGTATCTTATCTCCCATTTCGTCTACATCTACATCCTCTTCCATTTCCATAATATTGTCCTCAAGTACATCGCCCTTGTATAAACCCTCTTTATATATCGTAGTCTAAAGCTGAACCAATTACTATACTGCCGTATTACCTGCATCCTATCTTTAACACGCCAATACATTTTACTGGTCAAGCTAACGCTAAAATTCTGTATCTCGGCACCATAATGACTTCGTCGACTGCCTCGTGCCGACGGAAGGTTCTTTCCTGAAACAACCCCTATTCTTAGCAGTTCGTACACATCTCGCCTTCAGCCCGCTGCAGGCAAATATCTACGTGCTTTTAAGTATTTGAAGAACACGGGATTCATTTGATGAGAACGATGTGTTCCGCCGAAATTCATAGGGTAAGCCGGCAATTTTTGCATTCCCATACTTATAGCTTCGGTCTACACGTTGCCGAAAGGCTCTGTACGAACAATTTTGTTTCTGTATTCAACGTACAACGCTTAAATCCGAACTTTTGTGGCTTTTATTCACCATGTTGCTGTTTCTCCAACCATTTCTGACGTTACCAACGTACTACCAAGTAAAGAATTCCATAAGTAATAACCCAAATCGACTTTTCCTGTTTTAGATAAAAGCTCAGTTTCAATATAAGCTTCCTCAATGGACCAGTTTTTTACAATCGTGCAGAGCGAGTAGAACTGACATATAGGGAGGAACTTACAAATAGGTAGGAACTGCATGCAAATTTTTAATACTTCTAGATGAGAAATTACACGAATGGACACCTCTTCTAACGGCAGCGTATCACAGATCGCTGGAGAAATGACAGGTACTAATCGCCAGGAAAAAAAAAAAAAAAAAAAAAAAAAAAAAAAAAAAAAAAAACACAGGTCACCTCGTTTTCAAGAAAACACACATAACAGTAGGCCTATATCAGTGACGTTATTCGTTGTCAAATTGTGGAGCATGTTTTACGATGACGCGTTACGACCATCTTGTTGATCTGGAACCTCTTCTATAGAAATAAATATGGATTCGACAGACAGAGATGTAGCGACATTCATCTCGCTATGTCTGTCCGTGAAATCCAGGGCCCCGAAGAACGCGGTGCTCAGTTTAACGCCGTGTTCATTGACTTCGGTACAGTCCGGCACTGTGGTTTAGTGAAGAAAATAGAGCTTGGCGAGTAGCGGACCAGATGGCTTGTCTCACGACATGCTAGCACATAGAATGTATAGCTTAGGGTCCAAGGGAGCTCTATAGAGTCGATACCGTTTATAATATACAGGAAGTAACGTGTGTAAGTCCTGATACTTCTGTTGGTGACTGGTGACAGTGTGCTGAAAGACATTACATTAGTCTTGTCGACATACTGAGAACACACTCAATTATAATCTCTGTTATAATACTAGAGCTTCGCATTGGTTTGTCAGATATATAAAGCTAAACCGGTCGTAGGGTGTGTTACAAAAATGAACAGCATAGAGACAGAAGTGATGACACTTTCTGCAGGATCTGACCATCATTTTGCAGGACAATTTTCAAGCAAGCACAGTGCAAGTCGTTACTGATTTGTTTGGCTGATGGGACTGCTAAGTGCTATACCACCGACTGCACTCCCATGACTTAAGCCGTCGTAAGTTCAAGTCGATTTCTAATCTAACGGAAGCACTTTACGGCATTCGTTTCAGAACTGCTACAAATTCATCGGGCAGTAGATCGCGCCGCTCAAACTGTCAACACAAGTGGCACTACTAAGATTATCCTACGACTTCCACATCGCTGGCAACGGGTTATACGCAATGCTGGTGACTACTTTGAAGGTCAGTAAAACTTTGAAACATGTAGTTATTTTGTACGAGCTGTAAATAAATAGTTGCCACTATTAAAGTTCCATCCCTCGTATAAAGCGAACTAGTGTGGAGCTTTCTTATTACAACTGGAGCATGTTCGCAGTAAGTCGATGATACCAAAGTTTAATTATATTTCTGGGAGATCGATACTTTCAAGATGACAGCTAGTTACTGTAGAAACTGGTCATGAAAGTAACTATTTCACATCAAGCAATTTTAGCTTCTAATGTTATGAAATACAACATTAGATCGCCACAGCAATATGTTTGAATTACGTAATTATTGTACAAGCTTCGTTATATATGTGATGCAACACTGAAAACAATTTGGTTTTATTCTGCATTCCAGTACACCTCGATTTTCCCCAATCTTTTGTCTAGAAAATAATATTAGTCAAAATTCCCTTTCAATGCCATGGCCTCACTCCACCTCACTGGGAAGTCCATATGACTACATGGTCAACGTTAAAGCCAACGTCTTGCTGCATCAATAACTTCATCATCCAATACTGTTTCACGCACAGTGCATACTGCATTAGGCCATACAGATGGAAGTCGAAAGGTACGAGATCTAGGCTGTAGGGTGGATGACGAGGAACAGTCCAGTGAAGTTTTGTTAGCTCCTCTAGGGTGTACGGCCTTTGTGAAGCCTTGCGTTGTCATGGGGAAGGAGAAGCTCATTTGGATTTTTGTGGCCATGAACATCGTAAAGTTGTTTCTTCAGTTGCTTGAGGGTAGCACAATACACTTCAGAGTTCATCGTTACACTATGATGGAGGACTTCAAACAGAATAACCCTTTGGTTTCCCAGAAGACCTTTGACATGACTTTACCGGCGGATGGTGCTACTTTGATTTTTTTTTCTCCAGTGGAGAGGTGGCGTGACACCATTCCATGGATTGCAGTTTTGTTTCTGGTTCGAATGGAAACAGTTTCGCCCATAATGATGTTCAACGAAAACTGTTATGATTAGTCTCATAATGCTCAAGAAATTCCGCACAGATGGTCCTTTGTTGACCTTTATGGTCTTCTATTAGGCAGCAAGGAATACATTGGGCACACACCTAGGAGTACCCCAGCCGGTGGACGAGTGTGTCAGCAATACCGACATATACATCTGGTAGTGTAGTGAGGTTTTTGATTGTGATCTGTCAATGTCCTCGAATGAGAGTGTCCACACGTTCCAATATTGCATGAGTCACAGCCGTGTCCAATTGGCCAGCATGTGGGAGATCGTATAGGTTTGCGCGACCTTCTTGCAATGATGACAACAGACTCACTCATCGACTCACCACACTTTTGTTCACTGCCTGGTCTCCATAGATATTCTGTCAGCGCCTATGAGTATCTGTGATGCTCTGGTATTCCACCAAACGGAAATCACTGAAAGTACACTACGTGAAATGCACTTCTATTACAGCCTCTATTTTGAACGCAATGTTAACTCCGCTACTCGTAGGAACTTCATGATACTGCAGGGGCTGGAATGGTTATATTCCAGAATGTTCCACAACAAACCCAGCATTTTTTCAACCGAAACTGGCAGAGAAAAAAGTGTTGGATTATTTATTGAATGCTCCTCGTAACTATTACAAGTAGCATGTTCTTAGACTGGTTAGTATCTCCAAATATACATGGCAAGAGCAAATCATTAATGGTTATTTCCCTCTGGGCAGCCGGCCGGAGTGACCATGCGGTTCTAGGCGCTTCCATCTGGAACCGCGTGACCGCTACGGTCACAGGTTCGAATCCTGCCTCGGGCATGGATGTGTGTAATGTCCTTAGGTTAGTTTGGTTTAAGCAGTTCTAAGTTATAGGGGACTGATGACCTCAGAAGTTAAGTCCCACAGTGCTCAGAGCCATTTGAACCATTTTTTGAACCCTCTGGGCAGCAGGTCAGGTATTTAAGTATGGATGCATGGTTGCAACACGGGTTGTATATACGACAGGTGTAGTCCATTTAGTGTTGCAGCTATGACCATACAGAAAACATCAGGTTATAAATTTTGTTACGTGCTTGTGGGAAGACTGTGTGACACAGAGAAAAAACAACTGACTCGTTAATGTGCGTACATATGTAGGTACTATAAACAAAAATGCCTGCACTTATACCAGTTATACCCTGTATATAAATGGAGTAATCGATAACAACAAAAAATCTGCGAGGCTGTTTGCAGACGATGATGGTTGTCTATGCAAAGGATTTCACACCAGGAAACTGTATCGAAATACATGAAGACCTCCAAATGATTGACGAATGGTGTAATTGACTTGAACTAACACAAATGTAATGCATAATTTCAGATACCCATTACTTTTCTATTACAGCACTGGCGATAAATCACTGGATACAATAAGAACCGGAAAATACCTGAGAATAGCCAGCAGATGACAGGCTGAGATTGATTGGAGTAACTTGGAGAGAATGTTAATTCATCCACGAAAGAAGTGGCTAACAAAACATTTGTCTGATCATTTATTAAGTATTGCTCATCAGTATTCGACTATTACCAGGTACAATTACTAGAAAAGAGAGAGAGAGAGAGAGAAGATGGAGCGAAAAGCGACGCGGTTTATCGTGGGGTCGTTGGTAACCACGATATTCTAACGGAAATACTTAAAAAACCAGTTACTTTCGCAAAGAAGCCTCAAGACAGGAGGAAAAGTTAGAGAAATTCGGTTGACCGAAAGGCGTTCTTCCCAAACAATATTCGAAAATGGAGCAAGGAAAGAGGGAAATGACACATGTATCACAAGTATCCTGCGTTAAACACAGTAACGTGGCTTGCAGAGAATAGATGCAGAGGCAGATGCTTGATTCAAGTTAGGCTACTTTGAATTTCCTGCGTTTCATAAGGAGCAGACAAATGGTCTCATGATGTGGGCTTTGCGCGCCACTGCTATATAGTTTCGTTAAACGACTGTTAAGTGGAGACATCCAAAATTATCCTCCTATAAAAAAAATTATGAGAATGATACAGTGAGAAAAATCACATACATAATAACAACGTTATTAACTGAGGATATTCTCTGTATTGGATAGTTAATTAATTTCATTGAAACGAAATTAAACTCTCACGATCGTGCTACTTTTGCAGATTCAGTTCGTCACATAAAAATCCCAATAGGTGGCGAGTATAAAACATCTCAACAGTGTCCTTCACTATTATTTCTCGCAATTCCTTGGTTGAATAATACGCGGGAAGCCACTTGATTCAATAACTCGGAAATCCACTTGGTTGAACAATGCTAGGAAACTCATACCGTATATGTACATAGTCTTAACAGAAAATGCGAATACTTAGTGAACAATAAATGAGGTACAGTTTTCTAAGTAGGAGAGCGTGCTGGTAAGTAACGTCCCGAAATTTTTGTGTGAAAAGTCAAAGCTTTTTAACATATCACATCTTTATTCTTCATGAATCTGTATTTGCAGTCACTCTCGCTAAGCAAAATTATGTTCGTGCCTTTTTTTAACATTCTTAGTAATACCCATTGTCATAGATGCTATCACAGTCATGTGGTCACTGATACGTTCCTCTACGTTAACTGGTTCGATAAATTCAGGCCAGGAGCCTAAGACGTTACCCTCAGTAGCTGTTCTCTATCTGCTCAAAATAATTTTCAGACAAGTGCTCCACAACAACTTCTCATGAATCCCCGACTGTGGCACCAGTTTTGCTAGTATGACAATGCCAATCCACACTTGGCAAGCGGAAGTCACCCAATATTACAACGGCTTCATCAGGAAAATTATTAACGCTATTCTGCAAGTTCTGTCTGAAGCGCTCTACCGCTACAGCTCCTGATCCAGGCAATTTTTAAAAGCATCCGATTACCATTTTTGACCGATCTTTGATACTTGACTTCACCCAGATTAATTCGCAATCTAAATCCGTTATAACCTCGCTAGATTTTATCCAATTCTTTACTGCAATGAACATGCCGCCACCATTGACGACTACCCTATCCTTACGAAAAGTATTCCACTCTGAACTCAGAATTTGGTTGTCATTAATGTCCAGTTTCAACAAACTTTCTATACCTAATACTGTCTGTACATTATAACCTTCAGTAAGCGATACTAATTCTGGAACCTTTCCTTGGAAGCTCCAGCAGTTTCCTAAAATCATATTAACCTTTTCTATCTCTGATCTGCGACAACGAACGTTCTCTGACGACATTGTGACTAATTTACCTTGTAAATCGTCTTTGATCCCTAGAGAGGGTTTCTCTAACCTAAAAAAGCCCCATGTGCACCCCACATGTACTCCGCTACCCTAGCAGCCACTTTCTGCGTGTAGTGCACGACTAACCTATTAAGAGGAACCATGTAATTCTACGTTGATAGCAGATGTCGAAAAATTCGCATCCGATACCGTTGCAGACTCTTCTGAGCCTCTGGTTTAGACCTTCTACTCTGTTCCAAACCAAAGGACGGCGATCAACTCTGGGTACGATGCCACTAATAGACAGCCTAGCCTGCACCCCGCGTGCGATGCTAGTTGCCTTCAACAAATCAGACATTCGGCGCGAATGCCCTCAGAACCAAAGCGGCAGGCGTCATTTGTGCGAATGTGCCTCAATATGCAGACGGTTGCATCCAGTGCGCTTGATAGCCTACAGCAGGGCCTCCTTCGCATCACAGACGAGACACCACCCTCCCGCAAATATACCGAGTGCACACTGGCATCCAATCCCGCCTTACCTGTTATTTACCTGAGGGGCTCAATCAGCCGCCTAACATCGGATCTCCCAATGAAAAGGATACCCATCCACTGTACTTGTCTGGACTTGGCAGGAAAATCGCCCGCTGACCCAATAGAAGAAGCATCAGTGCAGGTTCAGAGTTATCATCAACATTGGGTTCCGCCTCGTACCTCTCGCAAAGGCGTAGGAAGTCATCCGCGCTACCTGCTCCCTCTTTTGCCTACTGCCCAGTGACACGTGAAATCCCCACTGTCTGCCACGCACTCTGGAATGAGGACTGACCTGCCAGACGTTGCGTATCAGAAGATGCAGCGACACTCGGTTCACCAGGCGACGCAGATCTCGTCACCAGCGCCTCGATGTCGCCGCAACTTTGAGCATTATTCCGACGCATGTCGACGGTAGAAAACGCAGCTTCCAGCTGTTTACTGACAGGAGCCAATTCTCATTGTGTCCGCTCACAAAATGCACAGCCCCTAGCCATTTTGTACTGCTTAAAAAATAGATACAAGATTCAAAATGGCGTTACTGATTTTGGAACATCGGCAAAATATAACGACGAGAAAAGAGGAACACTAGAAACTGCTCTGAACTTTTCTCGCTACACCCTGAGACAGCAAGCTCTTAAATAAATATAAATTTTTCTTCTGATTTGGACGCATCTTCAGCTACCTGTTACTAGAAACTCTGCTTACCGAAAAGGTACTACAAGAAATAGGTGCTGGCCGCGGTGACCGAGCGGTTCTAGGCGCTTCAGTTCGGAACCGTGCGACTGCTACGGTAGCGGGTTCGAATCCTGCCTCGGGCATGGATGTGTGTGATGTCCTTAGGTTAGTTAGGTTTGAGTAGTTCTAAGTTCCAGGGGACTGATGACCTCAGATGTTAGGTCCCATAGTGCTTAGACCCATTTGAACCATTTTTTAACGAAATAGGTAAGCAAACTACCAGTAGAATGCAATAATCGAAACTATATGCTGTGTACCAGCCGGAGATTTAAACTTAGTGGCGTGACATGGAGCTTCTGAAGGAGTGAAAATTACACTAGGATGCCGCCTTACACAAGGATATGCACCTTTATTTACGCAAAAACAAAAACTCGGGTTAATTTGCTAACAGGAAATGCGCAGGTATAGTTCACTTCTTTGCAGAAGCACATGGGAATAAACAAAACAAAAAACAAAGGAAACAAAAACTAAACAAAGTAACTGTGTATCAGAAAACTGCTGCTGCTTCCACCACTGGTGGCGTGAGTACTTCCAAACGGTTCTAGAGTCTTAACGCTTCGCGCGTCTATTTACGTCGTATCGGTGTGTGTATTATGTGGATCACATTTTACTGTTTTCTGTTCACATAAACACATTTTTATTACGTCACTGATCCTTGAAGTACATAAGCTAAAAGAGCCTATTATATTATAGGACTCATTAAATTTCGTTTATCATTTATCTCTCTCCATGTACAAGATTTTAGTTTTCTGTCTTCAGTGTGTCTGCCCCTGGGATTAGAAAGAGGAGGCTGCCATTCACGTTTGTTGTCATTTGTTGATAGTTATATGCCTACGGCCTGTATATCAGCGACTTACGACGATCAGTAACTTTTTAATCAACTGTGGTGAGATTAGAAGATTAAACTAAGGAGAAAGTACTAACAGGAATATCTCATTTTATGAGAGTGTGCTATTTTTTAAAAGCAGTTTCTCCAGATTTTGTATGTGAAAACTCTTAATGCCTCCTAAATATAACAAAAGTTATTGACATTTTATATCTTTATTTTTCATGTATATACATTTCTTTCTCCTTATAGACACCCTGGTGACCAACACATTTTCCCCAACTGGAGACCAGTTTGTTGACACGGTCAGTGAAGAATGTTTGGTTTTGTTGACCGACCCACATCATCTCTGCTTCATCACTATCAAAGCGAAGTTGTCGAGGGTGTTTTTAAGTTTTGGAAACAGATGAAAATCGGATGGGCCGAAACGGGGCTGTATGCAGGATGATCGATGACAGGGAACCCAAGATATCAAATTGTTCCTGACGTCGCACTGCTCGCGTATGGTATAGCAATTTCACGGTGAAAGACAGGTTCTTCATGTTTGGACGAACTCTTCGAATTCGAAATTAGATTTCATTTTTGGAACACAACCTACAACCAGCTTATAGACAGAAGTAATGACACTTTCTGCAGGACCTGGCCATCATTTTGCAGGACAATACTCAAGCACGTACTGTGCAAGCTATTACTGATTTGTTTGACTGATGGGGCTGCTAAGTGCTATACCATCTACTGCGCCTGACTAAGCTACTGCTCCAGTCAACTCGATTTCCCTAACTGAAGAAGCTACATTACTGCATTCTAAACTGAAGAAGCTACAATACTGCAGTCACTTCAGAACTGCTACAGCGCGATTCGAACTGTCGACACAACTCACACTGCTAAGATTATCCTACGACACTTCCACGTCGCTGGCAACGGGTTATAAACAATCCTGGTGACTACTCTGAAATTCAGTAGAACTTTGAAACACGTATCTAATTTGTACGAGTTGTAAATAAATAGTTGCCACTATTAAAGTTTCAGTCCTCTGATGTCTGACAAACCAATGCAGAGCTCTAGTATTATAATTGGTGTGTTGTCGGTATGTGGACAAGACTAATGTGAAGTCTTTCAGCACACCGTCCACAGCACCAATAGAAATATCTGGACTTACACCCGTTACACCCTGTATATTGTAAACAGTATCGACTCTGTAGAGCTCCCTTGGACCCTAAGCTATACGTTCTGAGCTCTGTGTGCTAGCATGTGGTGCGACAAGCCATCTGGTCCACTACTTGGCAGGCTCTATTTTCTTCACTAAACTACAGTGCTGGACTGTACAGAAGTCAATGAACACAGCGTTCACCTGGACACCGCGTTCTTCGGGGCCCTGGATTCCACGGACAGACATAGCGAGATGAATGTCGCTACATCTCTATATGCGGAATCCATATTTATTTCTATAGAAGAGGTTCCTGATCAACAAGATGGTAGTTACGCGTCATCATATAACATTCTCCACAATTCGACAACGAAATAACGTCATGGATATAGGCCTACTGATACATGTGTTTTCTTGAAAACGAGAGTGACCAGTTTGTTTTTTCTGTCGATTAGTACCTGTCATTTTTCCAGCGAACTTTGACAAGCAGCTGTTAGTAGAGGTGTCCATTCGTGTGATTTCTGTTCAAGAAGTGTTAACAATTTGCGTGCGGTAAAGATATCCCTTGGTTCCTTCCTATACGTAAGTTCGCATCGCTATGCACGATTGTAAGAAACTGGTCCATTGAGGAAGCTTATATTGAAACTGAGCGTTTATATAAGACTGGAAAAGTCAATTTGGGTTATTGCTTATGGGCTTCTTTACTTGCTAGTACGTTGGTAACGCCAGAAATGCTTGGAGAAACAGCAACATGGTGAATAAAAGCCACAAAAATTTGGAGATAAGCGTTGTACATTGAATACAGAAATAAAATTTTTCGTACAGAGCCTTTCGGCAACGTGTAGACCGAAGCTATAAGTATGGGAATGCAAAAATTGCACGGCTTGCTCTATGAATTTCGGCGGGACAGATCGTTCTCATCAAATGCCTCCCTTATTCCTCAAATACTTAAAACCATGGAGATATTTGCTTGCAGCGGGCTGAAGGTGAGATGTGTACGAACTGCTAAGAATAGGGGTTGTTTCAGGAAAGAACCTTCCGTCGGCACGAGGCAGTCGACGAAGTCATTATGGTGCCGAGATACAGAATTTTAGCGTTAGCTTGACCAGTAAAATGTATTGGCATGTTAAAGATAGGATGCAGGCAATACGGCAGTATAGTAATTAGTTCAGCTTAAGATACGATATCGCCCGTCGGATTTGAGCTACGATGTTCTGGTGTAGCGGATGACACTACTGTGCGGAGCGATGGTTTGTTTTGCTCTGGGGTGCTGGTAGCGTCAGCTTATGCCGTGCTTGTTGTTTGGGTTTATAGACAGCGTTGCTAGTTCTGATGGGAGGGACAAGTCATTGAATCCACAAGTTTAGTTAAGAGAAAATACTGAGTGTACGCCTGACTCGGCCACAGGCTGACATACACAATATTGATGCTCAGTGCTACAATATGCAGTTTGTGCGCCAATAGCGCTCCAAGGGTGACAAAGCAGCGGAAAAATTAAATTTCGTTTTTAAACATTTTCTAGTTAATTAGCTAAATAATTATTAAATTTTTGCATCATGAAAGCGTTAAAAAATGTAAAAACGACCGAATCCCCTTGATTCACTGACATAACCTACAACTTAATAATGAAGAAATACTTTGGAATATGTGTATAACTGTAGCTTACTCCACTGAAAACAATCCAGTACAAACACACAATTTCATGGATGAGAAGAATATTTTTTTGTCAGTTCCTATTACGTCAGGCACTTTCCTTGACACGTAACAACATTTTAGGGAACCTAATGTTTCACACAGTCTTCCACTTCACACGACGTTCTAACGCATAAACATTTCTGTAAATTACTTTGGTTTCAAAAGCTTGTCTGCTACGTTAGGTATTGCATTCCATACAGGTTACCTATGTTTCGTATTAACTAATTTGACTGGAAGTCTAGCGAAGAAAACTTGCGTTTTGAGTAGATAAACGATGACTTTCTGCAAAAGGTCTGGTCTTCTGCTGTTTACTAGCACTTTTCTGTTCTTAAAGAACACGACATTCTGCAGTAAATATCTGTATGGTAGAAGAAAAACATAAATTAATTGTTCTGTGGCGTAGCGATTCACACGTGCTAGGGTTGTTAAGAAACCTAGAAATAAGCAAATATGGTGCCTTCTTCTTCTTCTTGCTGCAATTTATCGGGGTATACTCGCTATTTGGGGAGCAAAATAACTGATGATGGTCTAAGTAGAGGGGATATAAAATGTAGAGTGGCAATGGCAAGGAAAGCGTTTCTGAAGTAGAAATGTTTGTTAACATCGCGTATAGATTTAAATCTCAGGAAGTCGATTCTGAAAGTATTTGTATGGAGTGTAGCCATGTATGGAAGTGAAACATGGACGATAAATGGTTTGGACAAAAAGAGAATAGAAGCTTTCGAAATGTGGTGCTACAGAAAAATGCTGGAGGTCATAAGGGTACATCACATAACTAATGAGGAGGTATTGAACAGAATTGGGGAGAAGAGGAGTTTGTGGCACAACTTGACTTGAAGAAGGGATCGGTTGGTAGGACTAGTTCTGAGGCATCAAAGGATTGCCAATTTAGTATTGGAAAGCAGCGTGGGGGGTAAAAATCGTAGAGGGAGACCAAGAGATGAATACACTAAGCAGATTCAGAAGGATGTAGGTTGCAGTAGGTACTGGGAGATGAAGAAGCTTGCACAGGATAGAGTAGCATGGAGAGCTGCATCAAACCAGTCTCAGGACTGAAGACCACAACAACAACAACAGTCGCTCTCATTTGTAACAACCATTCCACAGACCAATATAAACAGTTCAGATTCGCTTTTGATTTCACAAGATCTTGGCGAGCGCAACAGTATTACTCCATGACCGCATGGGGCGATGCAATCGCACTGGGCAACAGAAAACATGCGGAGTTTCGCGACTGTATATGTTCGACTGTGACTCTGCTTACACTCCCAATCAGCTGTAACTTAAACATTATCTTTGATTGTCTTAGTAACGAGAGTAAACAATGATTGACAATACATGTGTACTCGGAATTACTTGTAAATGCATTTCGTGTCGACGTTGATTTTTCTCAGCTTATTTAGTGAACATTAATCGTAATATCACTGAAATAAGCAAGAGTGATACTTCGATGATTACGAAATGCGTAAGGCAGAAGAAATTTAAATCTAAATAACAGTTTGTTATTTTAACGTAAGTGTAAGAAATGTTAACTACTGAAAGTGATCTACAAGAATGTATCAGAGTTACCAGAGTTGGGCAGCCGATAAGACGCTAAAGAGCGATACATTAAATTCATTCACCATGGTCAGGTCCAGAATAGTGCGTACCAACTACCCTCTAAGTGTTTTTGCTGTTTGAAGTTGCGCTGTATTGGTCAATCCATGTTTTCGATATTGTGTTTAGGCCATTGCTTTGACCACCGACGTCCTGTGCGACATCTTGAGTTTACGATGCGAAGGATGTGAGCGCCCTGGTCTTAGTGACTGGTGTAAACTATATATTCTGTCTGTTCCAAAGATGAAGTCATAGATCGAAGTGGACGGGTGGTATCAAATCATTCGCTAATCCCCAAATGTCTGGCTATTACTTTCCGTATGTGTCACGAGTTCCGAGGGTAAGATTAGGCAGGAAAATAAGGGCACCACTTAAATTGTTGCCAGAAAACGATTTGTGATGATGTTTATAATCTTGCTTCCCACAAATATTTGGTTGTATATCGATTTTGGCACGTTTGTCGAGGGAGAAGTTATGTACGAACCTAAGAACACAGCTTAGATTGTTATGAGCGAAACAAATAGCGATAGTATTTATAATCTTGATTGTTACAGATTTTTCTTTTTTTTCGAATGTGACGTCGTGGAGACGTGGCATATACCAAATGGATTGTGTTTGTAGGAGTGATGTTGTTAGCGATGGCTAAGTCTTTGTGGTGATCGTGTATGTTTCTGTTTCGTTTTGTGGGAAAGGTGCAGTTTAATGAAAACGAGTCTTTAGTAGTTATTGGTTATCTAAACCTTTTCGGTTTTTCAACTGTTTCTTTTAGTTTACTGTTTGGTTTTCTAGATTTGAATGTTGGGATCAATTCTAGTGTCAGATGCCACTCGTCGTCTTTGAGTAATGACGTCATACCTAAATCAGAGACGCCACATAGAGGCAAGCTTTGTAAACAACTGATGATATTCGTAAATAAATGAATGAAGCATGCGATAAAATTTGTTACAGTTCACGTGATTACTTACTTAGCCCCAAGCTATATTGAAAAGAATTGAAGGTATAGAAAATAAATAGGGACATAAAAAGATATGTTTACGTGTCTGAAATAAATCATTATCTTAATTTACGCGAATAAGGAAAGCACAAAGAATCCTTAAATTCAATACAATATAGTGCATGAAGACGTCATAATATTGTGAAATATCGTTAATTTTTAATAAAAATTATTGAATGTAACGGGACTCGAAAACAAGTAACAATAATTCACAGAAAGTGGGGTCTTATAAATACTGGAATCAGTATCTACAGTTAAGTTGTATCGGTCAATTTTAATCACCGATTCCAATCATTTCACGGTTCGTTATTTAGATCGCTTTTCCAGCAGGTGTGTGCACTGAAATATAACAGGATTTCTGCACTTGTAATTTCACTCTGGACTTCTGTGAAAAAACGATTAATATTTTAATAGGTAACTGGAACTATAAAGGTTAATTCTAGTTAGCGCTTCTAGCCACTCCACATTTTGTTATTTAGACTGTTTTAACAACACGTGTATGAACTAAAGTGTTAGAGTATTTCTACATTTGGTATGGCCCTACTCTCTTCAATACTGCGAAACAGAATAATTTTGCTCTATACCTACAATATCTGTTACTTTTTCATAGTAGTTCCGAGACCGATAAGAAATATATAAATCCAACAAAACCTTAGTCCACAGATTTACTACAAAAATGTCCAAAATTATGAACCATCGAATAGCCGGAGTCGGTAACTAGAATTGGCCTCCTCTGTGGTCAATTCTAGTTATCGATTCCGACCATTCGATAGTTCATTAATTAGAACGTTTTTTCAGCAGGTGTGGGCACTAACACGCAGGCGAATAGGATTTCTGTACTTGTAATGACTCTCTGAATTACAGCGAAAAAGTTTCTAATATTCGAATCCGTTAAGGCAATTCTAGTTACCGATTCCAATTTTTGGTATTTCACCTCATTAGTTTTAGAGACCAATTACAAACGCAGAATGCTATGGCGTTGCACTGCATACAATTTCTGAAAAAACAGTTTACGTATGAGCCATGGAACTGTTGGAATCAGTGACTAGAATTCACCTATGCAGATTAATTTTAGTTTGTGATTGCAATATTCGTTGCTCTTTGTGGACATTCGTTAATTGTGGCTTTTCTTTTATTTCCTAACCTCCAAAAACCCCAACTTTCCTGCGCCGCTCCCGTTAAATTCAATAATTAATTGTAAAGTTTGCGCTATTTTATAATAGTATGATCTCATCATGCGATTTACTGTAATCTAATATAGAGATTCTCTTTGCATTTCTACTCACATAAATGACGAGAATAAATCTTATCATGCATGAAAATTTGTTTTTAATTCTAGTACTTATCTATTTTCGTTATCTTCCATTCGTTTCTATACAATTCATAGCTAAGTAAATAACTGCGTGAAATTTGATTTTCATTTTATCACATGTTACATTATTTTGTTGACAAGTATGATACGTTGCTTTCGTAGATCTTCTATACGTAGCTTCTTTGCCTTAGGAATGACGTTATTGCTCAAAGCCGACTAGTGGAATCGGACGCTAGAATTTGTCCGAATGTTGTGTGTTTGTGTCTCGTTTTGCCTTGGAGTTGTGTGTTTGAACATTTTGTTGTTCGCAGCATGGCTTGTGTGTGTGTGGGGCCATCTTCACAAAGAAGGGTTAGAATGGTTTAAGCCACAACATAACATTTGTCAATACTTAAATTAATGCGTAGAACGTGTCACGAATATCAGTATACGCCACAGGACATTCAGAAGCAATCATACCAATACCAAGAGTACACAGAGCAGTACTGAACTGTGGCTGGTAAGAACGTTTTTATGATCCATTTGTTTAGTGTGAGATTGTAGTTTGTTTATGGAAGACAAATTTCTTTGAAACGAGCGTTTCAGATCTGTGTTTTGGTTAGTTTAATTTGAGAAGAGGGCGGAGGGGTCGGGGTTATGTTATCGATGTCTACATCTACACCTACATCTACATCTACATTTATACTCCGGAAGCCACCCAACGGTCTGTGGCGGAGGGCACTTTACGTGCCACTGTCATTACCTCCCTTTCCTGTTCCAGTCGCGTATGGTTCGCGGAAGAACGACTTCCGAAAAGCCTCCGTGCGCGCTCGAATCTCTCTAATTTTACATTCGTGATCTCCTCGGGAGGTATAAGCAGGGGGAAGCAATATATTCGATACCTCATCCAGAAACGCACCCTCTCGAAACCTGGACAGCAAGCTACACCGCGATGCAGAGCGCCTCTCTTGCAGAGTCTGCCACTTGAGTTTGCTAAACATCTCCGTAACGCTATCACGCTTACCAAATAAACCTGTGACGAAACGCGCCGCTCTTCTTTGGATCTTCTCTATCTCTTCTGTCAACCCGACCTGGTACGGATACCACACTGATGAGCAATACTCAAGTATAGGTCGAACTAGTGTTTTGTAAGCCACCTCCTTTGCTGATGGACTACATTTTCTAAGGACTCTCCCAATGAATCTCAACCTGGCACCCGCCTTACCAACAATTAATTTCATATGATCATTCCACTTCAAATCGTTCCGTACGCAAACTCCAAGATATTTTACAGAAGTAACTACTACCAGTGTTTGTTCCGCTATCATATAATCATAAAATAAAGGATCCTTCTTTCTATGTATTCGCAATACATTACATTTGTCTATGTTAAGGGTCAGTTGCCACCCCCTGCACCAAGTGCCTATCCGCTGCAGATCTTCCTGCATTTCGCTGCAATTTTCTAATGCTGCAACTTCTCTGTATACTACAGCATCATCCGCGAAAAGCCGCATGGAACTTCCGACACTATCTACTCGGTCATTTATATATATTGTGAAAAACAATGGTCACATAACACTCCCCTGTGGCACGCCAGACGTTACATTAACGTCTGTAGATGTCTCTCCAAGGAGAACAACATGCTGTGTTCTGTTTGCTAGAAACTCTTCAATCCAACCACACAGCTGGTCTGATATTCCGTAGGCTCTTACTTTGTTTATCAGACGACAGTGCGGAACTGTATCGAACGCCTTTCGGAAGTCAAGGAAAATAGCATCTACCTGGGAGCCTATATCTGATATTTTCTGGGTCTCATGAACAAATAAAGCGAGTTGGGTCTCACACGATCGCTGTTTACGGAATCCATGTTGATTCCTACAGAGTAGATTCTTCGTTTCCAGAAATGACATAATACGCGAGCAAAAAACATGTTCTAAAATTCTACAACAGATCTATGTCAGAGATATAGGCCTATAATTTTGTTCATCTGCTCGACGACCCTTCCTTAAAACTGGGACTACCTGTGCTCTTTTCCAATCATTTGGAAGCTTCCGTTCCTCTAGAGACTTGGCGGTACACGGTTGTTAGAAGGGATGCAAGATCTAGTGAAATTCTTATGCCTATTATTATAGCTTTGTAGGTGGGTGATTGTCTACATTTCTGTCTTCGTTTCAGCTATCTATGTCAGGTGAAATTTCCAATACTGGTCATTATGGATTTTTTTCTTTCGGGGCGAGGAGGAGGGGTGGTGTCATTGTCTTCGTTTGAGCTATATAGGTCTAGTAAAATACTCTATTCCATTTGTGTGTTCTTTCTACTTTTTGGTTGGGTTTATTCTGGAGGAATTAATGTAAGTCATTTTCCGATTATGTGATTGTCTTGGAATGATGTTAGTCTTATTGTAGTATTTTTAGCTTTCCCCGCCCAGAACTCGCTAATTCCCATGGTTGTCACATGAGTTACACTTGATTTAGTGACTGAAATACTTACCGTCTTTATTATGTTTGTTTGCGGCCGTAATGGTCTATCTAGAAAAAAAAAATTTCGTGCCCTTGAAGCATGGCAACGGCCTGTTGTTAAATTTGCGGTTGTCTTAGTGAAAAGAGGAAAGTATTTTACATTCCGGACGTAACGTCATAGGTAAAAGTAGAAGTGTGGAATGGGACCGTGTGCTAATCCCAAATGCTGTTGTTGTTACCGCATTCCGTTAACTGCAGCGACTGTTGGCCATGTGTATTGGAATCACTTTTTGGCTTTCTTTTTTGGTATCGCCTTCTGCTCTTGGGTGCTGCTGTGGGCTGCAAATATTTGCATTGGTTTAGCAATATCACAGTAGTTTTTTTAAAATATTGCTCAAATGGATCTCTTACTCAGGTAAAGAAAAATGTAGGCATTATTTGGGCATGAGGAAGGTAAACAAATGACAGACGGAGCTCGCATTGGGGAGAAAATCGTACGAATCTTATTACGAAGGAACTATCCATGTTGTTGCCTAAATCTGATTAGAGTAACCACCGAAACCCTAGATCTTGATGGACGAATAGGTACTTGTTCCACCGTTAGTCCAAATGCGAGTCCCGTGTGCTACCGTAATGCCACATCACTAGAACTAAAATAAATAACAAGACCATGTTATCCCATTGAGCCGAAGTTTTATTGAATTGGCAACTGCGATTTCAGGTGGTATTGGCCGCGGTATGGTGGTCCAACAGTTTAACAGCGACACGGTCTTCTCCAGGCGCCGAGTTGACGGCAGCGCCCCCAACAGGCAGCGTATGATTTGTTGGCTATGAAGAGCTGCATGATGTGGAGTATGGAGCCTCCATGGTTGGCGGGGAGGCCGCTGCACTGACCTGAAGACAGATTTAAAATGCAGAATTAAAAACGTGGTCACATTATGGTGGGTTGATATGACATAACATGTAAAAAAAACTGCTTAATTATCGTAGAACCCGAAACATATATCGAATCGATTTCTACATCGATATGGTTCAGACAGCAAAATAAACGCGAAGTGCCGTTAGTAGTTAATAGCCTTTGGAGCAAGTGTAACGCGCTTCGAAGTTATGGGCCAATAAAATAGTGCGATGACAATATTTTGATAAATTATTCTGCACCCCAGATGCAGGTTCATCGGAGGGATTTTACTGTCGCCCTACTCATCAACCCTAGAATACCAAGTATCGTAAATATGAATTTAAATCTGAAATCTACCAGCAACGACTAATTGCCCCTATCCTACTCTCTGAGTACAGTTCCTTCTGATGACATCGGCTACAGAATCATTAAATCATGATGGGGGATGGTTGTTGCAAGTATCACGATATTTCTACCATTATAATGTCTGTTATACTGACCATTATACTGAACTGAGCCGTTAAGTAAAAGTTGCCGAGAGAGCTGAGACTATTTGTATATGCACTTATTCCAGAATCATAGAGTTAGAAATTCTGCAGATGCTGAACTGAAATTCCGAGGGCGTCATGGATAATTATTTGACAAAAAAATAAACATTGATGCAGTGTAAAAGAACGGAACCAAAAGATGAAGTAAAAGCAGCGTGGGATGCTCAAGGTAAAAGTATACTGAAAACTTGATAACTGTGGCATGTGCGGGAGAGGACAGGGGGAGAATATTTTCTGAAAAGCTCTACATATTGTGAAAGGGTAGGCTACCAAACTGTACCGATGAATCTTGAATTTAATTAGAAGTTATCAACACTATAGCGAAAAAGTATACTGTCGCAAACGGACTAAGTATCTGCTCACAATTTAAAAATGTTATTGAAGAACAATATTGTAAGCATCGTAATAACCACCCACAGTTCAATATAACAAAATTTACGGTGGACCATAGAATTTTGTGTTTTGTGTGCTTGTCGATGTACCGAAGCTGACAGCATTTCAGTGACATTAAAAACGTACATTTGTAGAGTCATCAAAATAACGCAAACGCAGATTGCCATTCTGAAAGGGGTTACGGTGTGGCCATGAAAAGAGAAATACACGCAGAAATCTAAATCTACTGTTCTCTATAAAGATCGAAGTTTCACTCACCGTGGCAGTGCGGCTTTCTTGTCATCACTGCAGTCGTCTCTGCAGTAGCTCCACAAAACACGCGTCAAGCGTAAACTGACGCACCTGTTGGAAAAGAACTTATTACTTTTCTGATATCCAACGTGTGGAGTAACATAGGAAATGTGATAGTTGCTAAAATGTCAGATTGTTAAAAGTGTTACATTTATCACGAATTTTGCAAGCTATATTTATTGATATTAGGTGCACGGTGATCGATTTTAATATTCAAGTAACTTCTCTAGTCAGTCCATGCCTGACCAACTAGTAATACTAACAAATTACTAATATCTCATAATCTACAAGCTTTTCTTCGCGTGATTGGTTATTAAAGTCCTTCTGGAGTTTCACCGAGTTGCTGTTTCTGTTGTATGCACAATATTTCAACGAACGACAGAGCCGTCTCGTTCAGGTCGTGTGACGTTGCCTGACTTGTTAAGAGTCCACGGAGAGAATACACGTAACAGCAGACCCGCTGCATCCGAGAAAGATTGCTGCAAGGACCATCGAAGCATTGTGCAGAAAATCCAAACAACAACTCGGTAAAATAGCCGGAAGAAGAGCATTAAAATGGCTCTGAGCACTATGGAACTCAACTGCTGAGGTCATTAGTCCCCTAGAACTTAGAACTAGTTAAACCTAACTAACCTAAGGACATCACAAACATCCATGCCCGAGGCAGGATTCGAACCTGCGACCGTAGCGGTCTTGCGGTTCCAGACTGCAGCGCCTTTAACCGCACGGCTACTTCGGCCGGCGAAGAAGAGCATTAATTAGTACCATTGTCGGAAGTGAGGATTGTAGGAACTTGGGACGAAAAATATACGTTAAAACCAAATGTTATTATTCCCTATACAGATCCAATTTACACTCACCGGAGCGGCACGGATTTCTTCTTCTTCCTGCAGCCGCTTCTGCAGCAGCTCCACAAAGAACGCGTCGAGTGTAAACTGACGCTCCTGTTGAAAAAGAACTTATTACTTGTATGATATAGATCAAGTTTATAATTCAAAGATAGAGCAAGGCTCAAATGGTTCAAATGGCTCTGAGCACTATGGGACTCAACTGCTGAGGTCATTAGTCCCCTAGAACTTAGAACTAGTTAAACCTAACTAACCTAAGGACATCACCCACATCCATGCCCGAGGCAGGATTCGAACCTGCGACCGTAGCGGTCTCGCGGTTCCAGACTGCAGCGCCAGAACCGCGCGGCCATTTCGGCCGGCTGATAGAGCAAGTTCTTAACGTTTACAGGTATTACAGAGTGTTACTTTTATTAAGAATTTATTGGCCTGTAGATAGCGGTAGTGAGTATACATTGATTGCCTGTAATTACAGGATGTAAGTATATCCACATCGGTTGCACAACATTTTTGTCATATTTACCATGGTGTCGACTGTAATAGGGCAATCTTCTCAGAATAAAAAATATGTGGATTACATGTAATCACATCATGGATGGAAAACGTCTGAGCAAAAGTATTCACGTCAAATAGAAAATGTCGTAAGAATAAAAACTAAAATGTAAAAATATAACATGTTTTGCAACTGGATAAAAGATTCGATGGAAATACAAGGGCAGCCGCAAGCTCGCTTAGGGCCAAGAGCTGCATCAACACAGCCGCTACCGTCAGTCGACATTCGGCTGGACTAACAAATGTACTATTTACAATGACAGTAATGAGGCTATAATGTGCTGCTAACATGGAGGAGAGGAACTGGGGCATGTGGGATCTGGGAAAAAGAGCAAGAATATCATGCAGCCTAGGAGGCCTATGGGCAAACCAAAGAGAGACAACGTCCCATTATCCCGCAGATTAGAAAGACACACGGCTGTCAGAGAAGGTGTGACTGGCCAGTAATCGGTCGAAATCCTACTTCATACACTGAAGTTACCCTGCTTCCTATCTAAATACGATACATTTCTAATGTCTTCATAGTCTGGTGAGAAGACAACTATCTGTAAAGGCTACGGTATAAATATTCTTATACGCCATACTATCTGTGCACGTTATGTTTTGATGAGGAGGCAAAAGTGAATTTAAATGGAGACCAACCATTTATTTTACTTGAGGTCGAGACATGGTAAATTTAAAAAAATTTTCTATCTCTGGAGACGAGGTTGAAGGCTTTAGTGTGTTGTTGTGTGACCAGCACATTCCATTTCGTTCCAGTGATGAACAAATGCATCCAGTGACATTCATCTGTGGCGGTGTTTTAGATCTGATCACGAAAACTGATAACGATCCCTCCGTATCAGTAGCCAGTGATGCCTGTCTGTTGAGTATGACATGGCGGTCTGTCAGTACCGTTGGCCCTTCCATTATTTAGTAGTATTTTAGACCATTCTACTGAACTAGTGAAAAGCAGACACTTTCATCACCAGATATCCAGATATCGAAACACACACACACACACACACACACACACACACACACACACATATATATATATATATATATATATATATATATATATATATATATATATATGTGTGTGTGTGTGTGTGTGTGTGTGTGTGTGTGTGTGTGTGTGTGTGTGTGTGTGTGTGTGTGTGTGTGTGTGCGTGTTTTTGTGTGTATGTGTGAGCGTGCGTGGGTGTGTAAGTAAGGTATTCAGAGATTTTTTACATTTTAATTGTTTGTTGAATTTTCACTATTTTAGCACATTGAACCTCTTTCTTCTCATAAACGTACTGCTTTCTTGCAAGGAATGAAACACACAAACGTCATAGTCTATACTCTAGTTGAGATTCATGTCTAAGATATATTATTTATAATCACTTGTCACATGGAATGTTTGTAGCGATGCGCAGATTAATTTTGAGTACATCGTGACTGTCTGTAATACATTTTGACTGTCCTAGGTACAATGAAGTAGCTCTAAAACTTTACTGCTTTGCAAATTATTGTATCAGTAATGAAACGTGACTTGGCTCACCTCAGAGGTACCTCGAGCAGCGACCAAGTTATTGTCCAGTCGCAGACCTACGTTACTGTAACGATAACGGGCATCACGTTAGATATGGCCAGACTCTCTCCACGAGCAAATCTTATTGTAACGTCTCTGAAGTGTATCGCAAAGAAAAAACTTTGGACCGTGATGTCATGTCAAGCTTTTGTAATATTAAGAGCTGTGAGTGTTACAAACGATCTATAATATCCAGATCAATTAAATATCATTAATTTCCTTGAAAAAGTTTGTCCATTCATGACTGGTCAGGAAGTCATTACTTGAATTCCTTTTTACTAATTCCTAACAGATGTATTAAAATAGCACTAGTGCTTCGGTGACAGCCAAAGGTGTGTTGATTACGTGGTACATTTATTCTGCAATGAATGATGTTGTTTTGATAGCAGTTATTTAAAGCTGTCACTGTTAGACAGACAGTACTATTAGCAAGACAGTACAACACTACATTGGTTTCAGATGTACACTAAATATAGTTCTTTAAAATTCGTATTTGGCCATACATTGCGCCGTGATTTGGTTACCACCCTACGTTGGTTCAGTATGTCACCGGTAATTTAATTTGTGTTTACTTAAGGGAACATCTTGTTAGTGAAGTTACTGCTTAATAATGTTTGTAACAGTGTGGTAGTTTGAATCCCTAATCTCTCCGCAGTGTCTGACGAGATAATAATTTTTACAAGTACCCGTTGTCTGAGTCAGTGTATTATAACCGGGGTGCACCTTTCCTTCATCTTGGCAGAGTCATCAACAACATAAGTTCAGCACTAAACCTAGAACCACTCTTCAGCGCCATGTGATCTAAACAACAATTACAACGTAACAACGATGTTTGCGATTGAAAATTATCGAGCGATGTTTGAATGAAGAAAGCACAATCTAGCTAATAAACTCGCAACGGAATTAACATTTAACGATGTTCCACGATATTAATTTAATGTCCTTGGGAAACAGAAATAGAAAATAATTTTCCTACGGTGCCAAGTCAACTTGTTATGACCCTATGCAACAGGAACTTCTTTACGTCTTGTCTTCTTCACAGACAGTTGGAAATAACAGTTTTGGTGACAGGGATAGATTACGCCGTTCTCGTTGTGAATCTGAATAATATATTTCAGAATAGACGAATCCAGCAATTGAACACTACCAAACCCTCGGCAAAGAGATCTGTCCCTACAAATCAAGCACTCTCGTAACCTTTGTAACTGCATGACGTACTGAAACAGTGAACTGCAATGTTAATGAAACTGCTTTTTTTCCTTTTTCACATGTTGCAAAATCACATCACACTAAGTCGTTACGCTTCAGTTTTTCATTACTTCTCCGCTACATACCCACTCATTTAAAAGCTTATACGATATTACAACTGCATTTGATATTATACGGTAAATAAACAGGGGACAATCAAGTCAGTAGCTCATACCTCTCATCGATACAATGCACCTCGCTTCAGAAGCATAGTGTTCGATTTGTTCTATGCTTCTAAAAGTCCTCAAGAACTTTAAAATGTTTCATTATTTGAACTCGAAACATAAAAGGTAACAGAACAATACATGAATCTAAACTGGAGCTTCTTTAACTGAATAAGTCACACTACTTATTAGTATCGTTCCTTCAAGTACTCTCAGTGAATATGGATGTAATTGCCAGGCAAATGTCCTCGACAGTTTGGTTGACAAAGATTTGTTGTTGGCATACCCGTTATCAACTTTAAACAGCAACGCCAGAACCCGCAGAGCCCTACGCTGTTTAGCAATGTAGTTACGAATCATTAAACGAGAAGGGCTGTAAAATTTTAAATAAATAAATATATGTACCAAATAATCGTATTGCGACTGGGAGATATCGAGCATTACCCGATGAAAACACCTGAATAGCTAATCATCATCCAATGGATTTACAGTTAACGACATTCAAAGATATTAATTCAATTAATTTAAGCAACAGGAGAAGAATTCTCATATGTTACCCAGCCAGCTCGACTCAACGTTACTGTACGCAGTTGCCACCAGTTTCCAAAGCGTTTCGTCTTCACAGACGAAAGAAAGTTCCAACCGTACGACTGTGCAATGATCGCAGGCACTGTGCATGTACAATTGAGTAGCAAGGTGATTGGTTACACATTTATCATTGTGAAACTAAGTAATTAATTTGTGAAGGTATGACAAACGTACGTGGACTATGTCAAAAACTCAGTAAACCGGTTTGTCTCTAAAAGCCAAGCGTCCAACCTTTGAAACTATGGGAAAAATAAAGACAATGCAATTTTTCACATGTTACACTGTACTAGTTACATGTCACGAAATCACAACATGGTCCGTTGTAAAACTTCAACTTGCCAGTACTTCTCCACTACACTCACAGTCATTTAAATGCTTGTACGATATTGTAACTGCAGATCATTCTGCGTTGTAAATTAATTGGTTACTGTTAAGTCAGTGGCTCATACCTCGTGCGGGCACAATGAACCTCGCTGCTGAAACTGGGTGTTCGCTTCGCTCAAAGCTTCCAAAGCTCCCCAAAAACTTTAAAATATTTTATTAGGTGTTCTTGAAACAGACAATTCAACGCTACAAAACTTGAATTAAAGTTAAAGCTCCTTTTACTCCCCCCCCCCCCCCCCCGCACCCCGAACCATGGACCTTGCCGTTGGTGGGGAGGCTTGCGTGCCGCAGCGATACAGATGGCCGTACCGTAGGTGCAACCACAACGGAGGGGTATCTGTTGATAGGCCAGACAAAAATGTGGTTCCTGATGAGGAGCAGCAGCCCTTTCAGTAGTTGCAGGGCCAACAGTGTGGATGATTGACTGATCTGGCCTTGTAACATAAACCAAAACGGCCTTGCTGTGCTGGACCTGCGAATGGCTGAAAGCAAGGGGAAACTACAGCCGTAATTTTTCCCGAGGGCATGCAGCTTTACTGTATGGTTAAATGATGATGGCGTCCTCTTCGGTAAAATATTCCGGAGGTAAAATAATCCCCCATTCGGATCTCCGGGCGGGGACTACTCAAGAGGACGTCGTTATCAGGAGAAAGAAAACTGGCGTTCTACGGATCGGAGCGTGGAATGTCAGATCCCTTAATCGGGCAGGTAGGTTAGAAAATTTAAAAAGGGAAATGGATAGGTTAAAGTTAGATATAGTGGGAATTAGTGAAGTTCGGTGGCAGGAGGAACAAGACTTTTGGTCAGGTGATTACAGGGTTATAAATACAAAATCAAATAGGGGTAATGCAGGAGTAGGTTTAATAATGAATAAAAAAATAGGAGTGCGGTTTAGCTACTACAAACAGCATAGTGAACGCATTATTGTGGCCAAGATAGACACAAAGCCCATGCCTACTACAGTAGTACAAGTTTATATGCCAACTAGCTCTGCAGATGATGAAGAAATTGATGAAATGTATGACGAGATAAAAGAAATTATTCAGGTAGTGAAGGGAGACGAAAATTTAATAGTCATGGGTGACTGGAATTCGTCAGTAGGTAAAGGGAGAGAAGGAAACATAGTAGGTGAACATGGATTGGGGGGAAGAAATGAAAGAGGAAGCCGCCTTGTAGAATTTTGCACAGAGCATAACTTAATCATAGCTAATCATAAAAGAAGGTTGTATACCTGGAAGAATCCTGGAGATACTAAAAGGTATCAGATAGATTATATAATGGTAAGACAGAGATTTAGGAACCAGGTTTTAAATTGTAAGACTTTTCCAGGGGCAGATATGGATTCTGACCACAATCTATTGGTTATGAACTGCAGATTGAAACTGAAGAAACTGCAAAAAGGTGGGAATTTAAGGAGATGGGACCTGGATAAACTGAAAGAACCAGAGGTTGTAGAGAGTTTCAGGGAGAGCATAAGGGAACAATCGACAGGAATGGGGGAAAGAAATACAGTAGAAGAGGAATGGGTAGCTCTGAGGGATGAAGTAGTGAAAGCAGCAGACGATCAAGTAGGTAAAAAGACGAGGGCTAATAGAAATCCTTGGGTAACAGAAGAAATATTGAATTTAATTTATGAAAGGAGAAAATATAAAAATGCAGTAAATGAAGCGTGCAAAAAGGAATACAAACGTCTCAAAAATGAGATCGACAGGAAGTGCAAAATGGCTAAGCATGGATGGCTAGAGGGTAAATGTAAGGATGTAGAGGCTTGTCTCACTAGGGGTAAGATAGATACTGCCTACAGGAAAGTTAAAGAGACCTTTGGAGAAAAGAGAACCACTTGTATGAATATCAAGAGCTCAGATGGCAACCCAGTTCTAAGCAAAGAAGGGAAGGCAGAAAGGTGGAAGGAGTATATAGAGGGTTTATACAAGGGCGATGTGCTTGAGGACAATATTATGGAAATGGAAGAGGATGTAGATGAAGATGAAATGGGACATACGATACTGCGTGAAGAGTTTGACAGAGCACTGAAAGACCTGAGTCGAAACAAGGCCCCGGGAATAGACAACATTCCATTAGAACTACTGACGGCCTTGGGAGAGCCAGTCCTGACAAAACTCTACCATCTGGTGAGCAAGATGTATGAGCCAGGTGAAATACCCTCAGACTTCAAGAAGAATATAATAATTCCAATCCCAAAGAAAGCAGGTGTTGACAGATGTGAAAATTACCGAACTATCAGTTTAATAAGTCACAGATGCAAAATACTAACGCGAATTCTTTACAGACGAATGGAAAAACTGGTAGAAGCGGACCTCGGGGAAGATCAGTTTGGATTCCGTAGAAATGTTGGAACACGTGAGGCAATACTAACCTTACGACTTATCTTAGAAGAAAGATTAAGAAAAGGCAAACCTACGTTTCTAGCATTTGTAGACTTAGAGAAAGCTTTTGACAATGTTGACTGGAATACTCTCTTTCACATTCTAAAGGTGCAGGGGTAAAATACAGGGAGCGAAAGGCTATATACAATTTGTACAGAAACCAGATGGCAGTTATAAGAGTCGAGGGGCATGAACGTGAAGCAGTGGTTGGGAAGGGAGTGAGACAGGTTTGTAGCCTCTCCCCGATGTTATTCAATCTGTATATTGAGCAAGCAGTAAAGGAAACAAAAGAAAAATTCGGAGTAGGTATTAAAATTTATGGAGAAGAAGTAAAAACTTTGAGGTTCGCCGATGACATTGTAATTCTGTCAGAGACAGCAAAGGACTTGGAAGAGCAGTTGAACGGAATGGACAGTGTCTTGATAGGAGGATATAAGATTAACATAAACAAAAGCAAAACGAGGATATGATGGTCGAAGTAGAGAGGATATAAAATGTAGACTGGCAATGGCAAGGAAATGGTTTCTGAAGAAGAGAAATTTGTTAACATCGAGTTAGATTTAAGTGTCAGGAAGTCGTTTCTAAAAAGTATTTGTATGGAGTGTAGCCATGTATGGAAGTGAAACATGGACGATAAATAGTTTGGACAAGAAGAGAATAGAAGCTTTCGAAATGTGGTGCTACAGAAGAATGCTGAAGATTAGATGGGTAGATCACATAACTACTGAGGAGGTATTGAATAGGATTGGGGAGAAGAGAAAATGGTGGCACAACTTGACTAGAAGAAGGGATAGGTTGGTAGGACATGTTCTGAGGCATCAAGGGATCACAAATTTAGCATTGGAGGGCAGCGTGGAGGGTAAAAATCGTAGAGGGAGACCAAGAGATGAATACACTAAGCAGATTCAGAAGGACGTAGGTTGCAGTAGGTACTGGGAGATGAAGAAGCTTGCACAGGACAGAGTAGCATGGAGAACTGCATCAAACAAGTCTCAGGACTGAAGACCACAACAACAACAACAACAACTCCTTTTATTCAATAACTCACACAAAGAATTCGTATGGATACTTCTAGTACTCGAGAGAAAACGGAAGTAACGGCTAGGCAACGGTCCCCGACGGTTTTTCTGGCAGCATTATTGTTAACATACCCTGTGATCAACATTAAACAGCAACCACAGAAACAACAGAGCACATCACTGTATAGGGACGTGAATATCAATAGGTAAACATGCACTGCAATAAAATTTTAAGTAATTTAAATCAATGTAAGACGAAATCATCACGCTTTCCTATTGAAAGCTGTACAGCAGTGACTTAATGATGAAAATGACCGAATAGCTAATAAACTCACAATGAATTTACCAGTTAAAGGTATTCCAACCTCTTAATTCAATTTCCTTGACCAACAAGAGAGGGGTACTCATTTGTTTTGGTGAATGGTCAGCTTAGCATGACACCACACAGTTCACACCAATTTCCAAAATGTGTTCGTCTTCACAGATAGAAGAAAATTCCAGCATCATGACCCTGTTACAGTCACAGACAGTTTGCATGTGTTATCGAAAAGCGAGAAATCTCTGAGACCGCTATGATTGCTAAACTAAGCAATTAAAGGGAATAGAGCACACTCCAATTCTACCTGTCTGTGTTGACTCACAAGGTCATATTTAGAAAAGAGGATAGTTTACGTAACTGGAATAGCAGTTACGGAGTGTACATAGCTCGATCATTTATATTTTCTGTATATATATCTAATATTGGGGAAAAAGTCTACAAGGTTAAATGGACGTATGTTACGTATGTACAGCTAATATCAATGACAGAACAATGTACATTCGACAACTGCGATTCCAATGGCTCAGGCGGTTTTTGGACCCAATAAATGTCTGATCCCAGACCAAAATCGATTGTTTCTAGTAACATATACCGCTGCAGCTGTGTATTGCATAATGCAGTTCTTTACAAACATAAAAAGCACGCGAAGTATTAGAATCAGCAGATGAAATGAAAGTAATTGAACAATCGCGCAATTGAAGAGATTTTGGTAGGGGCAAACTTAAACGGGTTAGTAAACTTAATATCATTCCAGAATTTCTGTATAATAAAAGGAACAAAAATATAGAGTAGACACAAAATTTGATTCGAATAATTCGCTTGACCTATACAGATGAAAAGAAGACACGGGTACTATACGCACCTCCACAAAACAACAACATATTCGGAAAATATCACACACAAATATTCTTCCGGGATGAAGCGAATGAAAATATAAGAAAACACACTGTTTTAGCAGCCTTCGGTCTACCTGTATAGCATTAACAAAGAAAGCGATATCAAACCCGATAGCCGGCCGGTGAGGCCGTGCAGTTCTAGGCGCTTCAGTCTGGAACCGCGTGACCGCTACGGTCGCAGGTTCGAATCCTGCCTCGGGCATGGATGTGTGTGATGTCCTTAGGTTAGTTAGGTTTAAGTAGTTCTAAGTTCTAGGGAACTGATGACCACAGATGTTAAGTCCCATAGTGCTCAGAGCCAGAGCCAAACCCGATAAAATGCCTCCAACATAAACAGAAAAGAACGGAAAAATGGCAGAACTGGAATCGAATTCTTCACCTGACCTTATTAGCTCAAAAGAAGACAGTGACATCAGACACAGTTCCGCAGATAATTACAGGAACTGTTCCGTAATAAACCTGAAAAATATAAAAAAATAACAAAAAACGATATCGTAGTGTACACTGGGTCTATACACCTCAACCGTAAACAGTAATACCAGACTCATCCCCCTCCACCCATCCACACAAAACACACACACACACACACACACACACACACACACACACAAATCAGATAATGTAAAAAATGAGGCAAACGAGTGTCTCCAGAATAAATCGAACAAAAGAAACAAAAAGACACACTCATGCACCACTGTAAACATAAATATCGACAGAGCTCTATTGCTAAAACGAGGCAAGAGATAAGAAACAAAACCCAATATACTCTCGATTTAATCGAGAAATAATACACAAATTGCTTTTCTTATAAACCTAAAGAAAATATATGAGTACACAAACTGGAATCACCCTACAAACGATAATCAACAGCTCATAAACTCGAAACAAGTAGTGACCATTAGATACCAGAAACTCTATCCCATTCACCTACTCCAACATTGCGAACCACAGCACAAAGAATTATGAACGACGACAGTGAGCCACAGTAAAGAGAAATTAAGCCTCTTTCATATGCGTAGCGCCTCAGGAAGACATATCCGAAACACAGCCAAATATTTGTAAATTAAAATATTATAAATAACATTACCACTTGTCTCACTCACCACGATTTGAGCAATGTACTTTTGCTGCTGCATAACTATAAGCTGCTAAATAACTATAAGAATCAACATGATGATCATAATCAATAAACGTTTCACTCATAAAAATTTATCTTGTGCTTTAAAGGTTCTGCCGGACCTTATGCTGGGAAGCCGTGCGAAATACAGAAAGAAATAGACAAATATTTGTCAGAAAACATAGTGAAAATATGATCGCTTCTAGTTCCTCCACAATAGTTTAAGCTGTGATCTCAGGTTCCACCCAGACCAAACCCTCGCATCTCACAAGGTATTTAGAATAACAGCATAGTTTACAGACATCAGAGATTACACTGCTGCCTAACACAATCATAGGTTAATCTTTAACAACAACCCGCTTTCATACTTCACAACATAATGTCATGATGTCACACAGGATTTCATAGGTCAAAGCAGACTGGTGGAACAGGACTCTGCGCTTGACACATTTGCTAATGTGGAAGTAAGAAATCAGTTCGAAAATAAGAGATGAAAGCACATGAACTTCGAGAAAAAGTAAGTACTGAGGTCTGCCTGAACAAGCAACCACTTAATATTTGAATCTGCATGAAGAATTAAAACAAAGTGCTGTTTCACGTTATATTCTGTTAATAACTTGAGGTTCTGTAATCACATCACACTCCATCACACGCTTCAATTTTCCAATACTTCCCCGCTAGATACACAGACATTTAAAAGCTTGTACGATATTCTAACTGCAGATGATTCCACTTCAAAATAAATAGGTGACAGTTAAGTTAATGGCTCATAACTCTTGCGGGTATAATGCTCCTCGCTTCTGAAGCTGGGCTTTCGCTTCGCTCAAAGCTTCTAAAGCTCCCCAAGAACTTTAAACTGCTTCGATAGTTGTTCTCGAAACACAAAATTCAACGCTACAACACTCGAATCGAAGCTGAAGCTTCTTTTACTCAGTAACTCAGATAGCGAATTCGTATAGGCTCTTCTAGTACTCGAGAGAATACGGAAGTAATTGCTAGGCAACGGTCCTCGACAGTTTAGGTGACATGGCATTGTTGTTAGCGTAATCTGTGACCAACATCAAAACGCAACCATGGAGACAACACAGCACATTATTGTATAGGAACGTCGACAGCAATGGTTAAACGACCGCTGAAATAAAATTTTAAATCAGTTATACATATGTTCCAGCTTTTCAGAGTATGCATCTCTTCGGAGTGGCGTCGCACGCTCGTGTCGTCGATCCCGCATTCGCATAACATGTTTAAAGATTTTCACACGTACAAAAATTCATTACCTCAGCGCAGCGAACTTCCACCTTTGTTCTATCTCCGTTTGTTTAATACCACTAACATATTTTCTGATGTATTGATTTCCTATATGTTTCGGTGAGTCTCTCTGTCATTAAAATGGAAGATTAGTCCGTGAGACGAATCACATGAGCAATAGGTGCTTTTATACCACATACACTTACGGAAAAAAAACCTGAAACAACCCAGTAGCGCCACTACGAGAATGCAAATCATGTTTGCTTTAAATACACACGGCAAAGGCTGTGAGCGTTAGGTACCTTTGAGATTGAACGAGATGAGCTGGTGCTAGTCAAGAGACATTATTAGCTCCACACTGAGTTTGAATGAGATAGTGTAGTAAGGGTACGTTAAGCTGGGTGTTCCTTCTGCGATATTGCAGTGTGGGTTGCGACTTCGTATGAGAGCACGAGCACTGTCGTGGTTATCCCACGAACCTTGATTGCAAAACTGAACGTCTATCTGGTGATTCGACCCGCTGTGCTGGCAGTCATGAAGAGCATTCCATGGTGTGTTATCCAACAGGATAACGCTCTCCCATATACCGATCTTGTAACCCAAAATGCTCTACAGAATGTCGACATGTTGCTTTGGCCTGCTCGATCACAAGATCTGGCTGCAACAGGGCACATGCGGGACATCATCGGTCGACAGTTCATCCATAACCAGCATCAACCGTTCCTGGATTGACCGACCAAGTGCTACATACTTGGAACTCCGCCCCACGAACTGACACCCGGCGCCTGTATGATGCAATGCATGCCCTTTTGCAATCTTGCATTCAACATTCTGGCGGTTACATCTATTATTAATGTACCAGTATATCACATTTGCTGTGGTTTTTCTAGCGCCTACATTCACCTGTGCTCCTGCGTTGTTAGTCACATAAAAATGTTACCTAGGCAAATGTATTCCCGGAGTTTCATTAATGTACACTATTTTTTGGTGTGGCGATGTGTTTTCCGTCAGTGTATTTTTCAACTATTTAACTTATAAAATTAAGGTATGATTTCTTTTATATATTTCGATTGGTATTCACCTGAAAAGAATGATTTTAGGGGGCAAACTTTCATCGTCCAACTAATCTAGGCTGGCTTAGGGAACAAAGACCCATTATTTCGCTTTGAAAGCAAGTCTTGCATCCTGGAACTTTTTCTTGAGTTCCTGAGTGGCGGAATATGGCAAGAAAGAAAGATACTGCGTGGATTCTCTGGCAGGTCATTCCCTCCGATGTCGAGGCCTCCCTGTGTCTCGATATTTTTGTTGCCTCATGAAAGACTCAGTGAAGGTGATACCAACAACACATAATTAAATGTATGGAAATACGGTGTAGAACTAATGTAAACTGTCACCCTCACGCCAGGAGCAGAGAACAAAGCAGCCGGGCGAGGTAGGAAGTCCAGATGTCACGGAGCCCTGCCTTCTCTATCGCCGTCCCAAGCTACTTGTTTCTATCAGGCGAGGTCTGACCACAGCTTCAGCCAATCGCCACAGCTGACGTCATACTAAAGACGGAAAAACAACTTTATTTAGCTTGTATTCCTACGTATAATATTTTAGATGGCTCTGAGCACTATGCGACTTAACTCCTAAGGTCATCAGTCGCCTAGAACTTAGAACTAATTAAACCCAACTAATCTAAGGACATCACACACATCCATGCCCGAGGCAGGATTCGAACCTGCGACCGGAGCGGTCGCTCGGCTCCAGACTGTAGCGCCCAGAACCGCACGGCCACTCCGGCCGGCAATATTTTAGATACTAGATTGATAGCTGAGTGGCTACGGTCAAGTGTGCGGAATGTTTGTTTAAGTTGCTGCACTATGGCCAAATCTGGGACATTTTTCTATAGATAACTTTCACCTTAATCGACGTGGCAGCCGTTTAGTAAGAGCATATGATGATGAAAGTGAGAAAAGTGTCACCTCTAAAATCATGAACACAATTTTACTACCCTTTGTACCCGTAATTGAAAGTCAACTACGACGGCTTTGAACTGAATAGTGTACTTAAAATGTGACATACTGAGAAATGTAACAATAACGCTTTTCGGAAAGATTAGTCGTTTCAAATAAGTTGATCGTTCTCAAGTTTTCCGCTCTTCGTACTGAATCTTTTGTCTAACAACAACGAACAAGGAGACCCAACCGCCAATACGATCTTCATTCGACGCCTGGTAAGTGAAGAAGAATAAGGGTACAGCGGTGTCGACACGCAGTTACGATATGTTGCCATCCCTTCCAGCTTATGTAACATAGCATCACTACCATAAACGCATAACAGAGATATGTTAACTAGTGAGGGCATCACTCAAATATCTACGGCGACTGCTGCAGCAAGTGTTACGCAACTGCTAAATGTAGACGATATGTTGATGGACGTATAGTGCTTTCCAACTGCAATGAGACACCTGGAAAATACAACGAAATAATCCGTAATAGCGAACTAAAAAAAAATTGTACACCCCAAATATGTTCTCAACTGAAACATTCTAAGCAGAGATCAGTAACTCTAAAGCAAATTCAGTTACGTAAGGAAAAGTGGGAATAACTTAATGTTGTGCCATTTTCTAGAGAGCATCTCAAATGTGAAAATAGATCATTAGTCGCAATCATCCACCGTGAATAAAATTATTGCTTCGTCATGTAACGACGAATTTTGAACCTTTCAGACTAAGAAATTACTAAAGAATGAAATTGATTACGCAAGTGATGCAAACCGTAACTGTACTTGGATAAGAATAGGAAATCCTTCGTCCTAACCACAGTGGTGTATACCAGAATGCTACGCGTTGTCAAGCCCTAATTCTCCTGCTCCCTCTCCATTACTACCCTTCACCTACCATCCTCTCTCCAACATATCCTTTCAAAGGAGACGTTCTATAATCAAATGCCTGCAATGAAGGGCTTCAGCCTGATCATAAAGGTACCATCAATATTCCATTGTCTAAAATCCACCAAGAGTTTTGAACTTTATTAATGTACGACGGTCTGTTTCAATAACTAATAAAAGTGTAAATATTATCATTTCAAATTTGGTTGGCAGTTCAGTAAATGTCAGATTACAAATCACAATGGCCCAAGATCCAGCCCAGGATTCGTCCAAAGATTTTTTTACGTTTTCCGGTTCTTTCACTTTCGACAATTATTTGTTAATGTGAGTAATCGAGGTAGAACTATGTCTCGTATTCCGTGTTAAACTGCAGGGCCGCCTACAACAGGCTGGCTAAATGAGTTAAGAGGTCGGAGGAAGCAACGGGACATGCCTAGGAAATTACTATGGTGTTGAAATCACATATCGGGCTGACGACGACTTTGTCATTACATATATACATTGCACAAATTTTCCTTGTATCCTTGAGTAACATTAAATACTTTTGAGTGATAAACGAAATATATACTCCTACGAACCAACGCTTGCCCCTCAGAGCAAAGGAATAAAATTGCGCAAAACAGAACTTCTTAATTTTTATGAAAATAACGATAAAATAATAGCAGACCGATGTGGCCGAGCGGTTCTAGGCGCTTCAGTCTGGAACCGCGCTGCTGCTACGGTCGCAGGTTCGAATCCTGCCTCGGGCATGGATGTGTATGATATCCTTAGGTTAGTTAGGTTTACGTAGTTCTAAGTCTAGGGGCCTGATGACCTCAGGTGATAAGTTCCATAGTGCTTAGACACATTTGAACCATTTTTGATAAAACAAAAGAACTGAATTGTACATTAGACAATACCCTAGAAAACACACATGAGAAGTCAACTCCGTGTCGTCTTTTCCCAAACTAGTTTATCTGCCAAAAACATATGTTGTTACTGAAGTTAGAGTTTTCTGGGTGATAGGCCACATCATATTTGCTTCTAAAATAATCAACGTTTCGTCCCCTCTGCTGGAATCGAAACAACGATTATTTTAGAACGAAATACGACGCGGCCTAACAGTCCAAAAGATTTTACCATCAGTGACTACGGCCACCAATGTCTGCAGACTTACATAAGTTACGTTGTTTTTGTGGTCTTCAGCCCGAAGACTGGCTTGATGCAGCTCTGCCCGCTAATCTGACCTGACCGTTGTTGCGTAAGAATTGCAGCCTACATGCAGAAGAAACGGCTCTCTGTAATCGAGCCTCTGTCTACCTTTACAGTGTTTTCCCGCCTTAATACCTGTTTCCATTAGAAATCTATCAATCCCTTCATGTCTCAGGATGGGTCCTATCAACCAGCACAAGATACTGCTGTATCTCGATACAAGATATAAAATTAATGCTTTGGTTGCTATGAGAGATCAAGGCTGTCAACGCAATAGGTACATTAGTTCCTTCACATTAAAAATTCGAGATATTAAGTATATTAGATGCTCATAACGAAAGAGAAGGAGAATTCTTATTATAAAAATTTGGAATAAAAAAGTATGGTTGGAGCCACGTAAGAATCTCGGAAAACTGTTTCGCTGTAACTCATTCAATTAGGTTCGTTTTCACTCAAACAGAATACGAGCATATGTAAATGGAAGACACACTATCTGAGGATTTATTAGACGACAGTAATATGAAGCGTGAGTAGTAGAGGGTTTTACGGCATGGGTCATTGATATCAAATTGATATGCACATTAATGAAATTGATCAATTAATCACCCCACACCCGCCCCCGACCATGCCGATCCGCGGCTACGACCATGACCACCCCCATTCCCCGCTGACGTCACGTGTTTATCTCAGTCTGCACGTGGACCCCAACCCCCATCCCTCATCTCCCCACTCTCCCCCTCCCCCAATCTACCCTATTGGCGGAAATTTCGAATTTTGGAGGGAATTTCAAATTTAGGTGGAATATCTTTGTCCAAGGGTTGTGATGACACATCACGTGAAGGTAGCTTCCTTCCTTAAGCACACAAGCCTCGTTCCATTAGCGATGCTGAAATGGACCCACATTCACTAAAAGCGACAGTTTAAGTCGGATTTGAAACACACTGCCACTGGCAAGGCTTGCTACTCGTCTCCGGTCCCTGTTTATTGGGAACCTATTGTGGGCGCTGTTCTAACACCCTGTTACGCGGCTGTGAGTGGTACATCTTCCCTGTAATGTTCGACCCATCCAAATACGGTAACTCTGACATTATGACACGACACCACCTCGATCCACGATGCCACGGTGTTTCCATGCGGTGGAGTGCCATACATCCACCACTGCACTGCGATGACTTAAGCCGTCGGCACACGGGACGAGACAGCTAATGTTGACGTGCACGCAGGAGGGATATCCAAAATCATGAGACACAGCGCCGTCGGCACGCGGCACGAGCTGTTAGCGTGATTTTGGGCTCTCAGTGCTCTCCAGCGGCGGTTGTCGGCTTTATTTGACTCGCTAACCGTGCAGTTTGTTCACAAAAATGAACATACGTAGAATTCTTACAATAGCTCTATTAAACGCATGTTTCCTTTCTTGGCCATATGCTAGTCACGTTGTTCTGTCATTGGTATACATAAATAATAATGTAATAATGTAATAAAACAAAAGGGAAAGACAGAGGAGATAGGGAAAATAATGTGAACACTTGTACTTTCTTTTGAATTGTTGGATTCCCTTTTGCCCGTTATACAGCTGTGATTATTCTTGGAATACTGGCATACAATGCTTGCATAGTCTCCAGTGGAATGTTATACCACTCTTAGATAAGAACCTCTTCTAACTCCTGTGATAGGTGTCAGGTATAATTTTGGTATCTGAATCGATTGTGATCGAGCAGCGATGTTGTAAAGCTGTATAGCAGAAGTTAGGTTAGCATCTCCGATGTGAGCGAGGGCGCAGTGGGGCAGACAATGTTAAACTGTGTTTGAGTGAGGAAACAGACAATGTTCTGCTGTGTTTTGTGTTTAAATGAGGAAACATTGGCAATGTTATGTTTCAAATGTAATGTCTCAATTTAGCAATGTGTTTAATGGACGTGTTATTTCAAGATTGTAACGGAAACTGACTTGTGAAGAACGAAGTCTAATGGAATGTCAAAGATAAATATTACAATGATGTTACTTTTTTTCACTATTGCTGCGCCATGGGACTAACTTGGTTATTGTACTGAGAGTGGCTAGCTTTGGGAGGTAGAAAAGTGCATTGTTTGGGTATTAAGAAGTTCATTAAATTTAAAATCAGCCATGAGTACTTTTTCAAAGTACACAAAAAACTTAGTGTTGTCATTTCTGTGCACATTTCATTTTTTACGAACCTTTCTCTTACCATTTTTAATTGATCATGGAACCAAGTGTGTTCGGAAAATACTTCGATTTCCAACTAACAGAGAACTCATCGCACCTCTCGAGCGTCTCTGTGTCGATATAGTAATTTGCAGTTTTAGTATAGTGGCACGCAAGACAGAGCAGTACTGCAACGCGTTATCCAGATTTGTACAGAATAGAGGTAAATGGAAAATGTCGTGTGGCTAGGGCCTCCCGTCTGGTAGACCGTTCGCCTGGTGCAGGTCTTTCGATTTGACGCCACTTCGGCGACCTGCGTGTCGATGGGGATGAAATGATGATGATTAGGACAACACAACACCCAGTCCCTGAGCGGAGAAAATTTCCGACCCAGCCGGGAATCGAACCCGGGCCTTTAGGATTGACAGTCTGTCACGCTGACCACTCAGCTACCGGGGCGGACTACAGAATAGAGGTAAGGACTAAATATTTTGATTTTTTTATTTACTTCGACCAGGGTCAACTTACGTCATTCAGAGACAGTTTTTGTGGTCAGTTTTGCGAAACTAACTATTGTAGGTTTCATGTCAAAGTTCATTATTGACGTAGTTTATACTGTTCAAAATTCTTGCTGTCAGACTCATAACTTTTACAGTATGAAATACTTGCCTTTACATTAAAATTGCTTATTATTACAATTCAGCTTTGCCTTTGCAATACAACAGTTCATTTATTATTACAGCTCAGATGTTACAAATCAGAACTAGTACGTCAGTTATACTTTTATTATTTAAAGGAAAATTTCAGTTATATTTTTTATTTTTTTAAGATAACTTTCACTTGTAGTGACGAGGGAGGCGGAAATGTGCTCCGGAGTCTGCGCTCCAGTACCGCCCACGAGTGTTCAATAAAGTTCAAGTCCGGGGACTGTGCTGGCCAGGGAAGACGCTTCAGTTCAGTTGCATGCTCCTCGTATCACGGTTGTGTCCTGGGTGTGTCCTGAAACATGGCACAATATTTCAATCATGGGGTGCGCCTGGCCACATAAAATGTTCACATAATCGTGGGTGTAACACGTCCTCTGAGAGTAATGATGGGACCAGCAGAATACCATGATATGACTGCCCACACCATCACACTTCCACCTCCGTGCTTAACTATTCGAATCAAGCAATCAGGATTGTAGGTTTCTTTTGGTGGTCTCCAGCCGTAAACTCGGTACGATGTTGGCAATAACGAAAACGTTAACGATAATGATCTGAGTCGAATTCCCCATTTCTGACTATTTTAACATTCATAATTTCCGTGATATACGTTTTAGATATGACTACGTGAGCCAGTTGAAATTCTCCTAGGTTTGTATTTGGATGTCTACAAGTTTTGCCTTTTCTTGGTAGTTTGCGGAAATGTGTGGACATGAGTTTCAACTGGAACATTTTACACATATTGATCAGTCTTTCACCATTTCTGTTTGTTCTTAAGTGTGCTGGATATTCACCTACAATAGTTCTAAATTTCTTTTCCCTCCAAATTTGCGCATTGAAGTCAACAAGAAGTATTTTAACGTATTATAGAAATTATTAACGTATTATAGAAAAATCAGATTGTAAAAGATCCCAGAATTTATTTACTTTCTCCAGATTTCTTCTGTTGTCTGCATTTATAGGTGCATGACAGTTTATGAGAGTGTAACTTGCACTTTATTGTTAACATGGATATTCTTTCTGAATTCGATCTAAATTCTGTTACAGTGTCTACGATTTTTCTGTTTACATAAAATGCTGTTCCAAACAAAGGCATGTTTTCCATTATTCTCACTGCTTGTTTCCATTTATAAATTCTATACTGTCGTGTAGCAACTACATTCTCATCTAAGAATCGTGTTTCCTTGACTGCTATAATTTGTGTATCGTTCTTCTGCAGAAATAATTCTAATTCCTTTTGTTTACCAATTTTTAGAAGAAAATTTACATTTAATGTTCCAAAGTAGTAATTCTTCTTGAACTGGAACTTGGAAGCCTTTTTAATATATTCTATCTTTTCTTCATCGCAAATGTTGGAACTACCCAGAACCCTAGGTCCCATTGCATTACATGATGTAATGGTGGCTTTGTCATCAGAGTTACCACGTTGAGTAGAGCATCCATTGTGCGAGCTTTCCACTTTGCGGCTTGAAGCTGTAAATTGCAAAGAGTAGGGAATCCAAAGTCATCCCCGAATTATCCCTGATTATTAGGTTTCTATTATTATTAATTTTTCTATATTAAAATTTAAACTTTGCCTGGTAGATTGAAAAAGCCTTTCCTTGCTGCCATACTTTCTGGTATTGTTACATAGTTATAACAAAATATTTCAGTGTAAACAAAGTGTTTCACTTGCGTTATTATTCTCATTCAGTGCTTTTACCCTCCTTTTGTGTGTAGTGTCATTGTTACAATAAAAAAGGATGAAAAATTTGTAAACGTTACACATCAAATTTGTGAAGATAGAATTATGGACAGTGTAGAAGTTATTGTCCCTCAATGAATAATGTTCAAAAAAGTTCAAATGTATGTGAAGTCTTATGGGACTTAACTGCTAAGGTCACCAGACCCTAAGCTTACACACTACTTAACCTAAATTATCCTAAGGACAAACACACACACACTCATGCCCGAGGGAGGACTCGAACCTCCGCTGGGACCAGCCGCACAGTCCATGACTGCAGCGCCCTAGACCGCTCAGCTAATCCCGTGCGGCAATGACTAATGATTTGTATTAGTTTAATGAGTTTAAAAGAATTATAACCATATATTTCGTTTAGCAAAAATACATACTGAGAAAGAGCAGAAATATGTTTACAACGCATAAGTTGTCCCAGTTCACGGTTTCGACGTAGGATCACGTAGGATCTTGGAATTGGTACTCACATCGCTCTAGAGGATACTAGCTGGGTAGCGCATCAGTGCGTTCAATTATTTCGTCGTGTGGCTGCGTAAGAGTGACGTAATTTTTCCTTAGAAACTGAGAGAGAGGGGGAGGGTGGCATAGAACATTTCATTTGCACAGCACTATGTGTTAATCAGAAAATTACGACAAAAGTATTCAAGAGTGCAGAAACTGCTGGCTCATTAAGTCCCCGCACCGTCAGCGAACATGCAGAAAGGACGACAAGCATGCACACAACGTAAATAAGTCAGCAGGGCACGTACAACCGTGCTCCGAACGCCCGCGTTGTATTAAGGCAATCTGCATGGAGCATACCAATGTAGACCGCATATGGGTGACGCCTTTCATCGTGTCTGCACGCGGTGTTATCTAGGCGCGCTGCTGGTTTAGATGTGATCCGGCGTTTGAGGTAACAGACTCCAATGCTGAAGAGGTTGGCTTCTGAAAAAAAATGACACATTGTCAATGGAAATTTATTTATTTATTGCTTTATTTGAGATTGCAAGATTGGGCTTTCGTGAGCACTCTTACATCCGACCACGCACTCTACGTATTTTACATCACGTTCATTATGGCAAGCATGTTGTAAGGTGCCTCTAAACGTAGAAAGGAACATAAACGCTGTAGAAAAAAATCAGAACTTATATTCGTCCATCACAAGTAAAACATAAATTGAGACAAATTACAAGCAAGTAGACTTACACTGAGATGACAAAAGACATGGGATAACGATGTGCACATGTACGGATGGCGGCAGTATCGCGTACACAAGATATAAAACGGCAGTGCATTGGCGGAGCTGTCACTTGCGCTCACGTGATTCATGTGAAGAAGTTGCCGACGTGATTATGGCCGCATGACGGGAGTTAAGACTTCGGACGCTGAATGATAGTTGGAACGAAACGTATGGACATATCATTTTGGAAATCGTTGGGGAATTCCTTGTTCCGAGCTCCACATTGTCAAGAATATGCCGAGAATACCAAATGTCAGGCATTAACTCTTACCACGGACGACGCAGAGTCCGATGGCCTTCACTTAACGACCGAGAGCAACGGCGTTTGCGTAGAGTTGTCAGTGCTAACAGCCAAGCAATACTGCTTGAAATAAACGCCGAAATGTATGTGGTACGTACGATGAACGAACCTGTTAGGGCAGTGCGGCGAAATTTGGTGTTAATGAGCTGTGGCAGCAGACCATCGACGAAAAGTGCTTTCGGTAATAGCACAACATCGGCTGCAGCGCGTCTCCTGGGCTCGTGACAATATGGTCAGATGTGCCCTGAGGTCAGTTGGTAACAGCTGACGGTAGTGTTAGAGTGTGGTGCAGACCCAAGTTGGACCAAGTTGTGAACAAGGTACTGTCCAAGCTGACGGCTCCTCCGTAAGAGTGTGAACTGTGTTTACGGGGAGTGGATGTGGCCTCTGGTCCAACTGAACCGATCATTAAGTGAAAATGGCTATGTTCGGCTATTGGAGACCATTTGCAACCAAATAACGGTGCAGTTTTTATTGATGACATTGCGTCGTGTCACCGGACCAGAATTCTTCGCGATTGGCTTCGAGAACATTCTTTATTCGAATGAGTGATTTGGTCTCCCAGAACGCACTGCATGAATCCTATCGAACATTTACAGTACGTAATCGAGAGGTTCAATTCGTATACAAAATCCTGCACCGGCAAGTCCTTTGAAATTATGGACGTCTATAGAAGCGGCATCGTCGAATATTTCTGCAGGGGCTTCTAATGACTTGTTGAGTCCAGGTCACGTCGAGTTGGTGCACTACTCCGGGAAAATGGAGGTGCAACATTGTGTTAGGAGATCATTTACCGACGACCTATAGACTTGAAACTTTCAACATAGATCTCAAGTGAATAGCAGTACAACATCAACTCGTTTTCTCGCCTGGTGTGTACGTGTGTGGGGGGGATCTTGTGTACTACTTTTCCAGTCGCGTATTGTTCGCGAGAAGATTGATTGCCGGTGAACTTCCGTGTGAGCTCAGACTCACCAATTTTTACTTTAATGCTCCTTTTATGAGATATGCGGCAGAGGAAGCAATGTATTGGTTGAGTCGGAAATTTACAATGTATTTCAGTTGTAATATCATCATAATATTTGAAATCCACTGAAAAATTTCAGATTCACAAGACTGAAACGCAGAAAAAATTATTTAAATGAAAATGAATTTTTTATTTTCAACGGTTTTAAATCGGACTAAAAGTATAAAATGATTTTTTCAAGTCCTATACAGATTCCTAACCCTGTACATATAGCCCTGAAAATCAGTGATTATGAATGATTAGTAGCTATGAAAATTCTTGTGAGATTTAAAAAGAAAATCGTGGGGTGCATGCAATACATAATTGTTGTATGAATAGTTCACCTCTTTGGTTTCACACTACTCACTAAGTACGCAAAAATAGTTCACACCCTTTATATCATCTACAGCATGCGCCCACACAGACGCACAAGGTAACTTTGGGCGTATAGTGGTCTCATCACTCACAGGCATGCAGCACTATCAGCTTTACTACGTACTAAACAACCATGACATTGCTGCAAAATGAGATTTTCACTATGCAGCGGAGTGTGCGCTGATATGAAACTTCCTGGCAGATTAAAACTGTGAGTCTCGGTCTGGCACACAGTTTTAGTCTGCCAGGAAGTTTCATATCAGCGCACACTCCGCTGCAGAGTGAAAATCTCATCCTGGAAACATCCCCCAGGCTGTGGCTAAGACATGGCTCCGCAATATCCGTTCTTCCAGGAGTGCTAGTTCTACAAGGTTCGCAGGAGAGCTTTTGTGAAGTTTGGAAAGTAGGAGACGAGGTACTGGCGGAAGTAAGGCTGTGAGGACGGGGCGTGAGTCGTGCTTGGGTAGCTCAGTTGGTAGAGCCCTAGCCCGTGAAAGGCAAAGGTCCCCAGTTCGAATTAATGTGCCAGGAAGTTTCATGACATTACTACACTTGCCCGTTATGGGAAGCACACGGTGATGTTACAGTAAACAAGTACAGTGCCGACTAAGAAAAATGCATCGTAATGTCAATGCTTTCTGGTCAGTTGTGCATATACGGTAGCATAAACCCCAGTTACGCACTGACTCACGGTAAGCCGACCTAAACAGTCCAACTCCCAGGTGCAATAATATTGTGGTCTACTAATAAGAACTGGATTAAAGCGCCACTATGGGATAGCATTCACAGCGCTACACGATTATATGGGTTAGTGTTGTGGCCTCCTCCTAATACCAAAAGCGAATGAATGCAACTACTCACAACTGACAACTGCGCAGGAGTTGTGATGATGGGCGCGACCAGTAGATGAACTGCGACTCGGAGTGGAGGAAACGCGAAGGGGCGGCCCCGAGAGCACCTGCGATCTCACGGACGCTGTCTGGATAAGCAGAAAGTTGGAAATGCGGCCAAAGATCATCAACTGACAGCTACAGAGGAATACTTAGCCGAAATGCACTGCCATTCTCCCTGGGTGCTGGATATCTTTGAAGAAAAATAATGTCAGGATTTGAATGTGTAATGCTGTTATTAAGACGACACTTCCTTGATTGAATGATTCATGGTCATATCGTTGCTTTATTGGGATATGAACTGTACAGAAACGGTGAAAGTATACATGGTCACCTGGACTTGATATTTGCTTTTATTGTTTTATTACGGTAGGGACGGTTTTATCTTATTTTTTATTACGTGATTTCGTAAATCTTATATTTTAAGCTGTTGTTATCCTTTACATATTTTTTGTAGTGTGACTCTTTTTTTTAAGAAGAAAAACAAAGACACTATGGACATAGGAGGCACTCGTATCTCTGCTGGTCGCTGTTTGTACGTGTTCAAAGTTTAGCACTAAGCTCTACTTTTAGTTTTTGACGCACCTACTTGGGAAGCGAGCTTGACGACCGCGTGCCACAGCTAACGGGCTACCTACGTGTTTTCAGCCTGCACTCTACACCATACCTTTGCCGTTACAGAGAAAATATGCTTCGAAAATGTTTCACACATTAATATTTCAACTAAGTACTGTGATTTTTTTGTCATAGTTTTGGCTTGCGGATAATTCTGTGAAACCACTGGTCAGAAGCGGAAAACAAGCATTGCTACTATATATAAAAACAAATACAGTTTTCTGGTTGTGTTGATCACTGTTACAACCGGCAGATTCCAAGAATCCATACATATTATGAAAATCGTTGTACATACGCGTGTGTGTATGTATGTTCCACATCTCCTCCTACACTGATAGACCGATTTCAACTAAACTTGGTACATATATACGTCACCGTCAGGTGATAGTCTCTGTGGGCTTAGGAACCACCAATCAAAGGTGGGGAGGGGTTGGGGTCAGGGTGAAAAAGTAGCATAGCCCACCACCCATGATTTCCCAGACTTTATTTATTCCGTATTTGAGAATGAGAGCACTTCGTGACTTGCAACAACTTTACACATCAAACCTTTACGAAAGTTTATCTCGCTGACAACCCCTACAAAATGGTTTAAGGAAAAATGTTCATCGCTTACTACTTTTCCGCTGTTCACACACTACAAGTACCGCAGAAGGTATGACCTCATAGTTTATTTATTCTTTACTACTACTTGTATTCGCGACACATTTTACATACATTATGCCAATACACTACTAAATGTGAGTGCAAAACTGTAGCATCGTACGATATATACTTCAGGAGATAAGATGACATAAAGAATGAGATGGTGAAAAACTGCCGCATCATGCATGACATTAAAACTTATTACTTCTTTGCTGCTAACTTTATTCGCAATCAATTTTGCAGACAGTATCCAAAATGCCGCTGAATTTACTTATAAAATTATATCACTGTCCGACACACAATTCAGGAAATTTTATCTTGTGACTGGTTTGTTGCGGCCCGCTACGATCTCCTCTCCTGTGCCAACCTCTTCATCGCAGACTAGCAAACTCCGTCCTCAGTTATATGCTGAATGTATTCAAATCTCTGTCTTCCTCTACAGTTTTTGCCCTTTACAGCTCCCTCTAGCACTATGGAAGTCATTCCCTGATATCTTAACAAATGCCCTATCATTCTGTCCCTTCTCCCTATCAGTGTTTTCCACATATTCCTTTGCTCTGCGATTCTCGGTGGAACCTCCTCGTTCTTTACCTCATCATTCCACCTAATTTGCAACACTCGACTGCAGTACCACATCTCAAATGCTTCGATTTTATTCTCTTCCGGTTTTCCCACAGTCCACGTTTCACAACCATACAACCATTCTCAGAAATTTATTCCGCAAATGTGGCCTATGTTTGATACTAGTAGACTTCTCTTGGACAGGAATGCCCTCTTTGCCATTGCTAGTCTGCTTTTGATGTCCTTGCTCCGTCCGTCATTGGTTATTTTGCTGACTATGCAGTAGAATTCCTTAAGTTCATTTACTTTGTGGCGATCAATGCTGATGTTAAGCGTCTCGTTCTCATTTCTGATACTTCTCATTACTTTCGACTTTCTTCGATTGGTTCTCAGTGCATGTTGTGTACTCATTAGACTGTCCATTCCATTTAGCAGATCATGTAATTCTTCTTCACTTTCACTCAGGTTAGCAATGTCATAAGCGAATCGTATCATTGATATCCTTTCAAATTGAATTGTAATCCCACTCCTTAACCTTTCTTTTATTTATCTCATTGCTTCTTCGACGTACAGATGAACAACAGGGGCGAGAAATTACATACCTGTCTTACACTATTTTCGATCCAAACGTTTCGTTCTTGGTCGTCTCTTGTTATTCCCTTTTGACTCTTGTACATATTGTATATTACCTGTCTCTCCCTGTAGCTTACCCCTATCTTTCTCAGTATTTCGAACATCTTGCACCATTTTGCATTGTCGAACGCTTCTTCCAGCTCGACAAATACTTTGAACGTGTCTTGATATTTCTTTAGTCTTGCTTCCATTATTAACCGCAACGTAAGAATTGACTTTCTGGTGCCTTTACCTTTTCTAAAGCCAGACTGATCGTCAGGTAGCGCATCCCCAATTTTCTTTTCAATTCTTGTGTATATTATTCTTGTAAGCAACTGGGATGCATGAGATGTTAAGCTGATTGTGCGATGATTCTCTCACTTGTCAGCTCCTGCAGTCTTCGGAATTGTGTGGAAGATATTTTTGTGAAAGTCAGATGGTATGTTACCAGTGTCATACATTCTACACACTAACGTGAACAGTCGTTTTGTTGCCACCTCCCCAATGATTTTAGGAACTCTGATGTAATTTTATCTATCCCTTCTGCCTTACTTGATCTTCAATCTTCCAAAACTATCTTAAATTCTGGTTCTAACACTGGATCCCCAACCTCAACTAGATTGACTCCTGATTCTTCTTCTGTCACATAAGACAAACCTTCCTCATCATAGGGGCCTTCAGTGTACTCCTTCCACGTATCCGCTCTCTCCTCTGCATTTAACAGTGGAATACCCGTTACACTCTCAATGTTATCACCCTTGCTTTTAATTTCACCGAAGGTTGTTTTCACTTTCCAATATGCTGAGTTAGTCCTTCTGACAATCATTTCTTTTTAGATTTCTCCACATTTTTCATGCAACCATTTCGTCTTAGTGTCCCTGCACTTCCTATTTCTTTCATTCCTCAGCGGCTTGCATTTCTGTACACCTGAATTTCTCTAAACTTTTTCTACTTCCTTCTTTCATCAATCAACTGAAGTATTTCTTCTGTTGCTCATGGTTTCTTCACATTTATCTTCTCTGCACCTAAGTTTTTCTTCCTAATTTCTGTGGTGCTATTTTTGGGGATGTCCATTCCTCTTTAACTGTACTGCCTACTGAGCTACTCGTTATTGGTGTATTTATAGCCTTAGAGAACTTCAAGTGCATCCTGTCATTCCTTAGAACTTCCGTATCCCACTTCTTTGAGTATTGATTCTTCCTGACTGGTCTCTTAAACTTCAGCCTACTTTCATCACTACTGCATGGTGATCTGAGTTTATTTCTGCTCCTGCGTACGCCTTACAATCTAGTGTCTGATTGCGGGATCTCTGTCTTATCATCATGTAATCTGACTGAAATCTTCCCGTATCACCCGGCCTTTTGTAAGTATACTTCCTCCTCTTGTGATTCTTGAACAGAATATTCGCTGCTAATAGCTGAAATTTATTGCTGAAATCAGTTAGTATTTCTACTCTCTCATTCCTTGCACCAAGCCCACATTCTTCTGTAACCTTTCGTTCTATTCCTTCCCCTACAGCTGCATTCCGGTCCCCCACGACTATCAGATTTTCATCTCCATTTACGTACTGTATTAACCTTTCAGTATCCTCACATACTTTCTCTATCACTTCATCTTCAGGTTGCGACGTCGGCATGTATATCTGGACTATCTGGACTATCGTTTTCGGTCTTGGTTTGCTGTTTATTCTGGCAACAACAACCCAATCACTGAGCTGTTCACAGTAACACTCTCTCCGCCCTACCTTCCCATTCACAACGATCCTACTTCCGTTATGCCTTTTCCTGATATTAGCCTATACTCATCTGACTAGGAATCCTTCTCTTCTTTCCATTTCGCTTCACTGACGCCTATTATATCTAAATTGGACCTACTGCTATGAGAGATTTTCTACCTTGCCTACCACGATCAAGCCTCTGACATTCCACGCTCCGACTCGTAGAGCGTTGTTCTTTTGTTGGTTATTCAGTCTTTTTCTCATAGTCACCTTCCCTTTGGCAGTCCCCTTGCAGAGATCCTAATATGGGACTATTCCGGAATATTTTGCCAGTGGAGAGATCATCATGAAATTCTGTCAATTACAGGCCACATGTCATGTGGATACGCGTTATATTTCTTTAATGCAGTGGTTTCCATTGCCTACTGCTTCCTGATGCAGTTGATCATTACTGATTCTTCCGCCTTTAGGGTCAGTTTCCCACCCCAAGGACAAGAGGGTGTCCTGAATCTCTATCTGCTCCTCCGCCCTCTTTGACAAGGTCGTTGGCAGAATGAGGTTGACTTTTTATACCGGAAGTCTGTGGCAGTCAGTACTGATAATTAATGGAAAATTAAGCGGTTGCGGGTTTAGAACCCGGCACCGAATACATTTTAATTATTAATCAAAGGCGCTACCCCGAAACGACGGGTTACATGCAGAAGGTATGAAGTAATAAATAGTGAGATGAGTGCAAAAACTGCCGCATCGCGCCTGACATTTAAATTTATTACTCCGTTGTGATTGACTACATTTGCAACATTTTCATACGGTATCGACATGTGCTCTTGAATATGGCTACAAACTTGTATCACTGTACGACACATAGTGCAGGACATATGATGTCATAAACATGAAGCATAAGGCAGACGCTGAGTTTTACGGCCTTGAACGCACAACTATAAATAAATATATGTGCAACACCAGGTTTGTCTGCTAGTAAGAAACAAAGTGTTTGCTAGTTTATGCAGCGCAGTATCTCGTAACAAGGACAAGGAATGGTGGTAGATCTAGTAGATCTCGTTCTGTTGGCACATCGGGTAAGCAGGATTGAGCGTTGCGACGACTAGAAGGTGACTGAAACAAACGTGCGAAGACTGGAGTCGATGGCGACATAAGCGATGCTCTTGTGTTGTTACTTTCTGCCTATCAGTAGAGCGAGTGCAGGACCAGTAGCACAGACTCCTGGTTCACCTGACCCTAACCCTTACATTTTTGATTAAGGTGATTTAAGGCAGTGGTGCGTTTACACATCGCGACTGTCTCTCTCATGCGTGTGATGAAATCGGAGGGAGGTTTAACGTGTTTGCATTTCTTCCTGAATGTTGGAGATAGGGCACCAAAGGCTGCGTATGGATGAGTGACCCCACTTCGAGCACTTAGTGAAACGTTCCTTTTGTTCGCCCTCTGTGCTTCCGTGGCATCGCGCGTACTCCCACTCGTCGTCAGGAGGAGCGTACCTACTCTTCCAGTGGTCACGTGCGTAAATCCTAAGGTCAGCATTTTAGTGCCCGTGTTTAGTAGATACATTTTTCTTTTTTTGGTCCATACTATCTCCTCTCAAAACATGGACAGCAAAGAGCTTCTAGTGAATATATGTAGTTTACTGTGTCGAAGATAAACAACTGTTCATAGCTGTTAAGGAACTCATTTTGGTGCCCGTGTTTGCTAGACGGCTTTTTCTTCTTTTGGTACGTCCTGCCACCTCTGAAACTTTGTCGACGGGGTTATGGTTGATCGTGTTTATCTCAGGTACACAGTTGTGTCTACCCAAGAATTGCTTTTACGACAGTTAAGGAACTGCAGTAGGTGGAAAAACTTTCGTTTTACGCCAGTACCTTCAGTATCGCATACATTTCTGGATATACACAGAAAGTCGTTAGAATGAATATCCCAGAACACACTGTGAGCGAAATTCTCCAAACAACAAAAGAGTCGCTTTGATTTGAAGCATCAGTTTGTGCTAGAATGATGTTTATCTAAAACATTGTGAAAACTTACATGTGTAAGTGCTGCCTTCTTAATAAGTCGAGGTGGTTTTAATCTATAACAGAGATGTAAAATGTTGATAAACATCAGCGCAAGAGACTTCTTTCCCCACATCACGAAATATCACATTAACTGGCGATTGTTATACTGGTAAACAGAAACAAAAACTTTTTATCAGCTGCAGGAAGAATATATACCTGGAACAGAATTCGTCCCTAAATCCCGATGTGATTTAGAATTTCTGTATCGGTCTCAGTTTTCATGTAATAATTTTTGTAAATGCTTAAGATAACCTATGTATTGTATGTACATAGAAAAATGATACGGCCGCACAGCGAGATTTCCAAATGCTAACAGCTATAAAACTGGCCAACACACAAAACAATCAGAGATATGAGTAACATAAGAGTAAATGAAAAAAAAAGAATCATATCTAAAATATTTCATGTTTAGCTTCGCTAAAGGAGCGTCGTAAGAGGCAGTAGTAATCATTCAACGTTACTGTACTCCATTTTCCTTGATAATCTGAAAAATCTGTCTTGGTGGAATCGTTCTCCAAGCTCATCACTAAGGTTTTTCAATAAGAAGCCCAAATGGTCACAAAATAATTTCTGTTTGCATGTTACATCCTATAACGTGGTATGATCTTAGTGGAATCTTCACTTAGTGGTAGCCTATACTACAGTAGCAGTACATCGAAGCACACCACTTGGTTTGTGAGTTGACACAGCTTCACATAAGCAGCGACTCTTTAGTTTAAATCTTAAATTTCACGAGTTTGTGCATTTACCGTGGACAGTTCGGCATTTCAACAACTGTTTAGAGAATATTTCCACAGTCTTTAGTTTGGATTGCAATTATGATTGCCGTGTTCAGCGCAAACTGAGTTGATCATCCCTCACTTAGAGCTCCAGGTGGCGCTGGCTTCAGTTGCATAGCTTGTGGCTCGTACCAATGGTCAGCACCAAGGGCAGTGAAAGGCTTTCCAGTGGGGCGATCGAATGGCCTCTCCAGTTCATCTGATGCACATGTTTCAGGTGCTGTCTGTGTCCGATAAACATCCTGAGCCAGACGCAGTTACTTCTACTGTTCAGGAGAAGCCTCTCAGTCTGCAAGATGTGGACAGTCACAGAGGATGGGATTACTTGTAGTTGGGAGCTCCAGCCCTACGCGCACAATGGGGCACCTTAGAGATTTGGTTGCTAAGGAGGGGAAGGAACCCAATATGCACTCTGTGTACACTCCGGGAGGAGTCATTACAGCTGTGGAACAGGTGCTTTGGAATGCCTAGAAGAACACAGGGTGCAGCCAATTGCAGTTGGTGGCTCATGTCGGTACTAACAATATGTTTCGCTTTGGATCGCAAGAGGTTCTCCCTTGTTTCGGGAGGTTAGCTGAAATGGCAAAGACTGCGACATGAAGGTGAAGCTCATCTGTAGCGTCATTGACAGGACTGAGTGCGGAATTTTGGAGCAGAGCCAAGGGGATGGTCTAAATCAAAGTCTCAGATGGGTCTGCGACCATGTTTCCAGCAGATTCCTCGACTTGCACCCAAGGTAGTGGGTTTTCTGGTTCTTCTTAATAGATCAGATGTCCAGTACACACAGGAAGCGACTACATAGGTAGTGGGGGCTGTACAGTGGGGCTAGGAGGTGTTTTTGCGTTAGAGTGTCTCGGGAAACTACAGACAGGGCGTCAGTCTAAAAGGGTGCAGGGCAAACACAGGACGAGGTAGGACTAGCAAAATAGGTTTTGTAGTTGTAAAAAGGTAGTAGTTGTGTTAGGAAAGAACAGATCTTCAAGTGATACCAGAACACAATGAACCTGTGAATCAACGTGCGTGATTTATTGCACAAAACTAGGAAAATGCAACAGGTCTACTAAAGACACTACGTACACTATGCATGTCCGTCATCTTCTGGAGTATTACCATGCGGTGTGGCATCCGCATCATTTAGTATTAAGGAGAACATCGAAAACGTTCAAAGAAGAGCAGCTCGTTTTATGTTATTATTAGGGGAGAGAGCGAAGTGGATATGATGCACGAATTGGGGTGACACTCATAAAAAAATGGCGTTTAACGTTGCGGCTGGATCTTCTCATAAAATTTCTATTACCAACCTTCTCCTGAAAATTCAAAAATATTTTACCGTGCCGACCTACATAAGGAGTAATGTTCATCACAATAAAATAAGAGAAATCAGAGCTCACACGGAGAGATTTAAGTGGTCGTCTTTTCTGTTCTCTGTTCGAGACTGGAACGGTAGACAAATAGGGCGAAGGTGGTTCGATGAGCCCTTTACCAAGCACTTAATTGTGAATTGCAGAGTAATCATGTAGATGTAGATGCAGATGTAGATGTAGTTCTTGGTTGCTTGAGATGTTCTTTCAGAAGCTTGTGAAAGACAGTCGTCTCATTCTTTCAACATCACTCAAGAAATAATGCAAAACGTCAGACTTTCGCCCATTAGCGCCAGAAAAGTCTTTCGTTAACTTTTTCCGTTATTGCTTTTAACTTGTCTTCTCTGAAAAGGAAACTTTGAATTGAATAAGCAATTTTTACCTTTCTAATTTTAAAATAATGTATACCATAACACATATGTAACACTAAGCACTACTGGGGGCAAAACATACATTCATATGAAAAAATTACATATTTTTGTAGCAAATGAAATATATTGAAAATGAATACAAATTACGAATCAAGAGCAAAAACAACAAATTAGTTGGTATGATGAGCAGTAAAACGTTCAACGTACAATTCCACATTACATGTCCTGGACTCGGTATGTCTCACAGTTTCTTCCACCGCATAGTCTTGTTTTCTGAGGTCCTATATTTTCAGAATCGTGTGCTTCATTCCATGAAATTGGAGCTCATCTGCTACAGTACTGGATGGCAGGATTCGCTCAGACCATTTCGGTGGCTATAGACGTTCTTTGTTGTCCAAGAAATGAATAAAAGTCCAGTCCTGTCATGTGTACTGTTAGTGTAGCACTGGGCCCAAATGGATTAACTCCTAATTTGCGATTCGACAGATATCCCTTCCTTCATTTTTACTTCTGGGTTCTGGGAAACTTCTCTCGCAAATAAATGAATATACATGAAGTTTCGTTCATGTCTCTTACAAAAGTTTGGATGAGACCCAATTTAATGTGCGGCGGTGGTAAATACACGCTCATGGGGCTTAACAGGAGGAATGTTCACCACGTTCTTCTATCCTGGCAGTATTTATTCCGAGAAGGCCATCTTATTCCAAGACGGTTTATTTTTCTGTTTCTGCTGTCCAATTCTCATAGATAGCAGCAGTGTTTTGTGTTTACGAGCTGCATGCCGAGAAGAAATGTGCTTACCTTGAGATAAGTACATATATGCAATCTGGTTTTTTTTTTTTTTTCGTACTGGATATGTGCGACTAACAGTTTCAAATTCTCTCTTCTCGTCCAGATTAACTGCTCGAACAGAGGGCAGTTAGTCCACGTTGAAGAAGTACTGTTTTCAAGCTAACTTTGCTGGAATCTAAGAACAAGAGCCACTCATTTACACCGAACTAGTGACTAATGGTCTCCGTAATGGGATCGATATCATTAAAAATGTTGTTTTCTTGGAAATTGCGTTTATTTTTGTCAGACGAAAATGACATTTGTTGCGAGGTCGTTGGTTCCGTCTAAATAATGGGAACAGTGAGGGATATCTGACGTAATGACACCTTCCTTGGAGAAATATTTAAGAAAAAAGCTGGGCTATTTTGATTCACAGTCACTTTGCGATTCCGGGTCGGCATACATATCTCCTTCAATGTAGTCTGTGTGATCGTCACAGTCGCATTCTCAGGAGGTATTGGTATAATAAGTTTTTTCAGCGACAGCCGGTAATCATGTGCTAAAGAGCTACAGAAACTATAATCATCGCACTAAAATTATGCCATTTCTCTTCGAAAGCGAGCCAGAAACCACACTAAAATTATCCATTTCTCGTAGAACGTATGCTGGTATGCAAGCAAAATGGATGACACCATATTTTGTGACACATTCTCCGCAGTAACTGGTAACCACTGTTTCGGGTTCAAAAATGAATGCTGTCGCACTATTACCCACTCGGAGAATGGACACAGCTGTCTGTGTTCGACTGTACATGATCTTATGTGACGTTATTCCTGCCGACATCATCTGGGCTGCAGTCCGTGCATTACTACACCAGTAGAGGGCAGTATGAAAAAAACACTGGAGGTACCTATACCCCAGCAACACCATCTAAGCTCTGACCAAGCGGCCAATGAATAGTTAGAACTGTTCCACCCGCGTGCAGGTTTACGAGTATATTTCTAATGTTTTTGTCTCATTGAAGATTTACCAAAAGCACATTACCCTTGGTAAAATTTCTTGTAAGCAGTGTAAATTAATTATATACCTGCAGTAAAAGCCTACAGCAGATACTAATATAAATAATAATATTGTCAAATGCTTGTATTCAGCGTGGACATGTGGTTAGAGATGTCGAGTTACGGAAAGCAAGAAAGTAGGTTTGCATCGCATTGTATGCTAATATCTTTTTTTCCTCTTTCGTGTTCGTAGCTCGTGTTTACAACATATTCGGGTACCAGTAATGTCGCAAATAGTTTGACATTTTATCCGAATACCTTGTGAATTGTGCCGGTGTGGCTGGACAGAGGGACTGAGATGAACATGGTAACCGACGCTGAGGATTTCGACTCCAAAGTTGTAGATAAATTCGGCAGCAGAAAATAGCGAAATGCGGACGCCTCTGAGGGGTACTACTTTTTATTTTAACATATTACTTCGTGAATTTTGTTTCTTGTTTATTTTCTTAATATTGTAGCAGATTGGTAAAATTTTGGAAGAGCTGGCACTTGAGGGACATACTCGCCTTATAGCAGACAGCAAGATCTAATGCAGTTTTCCTTGTTTCCTAAGTAGTTCCATTTATTTTTGTCAGGTGAAAATAACATTCTGTTGTGTGGTCTGTTGGTTCCGTCTCAATCATGGGAAAAATAAAGGACATTTGACGCCAGACTACAAGCTGACCATTGTGACAAGTCATTTTACTGCAGAAAGTTATTATATTTATGACTCTGGTGGCCCAGACGTTGCGATTAACTGCAGCTATCAAAATATCAGCTCCACGCAATGTCATGTGAAGCTTATCTAACGTAAACCGATCTATGTGATTGTAATAAGTATACTCGAGAAAATGAATCGCACCTTTTGCTCAAATAGTGTTTAGTTAGTGCTGTGAATGTAACATGTGCGTTTCGTTAGCATCATTGCGTGTGTGTGATCAGTTTTTGGTGTGGTTATCATATGTGATGATGCACGAAATAAAAGGGCCAGACCCAGGATTCGGGATCCAAATTATCAATAATGAAAGCTGGACAAGGAACTGGAAGTGAATTAATTGTCGTGGCAGTTTGGTAAAGGCGAGCGGTTACGGCATAACGTTGAGGGCTCTGATTTGAGGAAACCATCTATAACGCGTGAAGTGTCAACTATCAAGTAATTTTAATCGGACGATAGTTAAAAATACTAATTTCACTGTTGTCACTATGTGGTTACAGTCAACAAACAACATTCTACGAGTGTAGCATAAGGAAACCCTGTTTTTAAAGTTACTGTGAAAATGTAGTTACGTTGCATTCCACGTTCTGTCACTGTTACATTTGTCATACGAAAGCGTCTTCTATGAGAACTACGCATTCTTAAACCAACATATGTCATAATTTTATAAGTATGGTATTGCATATTAGTGTGATGATGGTGTTCAGCGGTACAACTCTTGTATATGAATTTTTTGGTCTGCGGATACTAAATATGATTTTTTCTGTTTGTTCAGCCTTCCAATTGATAATGCTTGAAATAACCGAAACGGTTCAAGATAAATGAAATATATACAGCTGATGGCAAATAAAATGTTTTTCTGTAAATATCTCACAGCTGTAACCAGTTGCGTACGCAAATGTTTAATGCTAATTGTTGTGAGGGTGTATGAAGAATGAAAGGCAAAGACATCGTCAATTATGATAACAATACAGTACTTCTCGCTTGCACTTTATACGTTTAATGTAGCAGAGAGAGAGAGAGAGAGAGAGAGAGAGAGATTTCTTACTATTGTCTATTTAGAAGGATGAATCGAGATGACATCGATTGCATCGATTCTATACTGTTTTATTCATAGATACCTCTGAGGTTTCAGCCGATGACAGCGCGAAAACTACGTATACTTACCAGTGTGCAAAGCGTACTTCCTAGTCTGGATCAGTCTCACGCGCTATAGCGTAGCTGTGGGGCGCACAACTAGAGGCATGCTTGTGTAGACAAATCATCCGCTCCGAACTGTCGTATCGAATTAGCGCACGCCAGTCGATAGGCAACCTAATGAACAGATGTCCAATGCGGGCTGCTGGCTGTGCGCCTTCCCTAGCAGCAACAGCGGCGACCTGAATTGATTTCACGCACGTAGAGACGTTTCCGCATCAAGTACGGTCCTGTACTGAGTACTTGTAGAGTGAGTTCAGAACCTGGAGAGAAGCTCTGTCCACTGATGTCTATTTTTTACTTGTCTTGTATTCTTTGCACAGTCATCTGAAAACTGGATATATGAATAACCCTTCATTTAGAATAACGTTGGAAGAGGAAGGAGGAAGATAATAAGACATCACCGCCGCCTTCTAGAATCAGTCAGAGAGTATCATATCTGTAAGTAGTATAGCAGATCTTTTGAAAGTCAAAAGAAATAGCTATTAGGGGGTATCTGTGCTGGAAACACTGTTGTATAGCCGGCTTCAATAGGGTTAGGTTATCTACATACCGAAAACGATTATGAAGATTACTGTATTCTAAGGTCTAAGGAAAGAAGCAGTGAAGTGTAGATCTCAGGGTCATTCCTTCACAGCTGGAGAGGACAACATCATATATATAAGGCGAAACGGCCGAGGATACCTTCAGTGCAGATGCACACCAAGCTCCAACTCTTTCGGCAATCGGCGAAACGCCGCCCGTAATGAGAATAATGTGCAAGGAGCACTACATTAGTAGCGTGTGGATAAGTTGAGAATTTGAGTCTAACGGGAGGCATGCCAGCATAGCCCGTGCAGTTGCATTGACTACTGAGTCAGTATGGCTCACTGATCTGAGCATCTGTCTAGTAAATAGGAGACGTGGGTGCAAATCCTGATACGGCACAAATTTTTAACTTTCCCCTTTAATTTCAATCGATGCCCGATTCCCACTAGTGTCTGTAATTCCCTTATCTCTTAGCATCATAAGAGGTAAATGATCACATAACCCTTTCGCAGATTTAAACCAAGATGTAAAAATATCTACATTTCAAGAGTCAGGAAACTTTTCTGTTGTCTAGATAAAATTAAAACTCGTGACGATTTCCTTATTTCACCCCTTGAGGCAACGCAGCATGTTGTAGCGGATCCAATCGCGACCTACCAGTTCAAAGGCTGCGGTATTCTCTACAACAGGACAACAGCTGACATCAGCCACAGCCTCTGGTTGTCCACACTGCTAAGTGGCACTCGTCGCTTCCCTTGTGATGGTCCGGTGGATCGAGTTATCCTAGCTGGGTCTCACCTGAATAGTTAGTTGTTTATTCATCCACTGATCAATTAGATGATGACATAAGGCACGTAAACTTAACCGAAAACAGAAACAATTTTTGTGAAGAACTAATTCATGCATACAGTACGATCTTATCATAAAAATACTTTACACAACTCATCAGAACTACATCGTGGGAGGACGACGGTTCAATCCCGCGTCCGGCCATCCTGATTTAGGTTTTCCGTGATTTCCCTAAATCGCTCCAGGCAAATGCCGGTTTCCTTCCCCGTCCTTCCCTAATCCGATGAGACCGATGACCTCGCTGTCTGGTCTCCTTCCCCCAAATAACACCCTGAACTACATCGCGTTCGCGCCAGCGCACACTCGCGTCCGCACACAAACACGCACATACACGCACACACACACACACACACACACACACACACACACACACACACACACACACACACTCACGCACGCACGCACACTTTCGGTTGGCATCAGAAACATGGCGATACTTCCGTCTATTCATCGAATTGTTCCTGTCGTCCCCTCACCCCTTCAGAAGCAGCTCAAGCAGCATCTTACCACCATGAGTGAAATGTTGAGCTCAAGAAGATGGAAAGTGGTTAGAATTTTCCGTCGCAGATCCTGGTCGTAGGATGTTGCCTTGGGAATCATTAACTTAGGACAGTTCATTCTGCAAGTAACTAGCCTGTGTTATCCAAATAATCCTTGACTTCGTAGTATAAATTATTTAAGAGTTGTGCTTTACCTCACTTTTTAAACATTTGTGTTTTAGTGGTATCTTTATTCTCCTTGGCCACTGTCTTGTACGATTTTGTTCCTTTCTATAAAACGGTGTTCTGTTTGTTTGTTTACTCTTGGTCAGTAATTCTAGAAGTTTAGTCTGGCTGTTGTTCCGTGACCATCAATGATGCTGTTTCTGAGATAATTCGTGATGTTCTTGTCGTGCGCGATAGACTTGTGTAAGTACGAAGGTGTGCTGAGAAGAAATGCCTGCGAACTTTTATGTCCAAACTTTCATAGCACTGCAAATAAAAAAAGCTATTAACATTCTACTTCTCTTTTCTATAGGCTACACATTTATTTCTCCACATATTCATCCTGGTGACGAACGCATTTCACCCAACGAGAGACCAGTATGTTGATACGGTCACTGTAGAATGTTTGGATTTGTTGACGGAGCCACAACCACACCGCTTCATCATTGTCAAACTGAAGTTCTCAAAGGTGTTCTTTAAGTTTAACAAGCAGGTGAAAAATGATGGGGTCCGGTCGGGAATGTATAGTTGGATGATCGAAGACATGACAGAGAACGCAAGGCAGAGGACTGTTGCGGATGTCGCGGCGCTCGTGTGGCGACTGGCATTGTCATGCTGGACGAGAGGGTGCTCCATCAGTGGACTAAATCTTCGAAATAGATACTCGATTACAGCACGCTGTTACTCATGCACAGACATAGTTACGTTACAGACCGCCATATTACACGCTGCAGCTTGCGTCAGCGAAGCGGCATAGTCGACCGAGTAATACGCAACCGATACTGAGACCCGAATAAAAAATTTGGAGTCATTACTTTTCAGCACAACCTTGTACACGCATGGTTCAGCGAGAATCCCCACCTGTTGAGACATATCCGTACAGGGAGCTCGGGTACTTCTGTCAGTTATTATTCTATTGGCTTTTTTGTAGTTTGAACACTGTGTCCGAGTTTTGCGTATGTAACCTCCAAAAAAATCATCCCATATTTATAGATGGAATGCATATACTCGTAATAAATGATACATAACTACAACTTACACGCTAATGACAGGACTCTAAGGGCACACCGTAGGATACTGATAACATGAATTACTTTCTGATAATGGCTTGAAAGATGGATTTATACAGACTGACAAATTGTCACTGGACTGTATGCCATCCACCACTCCCCATTGTGTAGTGTCTGCGAGGGCTGAAGAGCATAATGAGAGGTCAAACACATCTTAGTTCAAGCGAATCAAAATATTGAAAATCTGTTACTTCTAAACACGAGCGCAAAACTCTACACTGTGTAAGAAGTTCTGAGTTCCTCCCCATGTACCGACATTGGAAAGGCAGCACTGGTAAATGCTCCAGCGTAAAAAGAACATGAGGCTTTAAAGACCAGGGATGCATTTTTAACTAACGCAGTTGCTTTAAAACCTAGAATAACTAAGACAGGGAGCAACTGACAGATACTGTTTTAGAGTAGCACATTCACAAACAAGAAACCCCTTGAGTGGGAAGTGGCAAATGGCCGATGATGTTTACGGCATTCGACCCCCTCATATTGTCTACCATGCAATATTGGCTGCTAATGGCAACAGGGGGAAGGGGCTGAACTGGAGGTATCCAGTGGTGAGCACAGTATATGGCTACGGAGTGTAGTAGAACTGTTTAGTCGACGAGTAGCTCACAATGGTGCTACAGTGTTAGTGGCGTTGATACAAAGAAGCGCAATGGTAATGATAAACACGGAAAATATGGCATTATGTCTACAACAGTTGCTAAAGCTGAATTTCGCAGAGTGAGGAAGACGTGTCATATAAAATATTACCGTTTCAGCAAGATGCGTCAGAGGAATGTATAGTGGCATACACGCTCGAATGTGTGGACTATGTACATGAGGAGTATAATGATGACGGTACGAGCTTAATAAGTAAATGTGATACTGAAAAAGGCGTCGAGACATGTACTTCATAGTCCTTGTCGGACAGGGAGCCACAAATCCCGTCTCCAATGAAACGTAGTAAAGGACAATCGTTGTGGAAAGTGCCATGTACCCACCGTTCGCCTTGAGTGATCGGCAGTCCCTCAGACACTGAAGCTTCACGGGTTTGCATGTGCACAAGGCGTTGCGTTTCAGGACTGCGTCACACCAAGCAAGACAGACGGTGGGACAAGAGGCACCAGAGGTCCTTCGTACAAGGGAACTATTTCCTGGGCCGTGTCAGGTGTGCGGAACTGGATGCGCAGGAATTCCTTCGCTCCCCGGCTGTATAGAGCGGAGCAAGCCAACACATCGGCAGCTCGCTCCAGCGAAGCTCTGGGCCAATTCACGCGCAGCCTCCTGGCAGCCCACCAGGCAGGGCCCGTTACGACCACAGCAGCGGGACCGAAAGCTCAGCCTCCGTCGTTAGGGATTATCCGTGGCAAAGTCTTCACGCCCCAATACGTTTACTAATTGTGAGTTCCACGAGTATGCGTATTAGGGTCTGATAGTTTGTGTTATTTTTTTCTTGAGAAGAGTTTTCCTTTGTTATTAAATCTTTCCACTGTATTCGTAATAAACCCTTGTTCATGTTAAACTGTGCCCTATTATCTCTTATCAAGCATCTCCCGATGGGAGACATAGCAAAGCACCGGGTAGTAAACATAATTACGTAAATTGGAGATAATTCGCAGCATGGTAAAAAATAAATAAATAAATAAAAAGAGGTTGAGAACAGATTCCGAATAAGTCCGTGCATAATAGTGACCTACTGCGTTATTCAGATCAAATTGCGAGTGGCATACATTACAGTGATTTCAAGGGAGGTTGTAGGTGACTGCATAACTTCAAACAGTGTTACAGAATTGGAAGACGTAAGTTTACGAAATTTCAAACAAAGCGTCTGCTTGACGATGCACAGTAAACTGTGGAATCGGCCAGAAAATTTGTAGATGAGATAAACAAGCTTGTCCCTGAGACATGGCAGGGTTCCTGACGTCGCCTTTCAAATTCCTGGCGCCACTAGCTCGATTTATCATGTGATAAGATCTTTTCTCGAGGTTGTTGATGTGGGACGGGGCGTGTCGCGGCGTGGAGAGCTGGGGAGTGGTAACGTAGCGAGGAGGGCGGTCCGAGAAGTCCGCCCGGTGAGTAAGGCGAGCACTTGCGAAAACGTCTTGGGCACGGAGCCCGGCTAAAGGTTGTGCGCATTTTGTGGGCCGATTTGAATCGGTGGCCGTCTTCGTGTCTAGCCTAGCCAGCCAGCTTTGGGACGTGGCTCACCGATGAGGGAGCTGAAGCCAGTTTAGTTATGCTGAATTCTGGGCCGCCTTTGAAACCTGCAAGCTTTAGCTTCGATTCGTGAACTTCAATTAAGTTTTGGATTTTGAAGCCGTAACTGTTATTCTCTTATTGATACACACAGATCTGTTACAATCATTGTGATTTCTTAGCTGATCTTTTCCCCTCTCAGTTGTTTCCTTGAATTGTGGCTGTTGTTTGTTTTTCCTGAGTTGATACTGGCCTTGTTTTGTTTGTTAACAGGGTATCCTAGGATATCCTAAAGTGTGTGAGACCATAGTGTTTCCTGAACCGGACGATAACGTATTACTTTACTTCACTGTTGCCAGATCTCCCCCTTTCCCCCCCCCCCCTCCCCGCCCCCCGTCGTCGCGCAGTACCAAAAGTCTTCGAACAACAGGTGAGCACCTTTCTTCTGTAATGCGGTCGGGTGCCAGTTTCGGGCATTGCAGACGTCAACGCTCTGTTAATTACATCGCAATGTATTTGGGTTTGGCAGCAAAGTTTTCCTTCGGGCGTTTTGCCGCCGTTGTAGAGGCAGTATCTTGCAGTGACGCGGGCTTGTTATTTGTTGCTTTCACATAATTAACGTTGGTTTGTTAATACTTCTTTTGCCGGTCTGTAGCCAACGGAAACGGCCTTGGAAGGCCGGTACTCTAGTTATAACCTCTCTTGGCCTTCCCGTTTGGTGTAGTCTTGTACTCCCTGCATATAAGCCTTCTGGTGCACCCCTTGTGAGGAGACAATTCAGACTCATAGCTACTTTACTGAAGCAGTTATTCATGAAGGCCTTCTCTGTTTTCTATTTGGTAATTTTACTTAACTGAAGCTGTTATTATTGAAGGCCTGCCTGTTTTCCATTTGGTAATTCTGCTTAACTATAGCTGTTATTACTGAAGCTCAGTCTGTTTTCTATTTGGCAGTTTTACTTAACTGAAGCTGTCGTTAAAGAATGTCGGTCGTTTCCTGTTTTGATAAGTTTACTTAACTGCACCTGTTATTATTGAAGTCCTGCCTGTTGGTATTTGGTAATATTCCTTAACTGAAGCTTTTATCATTGAAGGCCTGCCTGTTTTCTATTTGGTAATTTGCTTAAATGAAGCTGTTATTAGCCGGCCGCGGTCGCCGAGCGGCTCTAGGCGCTTCAGAACGGAACAGCGCGACTGCTACGGTTGCAGGTTCGAATCCTGCCTAGGGCATGGCCTAGGGCCATGGCCATGGCCTAGGGCCTAGGGCCTAATGTGTGGTGTCCTTAGGTTAGTTAGGTTTAAGTAGTTCTAAGTTCTAGGGGACTGATGACCTCAGATGTTAAGTACCATAGTGCTCAGAGTGATTTGAACTATTTGAAGCTGTTATTATTGAAGGCCTTCCTGTTTTCTATTTGGTAATTTTACTAATGTGAACGTGTTATTAAAGAAGGCCTGTCGTTTTTTATTTGGTGATTTCGTTTAACTGAAGCTGTTATTAAGGAAGGCCTACCCGTTTCTGAGGTGTTTATGTCAATAAGGTAGTAAAAGGAAATGACTCATGATGGTAAATGGGCTCTAACCTTTCTCCTTATATCCCTTTATCCATAATTGTAGGTTACAAGCTCATCGTTCTGTAAAGAATTTGATTTCACCTCCGACCAATCGGGATTTGAATAAGAAATGCTTATAAAAGGAACCCTGGAAATTAGAGGTACCAAGGGAGTTGCATCAGAATGACTAACACCAATGGCTTAGCGCATTCGCATACAACTAACTATGCCGATTGTTATTCTGGATGGTAAATTGGCTGGAAAGTTATTTATTGTACTACGAGAAGTTGGAGCTGCTCTGTCCTCTACAGTTCTTTCTCGTGTGTGTTATCTTGCAAGGGCAGTAGGGAACATTTATGTTACAGCAAGCAAGAGTGGGAAAGTGGGTGTAATAGAACTACAACTATGATATGAGCATTGCTTTTGGTCAAGAGTTGCTCAAAATAATTTGCTTTTGCTTTGTTCCTGGTCTGCATTTACAAATCATACCCCTTTACGGCAAATTATCCCACCTGAAAAGTGTGTGACATTGCAATTTATATCACATGCAACCACTGGATAAACTCTGCGTCTAGATGATTGTTGTACCGTCCCTATGAAACACCGCACTATCTGCAACGCCTTATAGGATAGCCAGCTTCACAGTAAGCTCGACCACACACTGTTTCACATGCGGCTGCGTGTCATCATATTCCATCAGTTCTCATCACCCTGTTGCATCAGTATGATTCTATACGCCTTCGTTAAGAGTGAATACCTAGCTGAACGTCCTGCACGATTAGTAACTCCCAAGGAGTTCACCTTCGATTTTGATGGTGCAGACTTCCGTGATGAATGTGGCGCGCCATTTTTCATTCGGTGTTGATGCTGCAAGTTAATGGTTTGTTCTGAACATTTTTTGAATGTCGAAGATTCCATTTTGTGAAGTGTAATACATACATCCCAAAGAGGTTTAATCTCAGCACCTACCGAACACTCATTTTCGGTCGCCCTCCTGATTCACATGACGAGTCATAGGCAGCTGTTATAATTGTAAATACAACACTTTCAAATGAGCCCTACTATAGATTGAACTTGCTACCTCGCACTGAAGGGGTTCCTTGTAAGAAACTGGTCACTAGGGCAGAGTATCAACCGTTTCACATTAACAATTTATGAAGCAGTAATTTTCTGTTTATGTGAAACGTTGACATTCAGGAAGGCGGATTTCAAACTGAAGTCTCTGAGGAGCACAGAAACATGTGAGTAGATAATAGTAAGAAACATTTGATGGAGCAATACTCATTTATGAAAGCAATTAATAAAGTGAAACAGTAGTCTTCTTCCGGCAGGGTATGTTATGGGGATCCCGGCAGATAGACATCTACCAAAGATATTGATAGCAAAAGTGGATGGACTCTGTCCAACATGGTATACGTGTAATGCAGCTTAGCTAAACAGTCTTTAACATTTTATCATTCCAGGATTCGGTTACTTAGCGTGTAACGTTAGTGAAATTGTAGCAGATAGGTATTAGAATGTTGCTAGTAACAAGAAACATGCAAAATTTGAGAACAGTTAATATGAACAGGATACGATATTGCAGTGCCTGAGTTTTTCCGAATTCAAAGTTCCTTCGTACGTGCATGTATGTTCGAAGGAACAGGCACTGCGACTACTACAGCCGTCATGAAATACAGTTGCGAATATGGACAACCATCCGCTGTATAATGGAATGACAACAGTGAAAATTCGTTCCGGATTGGAACTCGAACCCGGATATTCCGTTTATTGAGAACGGTCGCTTAGCATTTGGCTCCTCGAGCACGACTGACGGGCAGGCACAAACTTCAGTGTGTCATCAGCCATGTATGTACAACCTGTGCTCGTACGTCCATAATGTATATTCCCGTACAGGCGGGACTTTTGGCTTGAAAGTCGCTTGCCCAGAGTCGGCGGATAAATACGATAATATTATAGTGCCCGTGTTATTCCGAATTACGAGACAAAGTTCCTTCGCAAATGGATACGGAAGTTTGGGTCCGGCCGCGAGTCGTGCTCGGATAACCAAATGGTATGGCGACTGCCCGCGATAATCGGGAAATCCGCGGTCGAGTCCAGGTCCGCCCCAAGTTTTCATTGTCGTCATACCATTATACATCTGGCGGTAGTCCATATTCGCAACTACGAATACATCTCATGTAATATGAACAGATTGTTAACTAACTACTGCCACACAGGCCTTGGAGGCCCAAAGGTACCGACTGGCCGCCGTGTCATCCTCAGCCCACAAGCGTCACTGGATGCGGATATGGAGGGGCATGTGGCCAGCACACCGGTCTCCTAGCCGTATGTCAGTTTCCGAGACCGGGGCCGCTACTTCTCGATCAAGTAGCTCCTCAGTTTGCCTCACAAGGGCTGAGAGCATCCCGCTTGTCAACGGCGCTCGGCAGAACGGATGGTCACCCATCCAAGTGATAGCCCAGCCCGACAGCGCTTAACTTTGGTGATGCGACGGGAACCGGTGGTACCACTGCGGCAAGGCCTTTAGCAGTAGATTGTTAGCATAATTGAAATTAATGTAGCTGATTGATTAGCAGTCCTTTTAATTTCATAACATTTTCAGGATGTTCTGTACAAAGGAAAGAGAAAAAAATAATTGCCAGAGAGCAGGGTAAACCTTGATAAAATTTCAGACTAAGGTTACTACTAATTGTGGAAATAGGAAATAACTGTAAATGGGGGCTACCCTAAAAAAGGGTACGCAAGTTCATGTGAGCGAAATATTTTGATCAGGCCCGGGTGCTGCGTTCGATATCAAGTGCCCGATTGGCAACCTTCAAAGTAGGCAGTCATGGCGCCCTGCAGCGGTTCTGAGCGAAAAGAAAAGTCAGGCTAGTAGCATCGTGGATCACAGCAAGAAAAAAGATTCTGCTCTGCAAAACCATTGCTATATAATGTCTTACAGAGCAGCTCACTGTTATTTCGCAGCTGATAATTTTACTTAGCATCTTAGTTGGCTAAAGCGGTTGATCGTCTGCCGTTGTGCCTCCCCCGCACGGTGATGAACACGAGAGTAGAGTATGTGGCCCCCACACAGTCTGCAATGAGCAATTTACGTAGTGAGGTAAGGTCGTGCTTTTGGTAGGCTGTTAAAGTCGCTAATTTACACTACTGGCCATTAAAATTGCAGATGATAAACGGGTATTCATTGGACAAATATATTATACTAGAACTAACATGTGATTACATTTTCACGCAATTTGGGTGCATAGATTCTGAGAAATCAGTACCCAGAACAACCGTCTCTCGCCGTAATAACGGCCTTGATACGCCTGGGCATTGAGTCAGACAGAGCTTGGATGGCATGTACAGGTATAGCTGTCCATGCAGCTTCAACACGATACCACAGTTCATCAAGATTAGTGACTGGCGTATTGTGACGAGCCAGTTGCTCGACCACCATTGACCAGACGTTTTCAATTGGTGAGAGATCTGGACAATGTGCTGGCCAGGGCAGCAGTCGAACATCTTCTTTATCCAGAAAGGCCCGTACAGGACCTGCAACATGCGGTCGTGCATTATCCTGCTGAAATGTAGGGTTTCGCAGGGATCGAATGAAGGGTAGAGCGACATCTCGTAACACATCTTAAATGTAACGTCCACTGTTCAAAGTGCCGTCAATGCGAACAAGAGGTGACCGAGGCGTGTAACTAATGGCACCACATACCATCACGCACGGTGATACGTCAGTATGGCGATGACGAATACACGCTTCCAATGTGCGTTCACCGCGATGTCGCCAAACACGGATGCGACCTTCGTGATGCTGTAAACAGAACCTGGATTCATCCGAAAAAATGACGTTTTGCCATTCGTGCACCCGGTTTCGTCGTTGAGTACACCATCGCAGGAACTCCTGTCTGTGATGCAGCGTCAAGGGTAACCGCAGCCATCGTCTCCGAGGTGATAGTCAACGCTGCTGCAAACGTCGTCCAACTGTTCGTGCAGATGGTTGTTGTCTTGCAAACGTCCCCATCTGTTGACTCAGGGATCGAGGCGTGGCTGCACGATCCGTTACAGCTATGTGGATAAGATGCATGTCATCTCGACTGCTAGTGATACGAGGCCTTTGGGATTCAGCACGGCGTTCCGTATTACCCTCCTGAGCCCACCGATTCCGTATTCTGCTAACAGACATTGGATCTCGACCAACGCGAGCAGCAATGTTGCGATACGATAAACCGCAATCGCGATAGGCTACAATCCGACTTTTATCAAAGTCGGAAACGTGATGGTACGCATTTCTCCTCCTTACACGAGGCATCACAACAGCGTTTCACCAGGCAACGCCGGTCAACTGCTGTTTGTGCATGAGAAATCGATTTTAAACTTTCCTCATGTCAGCACGTTGTAGGTGTCGCCACCGGCATCAACCTTGTGTGAATACTCTGGAAAGGTAATCATTTGCATATCACAGCATCATCTTCCTGTCGGTTAAATTTCGCGTCTGTAGCACGTCATCTTTGTGGTGTAGCAATTTTAAAGGCCAGTAGTGTACTGTTCTCACCTCTTCCAGATAGCAGCACCCCCTATTGATTCTGTTCATATTTGTAACCACTGTTTTTATGTTGTGACACGCTTATTTTTATTTATATTTCTTTGTTCTGTGTCATTCACTTTCACATGCGTACCTTGCTCTTTGCTTGGGCAAACCAGTGATGGGTCACTCATAAAATAATGTGTGGGGAATGAAACTCTGGTGTCGTTGTACCTAGTTACGATGGGTAATTACAAAGTTTTAATTATCATGTCGAAAACATAGCGTAATGTGTGTATAAGTCTAACAGTAATACTGATTCCAACCCGCCTAATAGTACACAGCTGATTTACATCTTGGCATTAGAGTATATAAGAAGACGGGTCTAAAGGCGGGCCAGTGTTACAGAGTCAATTCATTGAACAAAAAATAGTTAAACAGTTATTTTTGTTATAGTATTAACGACGCCGGCTGCTCCATTATATAATGCTGATCTTTTTCTTAAATTAGACATTAAGTCACCTCGTTCATATAAATTTACAGGTTTTTTTAGATCCGAAAGTATACGATCGAGTCTTTCGTTCTTTGAGCTCAGAATGCACAATGCTTCATTGAACTAGGACCAATGTACAGCCGGCCGAAGTGGCCGTGCGGTTAAAGGCGCTGCAGTCTGGAACCGCAGGACCGCTACGGTCGCAGGTTCGAATCCTGCCTCGGGAATGGATGTTTGTGATGTCCTTAGGTTAGTTAGGTTTAACTAGTTCTAAGTTCTAGGGGACTAATGACCTCAGCAGTTGAGTCCCATAGTGCTCAGAGCCATTTGAACCATTTTTGAACCAATGTACAGATTCACCGGATTCTTACACATCATCTAATACGTTATAAGGTTCCTGCTAGGTTCCTAAATGAAATAACTATGAAATTGCTAGTCTTGGAAACAAAAGAATTAACCTCCTCAGTTATTTTTCCAAAGTTTATGACCAGTCATGTCTTATGGAATAACGTTCTGGCGTAATTCATCGCTAAAAAAGAAAGTAGTGATTGAAGAAAAGCGAGCAGTAAGGTAAATATGTTGCATTCCAGAAAAAAGCCCTGAATTGAAAATTCGTAATTCAGAAAAATTTTGGTATCTCTTCAAGTAGGTAGGCATTTTAACTGCACCGTCGCAATACATATATTTGCTAATTAAATTCGTCATAAATAATCCAGCACAATTTGAGAAGAACAATGACTTCTATAAGTACAACACTACATTGAAAGATGACCTTCATTAATCAATATTAAAGCTGTCAACCGCTCAGAAAGGAGTTCAATATGTAGCAAAAGAAGTTATGGTCATTTTCACAGTAACATAAAACGTCTGAGAGGCAGCAAGATCAGTTTTAAAGCTAACCTAAAATAATTTCTCCCTGACAACTCCTATTCTATAGAGAAATTTCTATTTAATAGTTGGTAACAGGAAGGGAAAAATTATTTTTAAGTGTAGTTGCACGAGTATTGTGTTCATTGATGTTAATATTAACAATTTGTAAATATCCTAAATGGACTCATTCCGCATCATTTCGCTAAAAGAAACCTTCAAATCTTCTATAGAACATAAAACGAAGGTGAACTATGTTTATCCCCAAGAAGGTTTTAGTAACGCGATGTGACTGCAAATTTTATGGAATGCTACCTAGAGAGAAAAAGCTTACTTTGCGCAACGATTTATAATGGGCACAGAAAAGGTAAGCGGAATTTGCGTGAACCTCGGTAATTGCAAGAAACATTTCAGACTACATGAAAACGAGTAAGTAACGTGGCTTCTAGCCATGTGCTCTGTGACAGGCATGTGGACGCAGTCTGTTAGTAGGGCACGAAAATGCAAAGCATCAAATAATTACACTCTGTATTAAATGAAGAAACTGTGGTTTCTCTACCTGCGCCAACCTTAACAATTACCTCTTGTGTTGAGAAATAATGCATAGAAACACGACGTATAATGTTAGCAAGATTGCCTCTAGTTTTGATATTAATTAAAGCAGGAATTCTAGAATAATTATATCATTGTTAAAGGTAATAAGCACACTCCGCACAGGGAGACTATAAACTAACTGCTAAGTCCAAGTTGGTATCAGTCCATCTAAACACGAATGTAATGCCAAGGAAAAATGATTTAAAAGTATGCTTGAATATAAATCCACACAACTGTCTCTACAACGTAATAAAAGTATAATCAGATATTTTACATCAGTGTTTAGAAAACACGTCGTGCACATAGCATTAAAGAAGTATAAAAAATGAGACAAAGCACATGTTATGCAAGTCGTAAACCAATGACCAAAGCCCATTGGCGGGAAGTGTGACGGAACTGACTGTTCCGTCACTCGGACAGATTATTAGCAAAGAGATTTTATACCTTGCATCGACATTTGCTAGCGTCACAAAGGCCCAAAGATAATGTTCCCATATGGAAGACACACTTTACACTAACGAAAATTTCAATGTGATTCTCCTTCCTAAAGCTTCGGAACAGTAATCAAGAAATTAATTACACGTCAACTACAGGATGTCTATGAATGATTAACGGTATCATATTACAGATGTGCTGGTTTTGCACAGAGTGAAACTGCACCTTACCATACGGTAGCCCACTAACAACCGACCGTTCCATCAGAATGCCAAAACAATAAGCTTCTCTAAGCATGCCAAAACACAAAATGCGATTCAAACACGGTAGCCAGTGTTCTCCGAGAGGCGAGCTGGGATATGCTTGGGCTGCTTAGCCGGAAGCCAGACAGACTGTCCTGAACACCATACAGACTAACCCAAAGAGAAAATATGTTGGTAGCTCGGCTCTGAGCACTATGGGACTTAACATCTAAGGTCAGCAGTCGCCTAGAACTTAGAACTACTTAAACCAAACTAACCTAAGGACATCACACACATCCATGCCCGAGGCAGGATTAGAACCTGCGACCGTAGCGGTCGCGTGTTTCCAGACTGAAGCGCCTAGAACCGATCGGCCACCAGCGGCCGGCTATGTTGGTAACAATAGGTACAGCATTGTATAAGGGACAGAAGAAAAAGAGTTTCCTTTGATTGCGTTGCTGCAGGGTATATACAACGCAGCGCGACTCCGGTGCGGATACATAAGCACCGACGTGTAGGCAGAGGTCAGTGACGAATTCATTTCTATTCGACGGGCATGAGGTAAATGCGGGAACGTGAACTACGACGTTATTACCAGCTACATGACCAACCTGGGATATTCTTTTCTTGGCTCCGAAGGACGAATACCGGTAGAAATTCGTTGGAGGTTGTATGGGGCAGGATGTCTATCGATAACCACCATCGTAGAATGGTGGGCTAAGTTCCTTGCTGGTCACGATTCGACACAACACACCGGTCGGTCTGAAAGGTAAGCCTAATCCATTACGGACAAGTCGAGTGGGAGACGATAGAGCAACAGCTTTACACACCTGTTCCCTGCCCATGCAATTGTCACACCTTCGGTTCCCTAAAACATGCCTTGAAGGGTTGACGATTCCTGCCGGACGAGGGGGTGCAGCAGACCCTTACGGACGTATTCAAACCATAGTACACGATGTTTTACCAAATGATCATCTTCAAGGTGGTGCATCGGTAGGATGACTACTTGAGTGCTCACGGCGATTTTGTCTGTTTGCCATATCGATTCTTGACTGTAGAAACGGTAACTTTTTGATTCCCTTTATATCCTGATGAGCCAAGACATTATGACCACTACCCACCGCGAGACTGAATCCTTCTTGTCGTGCTGCGGTCACGTGATGCGGTAAGGAAAGCATATGAGCGGAACAGGGACAAATGAGTGGAAATTAAAACGAAGAATGCGGACACTCACTGATAAAAGCGACGTTGACAAAGGTCAGGTTGATATGGCCATGGGCCTGGGAACGAGAATCTCTGAAACGGCGAAGCTGGTCGCCTGTTCGCGTACTACTTTCGTGAGAATCTGCGGAAAGTGACTGAAGGATGATAAAATAACGAACAGGTCGTATGGTATTGGACGTCCACGTCTCATCACAAAGCGACGAGACAGGAGGATTGCCCACTGTGGCGGATCTGGCAACAGAATAAAATGATGGTGCAGCCACATGTTTTTTGGAGCACACTGTGCAAAGGCCATTGTTGAACATGGAGCCCCACAGCACACAACCCCTACTTGTTTCCGTGTTGACCCAATGACATCGTCAATTACGACTGCAACGGCGCAGCATCAATGAGCTTCCACCGTGGATCAATAGACATTGGTCGCCTGGTCAAATGAATCGCATTTCTTGTTTCACCAGGTCAATAGTTTGGTCCTTATACGCAGTCATCCAGCCGAATGGCTACTTGAAACATGCAGTGCGCCACAGATTCAGGCCGGCGAGGTCAAAATTATGCCATGCGGTACGTTGAGTTGTCTTTCATGAGACTTGTGGTAGTAATCGAAGGCACCATGACAGCTGTCGGCTACGTGAACATTATTGAGGACCACCTGGATCGCTTCGCGCTTGATGTCTTCCTCTACGGCGACGACATCTTGCAGCAGGATAACTGTCCGTGTTACAAGGTCAGAATCGTGCTGCAGTGGTTCGAGAAGCATGATTTCTTTGGTCATCGGTCCTCTGACTGGTTTGATGCTGACCGCCACGAATTCCACTCCTGTGCTAACCTCTTCATCTCAGAGTAGCACTTGCAACCTGCGTCCGTAATTATTTGCTGGATATATTCCAATCTCTGTCTTCCTCTACAGTTTTTGCCCTCTACAGATCCCTCTAGTACCATGGACGTCATCCCCTCATGTCTTAACAGATGTCCTGTCATCCTGTCCCTTCTCGTTATCAGTATTTTCCGCATATTCCTTTCCTCCACGATTCAGCGTAGAACCTCCTCATTCCTTACCTTATCAGTCCACCTAATTTTCAACTTACGACTGTATCACCACATCTCAGATGCTTCGATTCTGCTCCGTTCCGGTTTTCCCACAGTCCAAGTCTCACTACCATACAATTCTGTACTTCAGACGTACATTCTAAGAAATTTATTCCGCAAATGATGGCCGATATTTGATATTAGTAGAATTATCTTGTCCAGAAGTGTCTTTTTTTCCATAGCTAGTATGCTTTTGATGTCCTCCTTGCTCCGTCCGTCATTGGTTACTCTACTGCCTAGGTAGCACAATTCCTTAACTTTATCTACTTCTTGACCATCAAGTTTCTCGCTGTTCTCATTTCTTCTACTTCTCATTACCTTCGTCTTTCTTTGATTTACTCTCAATCCATACTGTGTATTCATTAGGCTGTTCATTCCGTTCAACAGATCATGTAATTCTTCTTCACTTTCACTCATGATAGCAAAGTCATCAGCGAATCGTATCATTGACATCCTTTCAACTTGGATTTTAATTCCACTCCTGAACATTTCTTTTATTTCCATGATTGCTTCCTCGATGTACAGATTGAACAGTAGGAGCGAAAGGCTACATCCTTGTCTTCCGCCCTTTTTAATACAAGAACTTCGTTTGTGGTCGTCCACACTTATTATTCCCTCCTGGCTGTTGTACATATTGTATATGACCCGTCTCTCCCTATACTTTACCCCTACTTTTTTCAGAATTTCGAACATCTTGCACCATTTTACATTGTCGAACGCTTTTTCCAGGTCGACAAATTCTTTGAACATGTCTTGATTTTTGTTTAATCTTGCTTCCATTATAACCGCAACGTCAGAATTCTCTCTCTCGTGCCTTTACTTTTCCTAAAGCCAAAATGATCGTCACCTAGCGCATCCTCAGTTTTCTTTTCCATTCTTCCGCATATTATTCTTGTAACCAACTTGCATGCATGAACTTTTAGTGAACTCATATTGACGTCTTGGCCAGCAAATTCCCCTGATTTGTACCCGTGGGAATACATGTTGAGCGCCAGCTACGCGCAAGAAAACAACTGGCCCGTCATTTACGGGAAGTGTCTAGCATGAACTGTAACATATCGTGTTGCATACCACCGGAAACCTACCAGGGACTTGTTGAATCCATACCAAGCAGAATCACTGCTGTATTCTGTTTGAAAAGTGGACTAAGACGCTATTAAATATGTGGTCATTATATCTTTGCAGTAAACGTGCGGTGTCTAATCCCAAGACAAATGAATAATGACAGTTGCAAAAGGAACAGCCTGTTTTCAAAGTTTATAGATTTTTCTACGTCCTACACATGTTACTTCATCCTAAACATCTGAGCCGTATACTACCGTTTGGACTTCGATGCATAGGTAATTAGTCATTCTAGGTATTTCGTCTTTCTTCTCTGGAATTTTTCTTGAATCATTAGTGTTCAGACTCACTTGACGCAGCCCGCTACGAATTCTTCTCCTGCGCTAACCTCTTCATCCCAGAATCACATTTTCACCTTACGTCCTCAGTTATTTGTTGGATGTTTTCCAATCTCTGTTTTCCCATACCGTTTTTTTCCTCTAAGCTCCCTCTAGTACCATGAAAATTATTTCGTGTTGTAGTAACCGACGCACCACCATCCTGTTCCTTCTTCTTCTCAGTGTTTTCCATAAGTTCCTCTCTTCGTAGGTTCCGCAGAGAACCTCTTCATTCCTCATCAGTTCACCTAATTTTCAACATTCTTCTATAGCATCACATCTCAAAAGCTTCGATTCTCTTCTGTTACGGCTCCCACACGGTCCATGATTGACTGCCATCCAATATTGTTCTCCAAAATTACATTCTCAGAAGTTTATTCCTCAGATTGTGCGCTATCTTTGATACCAGCAAACTTATATTGGTCAGTAATACTCTCTTTGCATGTGCTAGTCTGCTTTTTATGTCTTCCTTGCTTCTTCCGTCATTTCTTTTCCTTCCAAGATAGCAGAATTCCTTAACTTCGTCTACCTCGTGAAAGCAAACCTGATGTTACGCGTCTCGCTTTTCTCATTTCTGCAACTTCTCATTCCTTTGCTCTTTCTTCGATTTGCTCTCAATCTGTATCCTGTACTCATTAGGCTGTTCATTCCACTCAACAGATCCTGAAATTATTCTTCACTTTCACTGTGTGTTGGAAGCCATCAGCGAATGTCATTGATGTCCTTCCACACTGAATTTTAATCCCGCTCAAGAACTTTTATTTCCGTCATTGCTACTTCGATGAATAAATTGAACTGTAGGGGCGAAAGACTGCATCCTGTCTTACACTCTTGTTAATCCGAGCACGTCGTTCTTTGTCGTCAAGTGTTATTGTTTTTTCTTGGTTTCTTGTATATATTGTATATTACTCATATTTCCCCTATAGCTTACTCCTATCTGCATCAGAATGTCGAACATCTTGAACGTTTTTATATTGCTGATCGCTTTTTCTAGGTCGATGGATCCTATGATCAAAGTTCCATTTTTCTTCAGTCTCTCGTCCGTTATCAAGATAAACATCGGAACTGTGACTCTGGGCTTTTCCCTGTCCTGGATGTAGAATATCCAGTTCTGCTGTCCACGATCGGAAGCTTTCACTAAGTTTGCAAGGGTAATTATGGTATCCCACTTTTTCCATATTTTTTATTTTTCGTTCTATTATTAAGCTACTTTATATTCATGGAGAGAAAAAAAAATGGAAATGAAGCGAGAAGTTTTACATTTTATTTTCCGAAACACGCATAGCAAACGCTTTGCTAACCATGTTGTTCCCATATCCACCCTTTATGTCGTGAAAGTACGTTTCATTAGTACTCGCACAACTAAAAAAAGAGTGTAATTATTTCTGCGTCTCCTCGCTAAACAGCAGGTTCTTTATATGCCTCGTGAGCGATCAGAATTAACGCTGAGTGGCGCACTCGTCACGAAATTGATAACACACACGTCCCAAGTGCGGCGTTTCGTTCCAGTGCGCGGGAGTGGATATCCGATGCCGCATTTGCGATGTTAATTCGCAAATGCAGTGTTACACTGGCGTTTTGAAAATGCGGCAATCGTTTTGCTTCGTTAAGCGGATGAGGCCGATGAGCCTGCCCTGTTGTCCTACCGCCGAACAATTACGGATTATGCAGGTTGTACCAAGCAGGCGGAACTAAAACTGCAGTTTCGAAAATGCAGTACACACCACGTTTTGATTTTCATGTTGCCTACCTGTGTCTGAATCCTTGTACCTTTGTAAAAACATTAAGTAATACTTGATCCCATGTGTTACCGTATATGGCGATGGCAACTTTTGAACCAGGAACAGACAGGGTTTTGGCTTAGTGGTTGCTTCTAAATTCACTTTACAGGGATCAACAAAAATTACCGTTTGTCTTTATGCGCACTTCACGTTTCAGAGGACAGTCTGTGGCAATGTCTGGTAGTAGAAATACAAAAATTGGAACAGTGTTTTAGTACAAGGCTCAACGCCACGTGGAAGTTTATAACGGAGGATTTTAGTAAGTAGATTTTTGTTTAATTAATGAGTTATCTGCATGTATGTCTTATTCTCTTCTCATATAAAACTGGCAAAAATGTAAATAATTATTCTGTATATTTTCTGTAGTCGTTTGAATTAATGTTATGATTGTATATGGTATATATCCAAAAATTTTACTCAGTATTTAATATAATGATATGATCCTATTAGGTATTTTAATAACGTATGTGACATTTTGGTTCTAACGGAAAAATCACATTGGTAAAAAAAAAAAAAAAAAAAAAAAAGAAAGAAAGGAAGACCGCAAGTGACCGTGGGAGAGTAGGGACACTAGGAGAGAGCGTTAATTTCGCAAACTATAATTCGGTTGAGCAAGGATTTGCAGTCAAGAATTAATTCGAACTGTGAATTATCTTGGGAGGAATGGAAGAGAGTAGTTTCGTGGTAGTTTGCTGAAGTAAGTTGACTTGGACACTGTGGACACAGAGTTAGGGAATTCAGTATTCTGATAGCCACAATGTCAAAAGCGTGCAGAGTGTAACTGATTTCAGGCGTTACCTCTCGCCACGGATAAAGCAGTGGCCGACAGTCTTCACTTAACGACCAGGAACAGCGGTGTTTGTGTGGATTTGTGGGACGTACGATGAACGTATCCGTTAGGACAGAGCGGCGAAATTTGGAGTTAATGGGCTATGGCAGCGGACAAGCGACGCGAGTGTCTTTTATAACAGTACGACATCGCCTGCAGCGCCGCTCATGGACTCGTGACCATATCGGCTGGACCCTAGACGACTGGAAAACCGTTAAGTGTCAGATGAGTCCCGATTTCAGTTGGTAAACGCTGCTGGTATGGTTCGAGTGTGGCGCAGACCCCACAAAGCCATGGACCCAAGTTGCTAACAAGGCACTGTACAAGCTGATGGTGGCTGCATAATGGCGTGGACTGTGATTATGTAGAATGGACTGGATCCTTGGCCCAACCGTTCCGACGATTAATGGAAATCGTTATGTTTGGCTACTCGGAGATTGTTTGCAGCTAGCCATGGGATTCAAGTTACGAAACAATGGTGGTATTTTAACTGATGACAACGTGCCATGTCAAAGGGTCACAATTGTTCGCGATTGGTTTGAGGAACTTTCTCGATCACTCGTCAGGAATCCCATCGAATATTTATGGGACGTAATTGAGAAATCAGTTCTTGCACAAAATTCTGCACCAGCAACGCTTTCGGAGTTATGGACGGTTGTAGAGGCAGCATGGCTTAACGTTTCTGCGGGGGGACTTACAACGATTTGTTGAGTGCATACCACGTCGAGTTGATGCACTACGCCTAGCAAAAGGATGTCCGACTCGATATTAGACGGTAACCCATGACTGCTCATGCCGAGGGGGTGGAATGCACGTTGTAGCTGAACAACGGATTGACTTCGCTCATATTCCAACACAGGAAGTGATTTATCTTGTGGTGTAGTCTTCATATTGGTCCTTTCACCGTTTTCGTTCCTGGGAATTGGTCGGTTGGCGTGGAGCAGCGAGGAAATCTCCACGGTGTTTAGTTTGGCCGGGCCCGCTGTGGGCATCTATACAGTGTCGGAGTGTGTGGTGCTGTTCCCAATGCCACAAGGTTCGTGGCTCACCGATCCTGGACATGAAAGTTGAGTTCTGACTTTATCTACCAGCAAGTCACGACTGTTCACGTGGTGTCGTTTGGAGTTCGTTGTCGGCTGTTGGGATATTCCCCCGAGCAACAAAGTGTGTTTTCAAGTTGGCAAATTTTAGCCACCATCTGGTGGAGTTTAACTGTACTTAGTTATTTGAATTGAAGTGCACCAGCGGAATGTTCTGTCTTGTGGCCGGTAACGTTTCGGTTACCTGCCAGGGCCGTTGACGTAAATTAAGGCAGAGTATTTTCCTCATCGTGTTGTCGCTGTCCAGCATGGTGTGTAGTTTGACAGCTCAGAGTATAATTGTTTGTGGGCGCCAGTACCTTCTACGTTTTTCCATTAAACTCCCTGTTGTGCGCTGGTCGGGTGAAGTGGAGGTAATGTTGTCGGTGGGTCCATTAACTGTCTGTTGGTTGGGTTGTCGTTGGATCGGCAATGGTTGAGCTAACTGCCTGTCTCACCTAAGGGAGCGTTAGTGTTTGAATACCAGGCCGACCCTTGGTACTTCTCAGCGCCCTTGGTTGTACTGCCTTTTCTTGTTTGTTTTTGTTGTTTGTACTCCTATGGCTTCTAGCCGATTTTTTACATTAAGGTTGTTTTGCTCTATTAAGACGTCAGATTCTTTGGGCCTTCAGACTAATTAAGGAACTGTTTTAAGATAAGGCCTTGCCTTTTAAAATATCTGATTTTGGTTGAGCTTTAAGTTATTGGTTTTCAGCCTTTTTAAATTTAAGTGGTCTTGTCTTTAAGGCATCAGATTGCACGGTGCATTCAGCTGCTAATTAAGTTCGAAAACTAAAGCAGTGTTTTTTTTCAATATCTTGGCTCTTGTAATGTTTGATCAAATAAAAGGTTGTATGTTCGAGTGTAACTGACAGCCGCTTATTTTGGCCCCTTTTCACAACATGAACTACCTGTCCTATGCTGTGGGTTTAGCAGAGCATCGCATCAATGATGTTTCGTTGAATGATCTGACACTTGTTGATGGACCAGCCTTGAAATCTACAGCAATTTGCTGAACGGTTACACTTCTGTCACACTCAACGGTTCTCTTCAGTCGTCGTTGGTCCCGTTCTTGCAGGATCTTTTTCCAGCTGCAGCGATGTCGGAGATTTGATGTTTTACCGTATTTCTGATACTCACGGTACACTCGTGGAATGGTCGAACGGCAAAACCCTCGCTTCGTCGCTATCTTTCCCATCGCTCGTGCGCCGACTATAACGCCACGTTCAAACACCCTTAAATCTTGATAACCTGCTGGTGTAGCAGCAGTAACTGATGCAACAACTGCGCCGGACAGTTGTTGTCTTATATAGGCGTTGTCAACCGCAGCGCCGTCTTCTACATGTTTCAATACCGGGTGATCAAAAAGTCAGTAGTAATTTGAAAAATGAATAAATCACGGAATAATGTAGATAGAGAGGTACAAATTGACACACGTGCTTGGAATGACATGGGGTTTTATTAAAACCAAAAAAATACGAAAGTTCAAAAAATATCCGACAGATGGCGCTTCATCTCATCAGAATAGCAATAATTAGCATAACAAAGTAAGACAAAGCAACGACGAAGTTTTTTACAGGAAATGCTCAATATGTCCACCATCATTCCTCAACAACAGCTGTAGTCGAGGAATAATGTTGTGAACAGCACTGTAAAGCATGTTCGGAGTTATGGTGAGACATTGGCGTCGGATGTTGTCTTTCAGCTTCCCTAGAGACGTCGGTCGATCACGTTACACTTGCGACTTCAGGTAACCCCAAAGCCAATAACCGCACGGACTGAGGTCTGGGGACCTGGGAGGCCAAGTATGACGAAAGAGGCGTCTGAGCACATGATCATCACCAAACGACGTGCGCAAGAGATCTTTCACGCGTCTAGCAATATGGGGTGGAGCGCTATCCTCCATAAACATCGTAAGTTCCAGCAGGTGTTTATCAGCCAGGCTGGGGATGATGCGATTCTGTAACATGTCGGCGTACCTCTCACCCGTCACAGTAGCTGCCCAGCGCCATCTGGTGGACATTTTTTGGTTCTAATAAAACCCCACGTCATTCCAAGCATGTGTGTCAATTTTTACCTCTCTATCTACATTATTACGTGGTTTATTAAGTTTTCAAAATTATACTGACTTTTTGATCATCCGATATAATTGTATTTGAATACGCATGCCTATATCAGTTTCTTTGGCCCTTCGGTATATGTAGATGTATGCATCATCAGCACGATGGATGCCTGACGGAAAACTCATTTGTGGCTGGAAAAACGCTCACCCAGTTCTTTGTTGGTCGCTGGATAGATTTCATCAATTGGCTCGCGGGTTCGCCTGATTCGAGTCCAGCGGAACCTTTTCTCTGGGATAAACCCTAAGATGAAATATATCCACAAGTACCGATGATCCAGGAGGATTTTTTTTGCTACAGCCTATACACTGACGTCTAAGGAATCTCTTTACATTGCCCATAAGTCCTTGCAACAGCTACTGCTTATGTACATGCACTAGATGGATGGCATTTACAACAACTGAGACGCTGAGAACCATAAGGGCCTAAAGCACACCCTCATCGAGTCTACATTTGAGTAAATGGTAGAGAAACCAGCGTGACAGCTTTTCGTGAATGTTCATGTATTCAGCGTGGGCCTAAAGCACCATAATATTAGAAGATGTCAGAAGCATTACAGTTTCACAGTTGACGTTGATGTGCTTTAAGCCTTGTACTTCTCAACACTTTAATTGATAGTATAAGTGGAATTTGGGGGAAATGTTTACCATTACATTCTTTTGAGGTTTCCTGTTTGTTACTGTTGTTGACCTAGTTTTTCAATGTATGTGTGTATTTTGAAATTGAACTCAAGACACGCAGTTATTATTTAACAATCTTTATGCTTCAGTTCCCTTTTTTACTCATCCATTAAATTTTTTACTTGTAGGTATCTTTGAAGACTCTGGTAGAAGTAAGAGCAGAACCGTTTCCGTCTTTAGCTGGTAAAGTGTCCTGAGAATCAGCGTTCTTTTTCTCCCAGTAGGAGAGTCAGTCCACTCATAGTTAGCCGAGTGTGATTAGTTTCAGTTTTAAATTAAATTTTTCCCTACCATTCTACCTCTGTAATTGGGCCCTCTCAGCTGCCTCAAGTTGGAGCTCCCCATCAGCCCGAATTCGGTATAAGACTAAGAATATGACCTCTATAATTAATATAGCAATGAAAAGAGTATATTTTGGCGAGAACTTTTTCACAGTTCATTTTGGGGGAAAGCATAATTACGACGTGTTAAACGGTTTCGGGAACACTTGACGTGAACAGCTCAGGTGAGTAATGTATAATCGTACCAGCGTTTCGATACGCATGCTTTTCGGCACATCGGGAGTCCACTTACATCTGCCGCTGTTATAACCCAAACAAGCAGTTCTCCTACTCCAACATGTTCTCGGAAATCCGACACGTCATGTGGTCCCATAAAAATAATCCAGCGGAGGAAATCCGATGACAGAATGAGGTGATGCAGTCGGTAGCACACCGGACGCACATTCAGGACGAGATAACTTGGAAACACCATCCAACAATCTTGGTTCAGATTTACCACTATTTCTCTAAATCGATTAAGGGGGATGCCGGGATGGTTCCTTTGAAAAATGGAGGACGCACTTCCCATCCCAATCGTTGTCCTATCCAAGTTGGTCTTGTTCTAATGAGCTCGTTGTCGATGGAATGTTATTCCTGAAACTTCCTTTTTCTTTCGAATATAGCGACGGAGTGGGGCGCACTACTGGATTCAGCCTCAGTCCCACAGTAACCTCAGACTTAATTTACCTTTATCGTTGACCCAAACGATTATGAACCGAAGGATCATATCTAAGTGGTTTTCTGTCATGTACAGTACACAGATTTTTTTGAATATCTTCCAGTAAGTGTTTTACTTCATCTTGGTTCTAACATATGGTACAGTGCTGCGAGCTTTTACCGAACTTGATCCAAACCGACACCATATTTACTTTTCTTCCCGGTTCTGTTCACGAAAGTTGCCAGGAACCATGACTGTCGGTAAATCTCCGTGTGAGGTCTAATTCCTCTAATTTTCCCATGTTGATCTTTTCATAAGACGTATGTGAATCAAAATGTTATGCAAAGCTTCTTAGACCTACGCTCACTAACGTGCATCGTGATCCAACATGCCTGTCTTGTAGTTTGTGGAGTTTACTGAGTTTCTAGTGCCAAGTAAAAGATCCTGTATCAAGCCGCGGCGCTCTTCGTTGGGTCTTCCCCACGTCTCCTATTAGTTCTGCTGGATAAGCGTCCCAGGCTGATGAGCAGTTCTCAAGAATCAGTCCAAGTTTACGGTAAGCCGCTTATTTCGCGAATGAATTACATCTCTTTCAACTTCACACAGTGAACCAAAGTCTGGTATCTGTTTTTCTTGCTATTTGTTTTACTGTGGACATTCCATTTTTTGTCGCTTTGGCTGGTTAGTACGATACGTTAATTACTGTAACTGTAATGTATCACGAATAGTATAACAGAGGAAACGTAAATGATCAGTTGGTGAAAATTGGTCGAAACTGAAATGGAATAAAGTATTTTATTTCCAACAACAACAACAATCTAGTTAGAAAATACTTAATAACTTCTCTAGGAACGCCAATGGTATCTACTGCTGGGCAGTAATTCATCTAACTTTACTAATGTATTTGAAAATTATGCATTTTGCTTTAGAGAGTTGCTCTTCGGTTTCTGTGAGAGTAACTTGATCGGCAGCACATAAAATAGAAAGACAATCCGTGCCGTAAGAGAGGAATGAGGTAATTATAATGAGGTGACAAAAGTCGTAAGATACCTCCCAGTATCGAGTCGGCCCCGCTTTTTCCAGGTGCAGAGCAGTTACTCGACGTGGTATGGACTCAACAAGTCATTTGAAGTCACCTGGAGAAGTACTGAGCCGTGCTGGCTCTATAGCGGTTTGTAATTACGAAAGTGTAGGCCATGCAGGATTTTTTGCAGGAACTGACCTCACGATTATATCCCATAAATGTTCGATAGGATTCGTGTCGGACGATCTGGGTGGCCGGTCATACGCTCAAATTGTCTAGAATGTTCTTCAAACCAGTCACGAAAAATTCTGGCCAGGTGGCATAGCGCATTGTCATCCATACGATATTCCATCGTTGTTTGTAAATGGCTGAAAATGGTCTCCAAGTAGCCGAACATAACCATTTCCAGGTAACAATGGTTCGATTGGATCAGAGGACTCAGTCAATTCCATATAAATTCAGCCCACACCATTTCGGAGTCACCTCCAGCTTGCACAGTGACTTGTTGACAACCTGGATCCATGGCTTCGTGTGGCCTCCGCTGCCCTCGAACTCTACCGTCAGCTGTTATCAACTGAAATACGGTCTCATCTGACTAGGCCGTGGTTCTCCAGTCGTTTAGGGTCCAGGCGATACGGTCGAGAGCGCATGAGTGGCGCTGTAGTCGATGTCACGCTATTAGCAAAAGCATTCGCGTCGGTTGTCTGCTGTCATAGACCATTAAAGCCAAATTTGACTGCACTGTCGTAACGGATACTTTCAGGATACGTCTGAAATAGATTTCTACAGTTATTTCAAGCAGTCTTGCTTGTATGTTATCACTGACAACTGTACGCAAACGCAGCTGCTCTCGGACGTTGCGTTGTTCGTGATGATGGGTAAAGCCTGAAGTTTGATATTTTCGGCGCACTCTTGACACTGTGAATATTGGAATATTGAATTTCCTAACAATTTCCGAAAAATAGTGTCCCATGCGTCTCGCTCAAACTACAACTGCGTGTACAAAGTCTTTTAATACCCGTCGTGCGGCCATAACCACGTCGGTAACATTTTCACCTGAATACAAATGACAGCTCCGCCAGTGCGCTGCCCGTTTGTACACTGTGTGCGCCGTACTACCGGCATCTGTCTATGTACATATCGCTGAGTGTAGAGACGGAGCACAGGCTCAGAATGTTTTAAAGACTGGAAAGGAAATTGGTCCTGCTGTTTTAAAGGAAGCGTTCCGGGATTTGCCTGGAACGACAGGAGGAAATCACGGAAAACCTTAATTTTGGTGGTCGGACGCGTATTAAAAAACCGCCGTCCACTCCAGTACAGAGTGCTAACCACTGCGCCATCTCGCTCGGTAAGTTGTGGTAAACTGTCATACCTGTTCATTCATATGTAGTCTAACAGTTATTAGTATTACTTTTTAATTTAATATTTATAATATTGTTTCCAAGCAGGTTAATTAAAATGTAAGACCTGTTAAGTTCGAATTCATATCCACGTGAAGAGAATCATTTATGTGGGCCAAGTGAGGACTTGCAACAGGACGAATCAAAGCGACAACGGGTTCGATTTGCCGAGTTTTGGGACGTGGAGATTTTTCCTGAATCTCCCAGGCGGAGGGATGCATGATATGTGCAGAGCAGAATTGGTGGTACGTCCAGAAATATGGGTCACTGCGTTTCTATGTTTAACATTAAATGCTCTTTTTAGGAGCAAAGCCAAGTAAGCCTGTAGTTTTCTCTTTTTCCTTTACTGGCTGCAGCACTTTCCCTAGAGGTGTTATAAATTCCATCCTTTCAGTGCAGCAGTAAAACAAGTCCACGTTATCGTGAAAAACGGATTTAAGATTGATGATATTATTACTGAGAACGTGATCCATTACCTAAATAGAACGAAGATAAAATGCAATATATATATATATATATATATATATATATATATATATATATATATATATATATATATATATATATATATACTTGTTAAAGTTTGACAAGTTTTAAAATTTAGAAACAAATCTAAAGGTATACTTATTTTATAAATCAGTAAAAAATTGTAATAGAAAGCCATTTCAGATCACTGTGATGCAAGATAAAGATATTTATCTACTCACTGACTTAAGGGATCTATAAGAAAACGGAAAAGAACCTTTGACGAAAACAATACAAATTTGTCTGTAACAGAGTAGTTGCGATCTGAGTCACTTCCCCCTCTGCCATTAATTTAAGGAAAGATTAAATTCTGACAGTCGATAATTCTAAGAAAATGTCAGGTTCGTCTTCTGAGTTTTCTTGCAATTGATGAGCAAAAGAAACTGTATGGAACGACAACACCACTAACAAATAGAAGAAAGAGGATATGATGAATATATTCCTTTTTTCCTGCAAGTTGGCAAACTTTCTTCAAAGCTTGCATGCGACTTTGAACACCAGACCAGACGCCGTCTCAACAACAGTGAACGAGATGTTGACGATTGTGAAGCACTGTACAACATTTAATTTGTTAAGCAATGTATTTTCACTTACAGTTCAAGCAGGATGTCAAACTTGAAAGGACTTTAATGTTCAGTGTAGAAAATTAGTTTAACATTTTGTAGCAATCGTATAATAAGATTGACATACCTGTTAGTCATTTCTGTAAGCAACTATCTCACAAATAACTCTGTGCTCATAAATAGTGTTCAATTTTGGTTTATTCAAATTCTTGCTTTTCTTCAAACCACTTCTTCCTTGCCTGCCTCACATAATGATAAGAAAGATATTTGCACAGTTTCTCTACAAGCACCTCCTGGGATGGATGAAGCCACCATGTGTACCTAAATAGTGTCAACTATTTCTGTCAATTACGCTACGATCACCGTGGAAAATGACATATCACTTGATCTGCAAGGAGATCAGCTCCAGTACTAACAACGTTAGGGACCAGTATAAAATGTTAAAAGAAATTACAGAATAGAAAAGAATGTGAATTTCACAGTGGGTCAAATAGCGCAAGTAAGCCCCCAACCTGGCAGACAAAGGGGTGACTGAAGGTGAGGGTAGGTGAAAAATATCGACCTTGTCACGTCTCCGTTATTGCGGTAACAGGCCTACAGATAGAGCGAGCGCAGCTACCACAATCAACGGGAACCTGTCACAGCTATGGACTCCACTGCTGATTAAACTCTTGTTCCGTAACGACATGTTTTCCATAATTTCTTAAAAGGCGAGAGGTTAGGATCAGTGGCCCACAGCTGCTTGTGTACGTGTCTGCACTCTGGCCAAGGCTGCATTTCATAACTTTCTGCAGCAACCCCTTGTGACAGGAAAAGAAATTAACTATCTTCTAACTAAGGTGGTGTTAAGTCTCGTTTCTGAATTATTTTTACCAGTATTCGACACCTCAGAACAACCTGTGATGGTCTGTACCACACTTGAAAGGGCAAAATACTTTGTAGTATTTTATGGAGTATCCGCTTAGAGATACCAATAAGATAAATAATCACACAGTATGTGAACAGATACAACATTTCTCATTTCTTTGAAATATTTATGTTACCCGGCTTTAAGTAATTTTTACTGAAAATTAGTTTCGTCCATATAGATACAAATTATAGAAGAACCACTGGATATCCCTGTTTAAATGCGTTATTTGTCATTATTTTCTTCTAGCGTGTCTCATTATCTAATATTTGTATTTCTACAACATTAATATTTGATCAAATGACCATACTTTCTCATAAATGATTTCCTAAGTTATTCTTTGAACATTGTCGAAAACTTTTATATATTGTGAAAACCCTAATTACTACTCACCGTAAAGAGAAGATGCTCAGCCGCAGATAGCCACAACAAGAAGACTGTCAGAAAATAGACAACATAAACACACAAACTCACGCAAAAGTAACTCTCACACACATAATCACAGTCCCTGGCTGCTGAGGCCACACCCAGTATTTATCTACTTTCGACGAAGGCCTTGTTGGCCGAAAGCTCATTTTTTCACAGTCTTCTTGTTGTGCCTATTTGCGACATATGAATACTTGTACGTGTGTGTGTGTGTGTGTGTGTGTGTGTGTGTGTGTGTGTGTGTTTGTAACGTCTTCTATATGATTATACGCCAAACAGAAAAGGCTGTTCGAGGTGGACTGACACTGAAGACTCAGAATATAAAGATGAGTAGAACTGCCAGCGATATACTTACGTATTTACATCATGAAGTGCATTGCTGACGTGGTGAAGAGGAAAAAATGTCACAAAATGTACCACTTCTGTGTCCGTGCAAATTTCTTGTGAATGAGGCCTCGAAACCGGATGACATTTCAAGAGAATTTACTGCGAAATGTAATTGCGGATTTGCTGCAAATGGAACGAAACCGCTGTTGCTGTGTACTTTTGCGGGCTGTGATGGTAAAATAATACCTTGAGTTCAGATGAGCACAACGAACCGCGACTATGAAAAACAGTATCAGCGAGGAACTAGAAAATCCCGCATGTTTACAACCAAGTGTTATCTGTAAATGCATCAAAAGGTACTCTATACTGCGCTCGGTGCCTGATGTCCGCTTTAGAAGTGTAGGTCAGCTTGAAACTAATGCTGTTTCCATGCCAGGTCGTACAGCCAATTTTATGGCAGCCAGTCATGGACCAGTTCCTACGGCTCAACTACCTACGTAAACTAGCCTCCACCGTGTTACGAGTGGGACTTTAGTGGACTGCATTCACTAGCCCGCATTACTCGTGATGTGTCACTAGCTTGAAGAGAGTTTGTGCAATAACACATTACCAGAAACGTTGGTATACGATCCACATAAATTTTCATGTCATTCCGTGCCGATACATGTGAAAGTAAATAACACTAAGTCTGACTTAATTTTACAAGGCATTTTTAGTACTATATTTTATTTCTTTCGTAATTTTTAGTACCACTAAATAGTTAAATTTGGAACTTCCAGAGCACGTGTTAACAACAAAACATCGTCCGAGAAGTATTTAAGAATCTTCTTTTCATTAGGCAGTACCACATCTAGTACTGACTTTGTTGTACTCGAGTTTAGCCACATTTATCCGTATTTAACTTTGGGGCTGGATGCCCTTCCTGACGCAGACGTCAACATAAAAGTCTTTCAGGAATATGTCTTTCATTTCCCACAGAGAACAATCTGACTTTGTGCAACATAACAAAAGCGTGGTATCGTATCTACCCATTGTGAATAGAAAACAACATAAAAAATTCAGCACCATTTTACGTCAGTAAATCATAAAAATTTACCAAATTTGGTAATTGAGGTTCAGTTAGAAACATTTTAGAGCTGAGTGCCCGCATTTCAAATGGCTCTGAGCACTATGGGACTTAACATCGATGGTCATCAGTCCCCTAGAACTTAGAACTACTTAAACCTAACTAACCTAAGGACATCACACACATCCATGCCCGAGGCAGGATTCGAACCTGCGACCGTAGCAGTCGCGCGGCTCCGGACTGCGCGCCTAGAACCGCTAGACCACCGCGGCCGGCTGTGCTAGTCCTACTCACCGAAAAATTAATCTCATTATTTCCATATATCTAAACATTTATTATATATTTTTTATAATACTATATCTTCTATCCCTATTCTGTGTCCATCTCCTTCTGTCCCTCTGCGCATTTGCTACTCCCACTGCTCTCTGTCCATCTCCTCTTCCACCTTTCTGTCAATTTACTACTCTTCAAAATCTCTGTCCATCTCCCTCTCCCTGTGGTGTACAATGATATAAATTTGTAGATATATTCAGTGGCGTATACAGATACTGAGTGCTGAACGTGTTGCGAACAGAGGTCTTATCAAATTCAAACGTCGTGCACGATGCGCCGGTTTTACACCAATCTCAGAGTTTAAGATGTCATATCTCTTGAACTATGTACCATGCAATGATATAATTTGCACATACATTCCCTGCTATAAGTGAACAATCTCTGCAAAAAGTTTCAAGGATACAGAAAGTAGTAAAGAAGCAGTAAACTGAAAATTCATGCCTGATATGGCAGCTTTACTGCATGAAGGGCGAAAATATCATAAGCGATAAACTTTTCTCCTTTAATAATTTTATGCGGTTTCAAATTATGTGGAATGCTCCTTGCAAGTCCGTAAATTCTCTCGCTCTCAGACACTGGATAGCGTGCATAGCAGGTATACATTATACAACATGTGTGTTATGAAACAGAGAGTGTGGAAGTACGGATTCAACAAATTAAAGATTCTATAATCGTTGTATTCATTACTCTGAATCGTATCGAGTAGCACTTTCACAAATACAACAAAATTCAAAAATCAGAGAGTAAATTGCTTTTTTTAAAAAAAATATGTTTCCCTAATTCGCGGTATATTGTTCAAATCAATAAGTGTCTTGTATTACACAAATTACAAAATAGCCTATGTAGCTACAATACTGAAATGTTGCCGTAGTTCCGGCCGGGGTGGTCGAGCGGTTCCAGGCGCTACAGTCTGGAGCCGCGCGACCGCTGCGGTCGCAGGTTCGAATCCTGCCTCGGGCATGGTGTGTGTGATGTCGTCAGGTTAGTTAGGTTTGAGTAGTTCTAAGTTGTAGGGGACTGATGACCTTAGAAGTTTTTTTGCCGTAGTAACAGTAACAAAATCGTTATTCGTGATTCGTCAAGGTATGTGCTTGGAGCCATCGAGGTCAGTGCACAGGAACTGTCAGGCTGTCAGGGATCTTCTTAGGCTGCGGTTATAGTGGAGTGGCATGGCACGATCACAGCAGCGCACTGCGGCGAGCAGAGCCCAGTGTAGAACCCGTCAAAAACTGAACACAGATCGAACATGAAAACCGGAAGAACGTGTACTGGACTCTGAAAAATAAAAGAAAAATAGAAACAGTGAACGATCCAAGGTTAACAGGTGCAGTATTGAATAACGTTTCAGTCACGTGACGTCGTGGTTATGTTTTCACGGTGTTCTACCCTCAAGCAGACGAGCCGTATTCAAACCTCCCTCATAGAATTTCTTTTTCTTTTTTTCCCGCTGTTCGCTTTATTCATATTTGTGTCTGTGTCGTGGTGTAACGTCCGTTTGTAGCAGCGAGATGTAAGGAAGGGACCTATCATGAAAGTTAAACCTGCACAACTGCTCTATTAGCAGCAGAAAACGTTTAATGACAAGGCAAGAAGTCAACCGAATCCTCCACCGGCAAAAAACGTCTGGTGAGTCATACACGGCGTTAACGAGAGTACGTGTGTCACATGATACGAATCTTTTATCGACGCACCGAATGTGTACGAATGGTAAGTGAGTGAGATATGCCTCCTTGCTCGAAGTAGTTGTTCGTATGAATGTGAATGTGATCACGCCCAAAGAAATGATGAAAACATAGAGCTTGTCACAGAACAACAAATAAACGCAACGGCTTCACAACCACACAGTTTGTCTGTGCACTGTCAAAACGTATGATTTTAACGTATTCAAATTGCGTTCCATTTTGAAAGTCTTGATCGTGAATTCCTTTGTTGTAACATAGTTCACACCCGTTTATTTGTTGTTTTCATTTCTGTGAGACGTCTGTGTGATATCTCGCCTGCTCTCACTATTAATCATATTTACTAGCGACGGTAACGTATTCTTACCACATGACTCATATTCTGTAACCAATGTATAGTATGACATCTGTTAAGATTACAGAAAGAGAACAAACATTTCAACAGTGTGAATCTTCAGGTTTTGGCGGCGCAAAGACTGTTCCATTAAGTTTCGGGTGTGCAGCTTCAAGATATCTCCTTCTTCTTCTAATATTTCGGCTGTATAACGTTCAGCCATCTTCAGAGTGAGCCGCAAGACTGCCGCTCCAGTGCTCGCTTCGTCCCTTTATACTGTTGTACCGCGCGACTGCGCATGCGGCCACAGATGCAAATGCGCCAGAGACGTTGTTCGGCGGCAGAGACGTGCATAATGCGGGAGTTGTATCTATGACTCAGCAGTCGATCTGTGTTGGCATATCGATATATCATTGTGAGCTGCACTGTCACGACGTCTTTGTGAGTTTATTACTGCTAGTGCCGGATTCCATGATTTATCAAGATTGAAACCACTATCTCTATTAATTAAATTCGTCGTCAAGCGAATTTCAATCGTCTCCTTCACTATCGAGTCCCAAAAGGATGATGTAGTTGCCAAAATTTCGACGTTGTCATACAACGTACTGTGACCATTATCAATACAGTGCTCTGCCACTGCCGACTTGTTAGGTTGTAAAAGTCGTGTGTACATCCGGTGTTCTGTACATCTTTCTTGGACAGTACGATTTGTTTGTCCGATGTAAGAAAGGCCACATTCACATGGAATTTTGTAAACTCGAGATTTTCGGAGCAGCAAATCATCTTTGGCGGAGCCCACGAGTGCAGCTGTCTTGGGTGGAGGACGAAAAATCACTTTTACTTTGTGTCTGCTGAGAATGCGTCGTATTTTTGATGAGAGGCTACCTACATATGGCAGGAAGGCCATCGATTTAAAGGTTTCTTCATTTCTCCTGCTTTCTTTGTGTCCTCTTTCGGTTTCATTTTCATTGCCCTCTGTATTTGTTGTGGAGAGTACCCATTGTCTTCAAACACTCTTTGTAAGTGGCAAAGTTCATCTTGCAGACTGCTTTCGTCAGAAATAATATTCGCTCTGTGAGTCAAAGTTCAGAGAACACTCATTGTCTGGGCAGGATGGTGGCAGCTATTTGCACGTAGATACAGATCGGTGTGCGTCGGCTTCCTATACACTTCATGTCCCAAAGTGCCATCCTCTCTGCATTCTCAGAAGACACAAAGTAAAAGCGATTTTTCGTCCTCCACCCAAGACAGCTGCACTCGTGGGCTCCGCCAAAGATGATTTGCTGCTCCGAAAATCTCGAGTTTACAAAATTCCATGTGAATGTGGCCTTTCTTACATCGGACAAACAAATCGTACTGTCCAAGAAAGATGTACAGAACACCGGAGGTACACACGACTTTTACAACCTAACAAGTCGGCAGTGGCAGAGCACTGTATTGATAATGGTCACAGTACGTTGTATGACAACGTCGAAATTTTGGCAACTACATCATCCTTTTGGGACTCGATAGTGAAGGAGGCGATTGAAATTCGCTTGACGACGAATTTAATTAATAGAGATAGTGGTTTCAATCTTGATAAATCATGGAATCCGGCACTAGCAGTAATAAACTCACAAAGACGTCGTGACAGTGCAGCTCACAATGATATATCGATATGCCAACACAGATCGACTGCGGAGTCATGGATACAACTCCCGCATTATGCACGTCTCTGCCGCCGAACAACGTCTCTGGTGCATTTGCATCTGTGGCCGCATGCGCAGTCGCGCGGTACAACAGTATAAAGGGACGAAGCGAGCACTGGAGCGGCACCCCCTCACCCCGTGGTAGCTCCTCTCCTCTCCCATCCCCGTCCCCTGCCACGTCTTCACTGTTGTATCCCCCCTGCCCTCCATCTCTACACCCTACATCTCCTTTCCCAAAGTGGCTTCCATCAACTCCCCCTCCCGGATGGTGCCCTCTCTCCCTCCATTTATCTCTCCTATCAACTCTGATCATCACTCCCCTCCTTTCCTCCGTCCTTTCCCTGGGCTCCCTCTTCCTCCCCCCCTTCCATCCTGTGTTTTCTCCCCGCCTACCCTCTCCCTATCTCCTTTCTCCCCCCCCAGTCCTTTTGTACTCCCCTCCTCTGCCTTCCCCACTCCCTGGCACGTCTGCTCAGCACCCCCCACCCCTCTTATGGATCCTCAGCTTCCATTGGCTCCTTTCCCCCCTCCTCTTTCACTTTTCCTCTCCTTCCCCCCTTTTTTTCCCGTCATGTGATCAATTTCCCCCACCTGCTCGCGGGTGTGGTATGTCATATTTGTGCCAACTTTTTAGTGCAGTGTTTAAGTGAGTGTTCAGCCGAAATATAAGAAGAAGAAGGAGACTTCTTGCGGCTGCACACCCGGAACTTAATGGAACATTTCAACAGTGCAACACCATGACCACTCACCCACAACGCCGTTGCTGTTTCAGTCTGCTCTTTAATACATTTCTTGTTCTTCGACCCTTCGTTCCTTCTATTTGCCGTTTTTTCGTAGTGCAGAACATCTCATTCCTGTTTTCGTGCTTGATCTGTGTTAAGTTTTTGAAGGGCTGTCCACCGCGCCATCGTACTACTAAATCCGAGAGGTGTGCGATGGGGAGTTTCCCTTGTAAGTGTGCGTCATTATAGTGGCGTTGCAAGCAGAGCGACAAAGAGCGGCGCTGTGCCAATCAAAGATGTTTGCTTCGGAGAGCGCTCGAGGGACTCCGGCTGCGTTCGGGTAACGCCGGTATCATTCAGTTGTTGCTCCGGACCGCAGAGTGAGTACTGTTGCTGGCATTTGTGCTAATTTGTTGTACTGTTAAGTAATGACATTAGCCTTGATAGATGCCATTTATACTCGGCGACCTTTATGGGACCAGCGGAACAACAATTACAACTGATTCTTTTTGGAGAAGTTACCTGATCCAATTCCAGCAGAATTAAAAGAACTGCAGGTATATAATACATTTTTTTAATATTTTATTTGAACCATTGTCATAAAACGAGAGCGATAATAAAGTTGACGCTGCGTAGCTGACAACCACATGAATATCACGTTTTATTATGTGAGAAACAGTTTTTCCATTGAGACAGTTACATTTGAAGGTCTACTGACATTTCGTCCTGCCTGATAAGTGCTTTGGGTAGAACGCTCTATATCTGCGGTATTTTGCTCATTAATACTCAGGTGTCCGTGGAGTGCATATACGATTCACCATATCGTCAGTAAATTATGGCGAAGTTTCTGTTGTCTTCCACATTATGCCAGTATTCCGAAAGCACATTCAATTAAACGTTGTGGACTGGAAAAGTGTTTGCTGAAAATATTCATTCCATGGATCCAAACCTCATCGACTCTAAAATTTGACAAAACGCTTCAAATACGGATATGCGTCTCCAACGAATACAAAAAACAACACACATGATTTCTTCAGTAGCCGAGAGTCTAGCATTATATTAAGCTTCTCTTCTTGTATCAAGTGCAATACACGAGAAGAATAGTCCCGGCGGAGGTTCGAGTCCTCCCTCGGACAGGTGTGTGTGTTTGTCCTTAGGATAGTTTTGGTTAAGTATTGTGTAAGCTTAGGGACTGATAACCTTAGCAGTTAAGTCCCAAAGGATTTCACCCACATTTGAACATTTTGAACACGAGAAGAATAAAATATACGACCTTCGCTTTCCTTCTCATTTTCCCCAACATCGATTACAATGAATTTTCCCTGAGGATCTGCAACTGCTTGTAGTACGTTTGAACGAAAATTTATATAACTATAAAACATTGTACCAGAATTTTCTGGGAATTTTAGACAAATGTGCATTTGGTTCAAATGGTTCAAATGGCTCTGAGTACTATGGGACTTAACTTCTGAGGTCATCAGTCCTCTAGAACTTAGAACTACTTAAACCTAACTAACCTAAGGACATCACACACATCCATGCCCGAGGCAGGATTCGAACCTGCGACCGTAGCGGTCGCGCGGTTCCAGACTGTAGCGCCTAGAACCGCTCGGCCACCCCGGCCGGCCTGTGTATTTGGAAAGTTCTGTATGTTATATAAATCATTTACGTTGTTCAGAAAATAATATCAGAAGGCATTCACATTTGGCGTGGCTGGAGGCACTCTCACATCACCTAAGTAGTCGACTATTGTGAATGTCTGAGCCAAGTCTCGAAAACTTCTTCTGGTTTCTAGGAATCTGTAACAATCTGCTTTTCATCATCTATCTCTGGCCCTTAAAAATGACAATATTTCATTAGAAAAAGCTATATTTGCTTGGATATTGGTTAGATACGGAGGATCGCCTTTTAATAATATGACAAAATACTCTCATCCTTGCATACTGTCGTTTGATAAAAACTTGTTTCGATATCTTAAACTATTTATGAGATATGGGGAAGGCCACACATACACTATGTCATCAAAAGTATCCGTACACCCCCAAAAACATACGTTTTTCATATTAGGTGAACTGTGCGGTCACCTACTGCTAGATACTCCATATCAGCTACCTCACTAGTCATTAGACATCGTTAGAGAGCAGAATGGGGCGCTCCACGGAACTCACGGAAGTCGCACGTGGTCAGGTGATTGGCTATCACTTGTGTCATCAGTCTGTACGCGAGACTTCCACACTCCTAAACATCCCTATGTCCACTGTTTCCGATGCGACAGTGAATTGGAAACGTGAAGGGACACGCACAGCACAAAAGCGTACAGGACGACCTCGTCTGTTGACTGGCAGAGGCCGCCAACAGTTGAAGAGGATCGTAATATGTAATAGGCAGACATCCTGACCATCATACAGGAATTCCAAACTGCATCAGGATCCACTGCACGTACTATGACAGTTAGGTGGGAGGTGAGAAAACTTGGATTTCATGGTCGAGCGGCTACTCATAAACCACACATCATGCCAGTAAATGCCAAACGACGCCTCGATTGGTGTCAGGGGCGTAAACATTGGACGACTGAACAGTGGAAAAACTTTGTGTGGACTGACGAATCACGGTACACAATGTGGTGATCCGATGGTAGGATGTGGGTATGACGAATGCCCGGTGAACATCATCTGTCATCATGTGTAGTGCCAAAAGTAAAATTCGGAGGCGGTGGGGTTTTTCATGGAGGGGGCTCGCACCCGTTGTAGTTTTGCATGACACCATCATAGCACAGGCCTACATTGATGTTTTAAGCACCTTCTTGCTTCCCACTGTTGAAGAGCAACTCAGGGATGGCGTCTCTAGGCAGTTAGGGAATGGGGACGGCAGTGTACCACGTCTGCACGACAGGAGCTTCGCAGAGGCGGGCTGTGTTCAGTAGAAACTGAACTGTGAGAGTAGTTAAATGGAAACCTTTTTAGACGGATAAGGTCTAAAGTCGAGATGAAAACACAGAAACTGAGAGCGTCGGACCACTTGTTGAACACTGCTGTGCCAAGTAGGAATGTTTGTTAAAATCCTAGTAAGGAGTTCTACGAACAGCTTACAGTTATTATTTCAGGAGGATGGGTGAGTTCTCGCGCATACATACATGGGGGCTTTTGTTTGACTGTGGTTGGAAATCTATCATATTGGTTGACCATGACAAAATCTGTGAGAGCAGAAAATCGTTAAAATTGTGTATAAAATTACTATTGGTCGGAACGCACGAGGTCTGCTGCAAATGGCTGACGAGATTCGATATTGGCAGAACCACCTAAATTTGAGAGACCAAATTCCTTCAAGAGACAAAAGAGAAAGATACTTCTCTGTAGGCCAGCGAGGAGACATTTGCTGCAGCGAGAGCAGGGATAACACTTGCCGCTGAGCGATGCAGAGAACTGCAGAGATAGATGTCTTCCACTTAGAGCGAAATACAGAGGCCGAGGTGAACCCAGAATATTCAGCCGCTACTGCACTTCTCTTCCACACCTGCACTAAGCATGTTCCGTTGATGCAGCTGCCGAGGCGAGAGCGACGTAAAGTTAGTTAATTTGCATCAGGGTGCCATTTTGCAGATCTTATATTCACAGCCAGCTAGTTGCAATGAAAGAACTGGTGTTCATTCTTACTTTGCTGGGGAATTTTCCTCAAAACACGAACCCTCTTGACAGCCATTGGCTCTGTTCACGATTTAGTTGCATATTGTGTTTCCATGTTTCCATGCTCCTGCAACAGGGCAATAGTTCGTATTTGCAATCTCTTGTCCATTTATTAAATATTTATATGTTTGATACAGTGAGTAAATAATTTTTAGTTTTATGAATTTCTTTAATAATATACCTGTATGAGGTTCAGCACCCATACCTTCATGCTTAATTGGGCCATCTCTTGCAATTCTTACTTAATAAGATATTAGTCATTGCACGACATTGTTTCTCTTACATTCGCATGATGTTATGGAATGCTTACCTTCCTCGTAGGTTAGATCGCCGGATCCTTCGAGTGTGTATATACTAATGTGGAATAGCCTGTAGAGGATCGCACAATTCTATCTTCATTTACTCACTTTTAGAGACACATATAAGCACAAAAAATGTCTATTGGTGAATGCCAGATGTATTATCATGCAAGGAGCAAAGCTACACAGATGATAAATGATTGTAGTAATGGTTAAAATTAGCTCACAGTTTACCGAAAACAGAATGTGTGGGTAGGTGGTCAGAAAGCCTAATATGTGTGGTGCTCTGCGTCGAATGTACTTCCAAAAGCAGAATAAAAAAGTATTAGATTACTATACTGTGTAATATATTTTCGACAAACAAGCCAGTCGTTCAAATACGGCACGGTTTCTGTGGCACAATCATTTTGAAACACTTTCACAACGCTGAGAGATACTCCATGTATTATCATCCAACAAAAAATGTAAATGTTTTGTTATGAAACCCATATTAATAACAAAAGGTAAACAACAGCAAGGATCTGGGCTGAATGATTAGAATAGTATACAAGCTCTGCACTTTTGATTTTGTTTACAATATACTTATATTTTCTTAAAAAAAACTTGCTATCTTAGGATGCACATTTTTGACAAGATTCCGTTGAACTCTAAGTTACAGTTTCTTCTTTTTGTTTTACACTCCTACAGTATTCCACTGAGACGCGGTATGATTAAGGGAGAAAGACGCATTTCGCGGAATGAGAGCACACTTCTATCCCAGGAACGAAGTGCAAAGCACCACTCGTAGATTATTGGGAGCACATAAGGATGCAGCAGGGGAAGAGCCCTTCTATCTAATTGCGACTGTGCGCCGCCTCGCGCTTGCAGCTCTTCACAGAATCGCGTATAATTCCTACTAAGCAGAGACCTTTGCCGGGAGAATGAGCGAGTTGTGAACAACGCAAGTCTTCTGGCACCAACTACAGCAAACACCACCAGACTTTCATTTTCCCCGGAGGAAGGGGAATGGGAGAGGGGGTGGGGGAAGGGGAAGGGGAGAAAGCAGCATCAGAAATCTGTGTGGTGAGCAGGCAGTACTTATTGAGAATCACTGCCGCCTTCTGCAATTAAGTAAAAGAAAGCAAATAATTGCTTGTTATAACTTCAGTCGCCACTTTGTCTAACGTTATTTCTTCTCTTAAGTTACACACTTCAATATGAAAGCCTGTTAAAGGTTTGCATCTTTTTTTCTGTTCTCGAACTTTCGCTATCTTGTGGCGCACTGTAAACGACAAATTTTTTGACCTGACCTTCGGAGAAAAGAAGTAGCGAAACAGTTGCAAAGTCTGTGTGTTCTCCAGACACTATAGCTCCCAGGCAGTGAGGACTATCTACGTGGAAAAACTTCCAAAGTAAGCTCTTTTGTAGCTGAAATCGGAAAAAAATGAGTTCAATTTGTTGTTCGTTTCCGAAGTTGAAAAGAATTTTGATTGTTTGAGCGTTATCTAACAGTCGCCGGTAGCTTCATTATATGTAAGTATACGATTCCTCTCAGTCATATATAAAACAAGATAGTTAATGACTTTCTACAGTTTTAAAGTAACAGAAGGAATATAATTTAACAGTTTTGTGTAATCATATAAGTACTTGTAATATGGGCACTGCGTATTGTACACGATTCAGTCATATTAATGTGACTGCGGCCTATGTTCGACGCCACCATGCAGTAACCACTCACAGATGGTAAATATTGCAGTTTTATGTTACTTATAATCCCTCTTGATTGCAAAAATGTTTATTCACATGACTGGTTTCGGTTCCTCTAGAACCGTCTTCAGATCTGAAACGATAATGATACTAATTAACTATTTCACAAATGCAAACCTTTTTCATCCTGTCCGATCAACATCAAATGTACGAGAAGATGTCTGCAACTTCGGTTACAGGAGTAACCCGTTCACACACAGCAACCTTCACACGCTGCGTCACATAAAAATGATTGGCAGAATGCAAGTCATTTATATTAATTATAAAACTATTACCGACAGGTGGCGTCTGGTACATTTGTTACATTACGTATGCAGACACTGTATTAAGTAGATTTTTGTATTTTACTTTTATCTCTACAAACACTTAATTAAAATCTGTAGATGTCAAGGTTAAAATCTTTACTTGTCAAAATTAAAATACACAATAAAATTATCATTTTTGTACGATCTAAAACAAAGGGCGATTTCTACATCCATGGCGCTGATGTAGACTTGTTTTCCTCCATGGTCTGCTTCCGTGGTTCCCGCTATTTCGGTGTTGTGCCGCGAGCCGTTCAGTCGTCTGATGTCCATCGCCGTGGGTAAGAGGACCGTGCAGTAGGGCCCCCTCAACGGCGTTAGGTGCTGCACGCATCTTCCAACTTTTTCACCATGCACCATCTCTCATCATTCGGCTTGGACTTCTATACGCAACAATGATCATCTACTAAAGGAGGCGTTATGATTGAACTCGCTTTGCTCGTTGAGGATTAAATCCGGATCTTTCTTTTTGTGCCGGCCGTTGGTGGCCGAGTGGTTCTAGGTGCTTCCGTCTGGAACCGCGCGACCGCTACGGTCGCAGGTTCGAATCCTGCCTCGGGCATGGATGTGTGTGATGTTCATAAATGGTTCAAATGGCTCTGAGCACTATGGGACTTAACTTCTCCGGTGATCAGTCCCCTAGAACTTAGAACTATTTAAACCTAACTAACCTAAGGACATCACACACATCCACGCCCGACGCAGGATTCGAACCTGCGACCGTAACGCTCGCACGGTTCCAGACTGTAGCGCCTAGAACCGCTAAGCCACTCCGGCCGGCCTGTGTGTGATGTCCTTAGGTTAGTTAGGTTTAAGTAGTTCTAAGTTCTAGGGGACTGATGACCTGAGATGTTAAGTCCCATAGTGTTCAGAGCCATTTGAACCATTTTTTTCTTTTTGTGGGTGTATATTCCAACTTCTTCGAAAACTTTAAGAAACCATCCCTTATGAGCTCTACCATAAGTGGGATGTCTAAATTTTGTTCAATGTTCGTGACTGAGTGCTTTGAGGCAGCCATATGCGCCCCAAACGCTGTTTTGTTTTGGGAATAGGTGTGCTCCCTGAAACTGGTTTCAAAGTTCCTAACAGTCTGCCCTATATATTGTTTACAGCAGTCATTACATTTGATCTTATATACACCTGGATCCTGAAATTTATTCCTACTGTTACATATTTTGTGCCGGAGATTCAATTTAGCGTGTTATTTGTTGGAAACCCTATTTTAACGTCGGATTTACGAAAGCATCTTTCAACCTCATAATTGCGTAGGCTTCCGCGGCCAGAGTCAGTCATCATAAAAGTTTTCTGGTTTTGGTACCGCGTCATAATGTAAAAACTACTGCTGCTATAGAAAAACCAACGTTTCGGCCACGATTGCTGCGGCCTTCTTCTGGGTCTAATGGTGCGTTCTAGCTATGCAGTGTCCTTCATATTTTGTTGTTAGTGTTCACTGCGCATGCCATTACGTCATAATTTTAAAAAGGTAGTTAGTTTCATTGGTCACTTAGGGAAGAAGAGAGAGGGAACTTTATTTTAATAGGCTATTGCGGTGGAGGGAGAACGTGACCTCTGTTGTCCATTGGCTCTTGTGTTATGTACCGTGATTGGTGGCTGCCGTCGAATGAGAAGTTTGCTGCTGTTTACCAACTGCTGGACGTCGGCCGCGCGGTGGCAGTTACTCGCCGGTAGTGCTCGTGTCTCGTGTTGACAGTGCGGACTGTTGGGCTCTGACGCGGTAGCAAACCCAGAAAACTTTTATGCTGATCTTTCAATCTTATCTGTAATTCTTCCACTGTAAGTGAGAGGCACGTATTTTTTCCTGTTGTTCCTCTTAACTGCGACTTGACTTCCTTGTATTTGCTTTATTTGCCTCTTCTTTATCTTATTATAAATATTCATCACTTCCTTGCACGTATATCCGTTCGACACGGCCACTTGTTTTAAAGTACTTAGTTCTTTTTGTACTTCCTGTTGGCTTAGCGGCAATCTTAGTAGCCCGTATAACTAGTGATTGCGGTATCCCACCAGATATTATGTCTGTTTTTGCAAAATATTGCAGTTGTTGACGTAATGTGGAAGCGGTGCAATTTATCTGACACCCCGTAGTACATGATCATTGATTTCCGGGCAAAAGTGAAAGCATCTCCGAAACGGTTTTTTAAAGTGTTCCAGGGCCGTAGTTGTTAAATTACACTGTGCATGGCAAAAAGGCGCTATTCGAAGTCAGCGCCGAGGTAAGTATGGTGCCGCGCGGGCCATAGATAAGGATGAACGACGGCTGCGGTGATGTGTAGAGGCGAAAAGGCTGTAACTGCTTAGAAACAGAAAGCCCAGATGGACCAACGGACTACCATAAATGTCTCCTCAACGACCGTTCAGTCAATGTTGCTGCGCAGCAGACACCTGATTCATGCACCTATGCTGACTGCCCTTCAAGCCGGCCGATGTGGCCAAGCGGTTCTAGGCGCTTCAGTCCGGAACGGCGGGACCACTACGGTAGCAGGTTCGACTCCTGCCTCGGGCATGGATGTGTGTGATGTCCTTAGGTTAGTTAGGTTTAAGTAGTTCTAAGTTCTAGGGGACTGATGACCTCAGATGTTAAGTCCCATAGTGCTCAGAGCCATTTGAACCATTTGAACTGCCCTTCATCGGCGGCGAACACAACTGGACATCCACCGAGTGGCGACAGGTGGCCTCTTCAGAATAATCACGTTTTATGCTTCATCAGACAGATGAGCGTTGGGCGTGAAACGTCTGAAAGCAGACATCCTACAAGAATTGTCGGAATGGTCCAGGCAGGAGTAAACAGCGTTACGGTCTAGGGGATGTTTTTGTAGCATTCCCAGGGTGATCTCGTGATTCTGGAAGACACAATAAATCAACACAGGTATGCATGTATCCTTTGGGGACTATTCCACCGCTACAGGTAACTTACTTTACCTCGGTATGGTGGCATCTACCAGCAGGACAATGCGATGTGTCACACAGCTTGCAGTTTACAAACGTGTTTCTAAGGGTACCAAGATAAGTTTATCTTACTCCCCTGGCCTCTAAACTTCTCTGATTTAATACCAATCGAGAATCTGTGGGACCACCTTAATCGGACTACTCGCGCCATGGAGTCTCAACCAACAAACCTAAGGCAGCTAGTCACAGCACTGGAATCAGCATGTGTCACATCCCTGTTCGTAGCTTCCATAACCTCTCTGAATCTCTACGTGCACAGTTATTCAGGCTTTTAACAGGTATTCCCATTAACGTGACTGGACAGTTTATGTAGTAATGCTATTGGCATTGGTTTACTGTCAATTCTGATAAACATAAATCTGAACTCTTGAATATAAGTCACGCCTTGCCATACTTTGCCGTTCAGATCAAATTCTCTCATCGTTACTGAACCGTGATTTATTTTCAAAGAAGAATTTATTTTATTTACTAGCGAGTCATCAAGAACATTAACACATTTAATCACAGTATGTAAGCATGGAAGTAGTTGCCAAGGAGTAACTGATGAAATCATAACCAAATTCCTTTTAACAAATTGAAATTTTATTCACTTTAATAGTGCCTAAAAGCATTTTTAAAAGTAACAGATTTAAAATTATAATCAGAAAGCACCCTCTGAATATCAAAGTTACAATTTATTCAGAGACAGAAAGAAACAAGTTTTGACCGTATGAGCTTTCGGGCAGAGAACCTTGCCGCTCCATTTTGACTTGGCCTTAGTTACGACCGTTCACAACAGCTTCTGAAAGACTACACTGCTGCAAATCTGCAACACACCAGATAATTAACAATTTACACAAGCACACAAACTATGCACTGCCCGTAAGAGGGATGGAAATGGTACAAAACACTAACAGTTAAAATATTAACCTTGCCACCGAATATGCAACTTAATTTAAACTTCTAAGAAAAGTCTTACGGTGAAAGGATGGCAACTTTATATACTAAAATGAGCATTTGAATAAAAGCCCATGAAAAGCAATATTGTATAAAATTCTACAAGGTTGGCCAAACGATAGTTAAGATGCTCTAAAGTACACAATACCGCCTCTCACGATCATAGGCAATAATATCAAAGTTTCCAAAGATCAAAACTTATTTCGGGTATTAGGCCGTTACACTCCAAGCAATAAATTCGTTGACACACCAAATCCGACAGACATGACAGAGGCAGCTACTAACGTACGGTAGATTGATAGGGAGATTACCGAAAAACCCGAACCGCAGGTTGCTCTAACGCGCCCCTGCTCCACGAGGGAAAAACGGACCACCCAATTTATAAACAACCACCTTCCCGCGGGTGGGCAAACTCAGAAGGATTGTGGAACGAAGCCAAAGAAAAACGGCTGGTGACCTCACCAAGAAAACAAGTAGTATTTAACAAGAGTAAATCAAACAATATATCACCAGAATGAGATTTTTACTCTGCAGCGGAGTGTGCGCTGGTATGAAACTTCCTGGCAGATTAAAACTGTGTCCCCGACAGAGACTCGAACTCGGGACCTTTGCCTTTCGCGGGCAAGTGCTCTACCATCTGAGCTACCGAAGCACGACTCACGCCCGGTCTCACAGCTTTACTTCTGCTAGTATCTCGTCTCCTACCTTCCAAACTTAACAGAAGTTCTCCTGCGCAGGAGAGCTTCGATCCAACCACCAATGACCATTGCCTGAGCAAACTCGAGCAGACTGGTGGTCTAACACGCAGAAATATGCAGGAACTAAGCCCCGCCCGGCGGCCACTCGCTGAGTTCTCTTACTGGTGGAGTGGAAAGACTCGTTTTGCCGACTTTAAAGGTTGATCCGAACGACAGACATACTAGCACTCCGAAGACGACAGACACTAACTGCCTAACAAATGCGGACGAGAGACCGACTAGCAAGCTGGGGACGAGAGACTGACCCAGACTGACAGCCTGACAAGCTCATAGCGACCCTTAAATGCACGTGAACAGGCAACCTTTCCCCTTTCCCACCAGAGGGAGACACCAAAGCTGCGATTGCCAAAGCGGCGCCCCCGCCAGAAACGAAGGGCGACTGCTTCACACTACGCCCTGCAGCGCGCTCTTCAAAACTGCAATTTTTACCATGGCTCAGTTAGAAGTTCCTTCTGCTGTTGATATCAGCCTACATTCTTACTGCATGGTGCGGGAAGTCACAGTATATGACTTCAGGTCACAGCTGTAGTGATTCAAGGAACTCTGAAAACACAACGGTATGCCACGTGCATCCTGTGTTCTCGTGTGACCTTTCACGAGACAGTATCGTATTGCCATCTTTAAACATGACAATGCTCGTCTACAGAAGGCTCTACGAACAGTCTGCGAGATGCCAAGATACTTCCACGGCCAGCACTATCGCCTGATCTGTGCCCGAAAGAACATGTCTTGGACGGGCTCGGCCGTCGACTCCAAGTGTCAAAGTCTAGGGTGTCAAGGACCAGTTATTACAGTTGTGAATCAGGTTGCCTTGGGAGAGGATACAATAGCCATAACAAAATGGTTCAAATGGCTCTGAGCACTATGGGACTTAACATCTATGGTCATCAGTCCTCTAGAACTTAGAGCTACTTAAACCTAACTAACCTAAGGACATCACACAACACCCAGTCATGACGAGGCAGAGAATAGCCATAACAATGCTTGTCTACAGAAGGCCCTATGCACAGTCTGCGTGATGCTGAGATACTCCCATGGTCAGCAAATTTCCCAGATCTGCGTCGACAGAAAGTGTGTGGGAGCAGCTCGGACATCGACTCTCTCCAAGTGTCAATGTCTAGGGTGTGAAGGACCAGTTACCACAGCTGTGGATCAGCTTGCCTCGGGAGATGATACAACTGTCTTATGACAACTTTTGCAACCGAATCAGTGCATGCATCCGGGCCACAGTGGGTGCAACGTCATAGTGACAAGTGGTCTCATAGTGACACGTTCTTTGTAAATTTGACTCGATTTTGTAATTACTGAAATAGAACGACGTACACTCTCAGTCCGTCAAGTTGAAATTCGTTTGCTCCTCTCCTTCTGGGCGCTTCACTTTTTTTGTCAATATACTAAGATTTGGCTGGGGAATACGATATTCGATTGTGTGTCTGGGATACAGCGTTCTAAGGAAGTGACTCTATCAGAAATGCAGAGAAGAAGAAAACAACTGGAAAGCGGTGCTGTCAAAGCAAGTTAAAAATTAGGTTGACAGATAAAGCCCTAAGTGAAGAAGAACTAATAATAATAGATAATGAACAGAGTCAATGAGATGGTATCAGCAGAAAAAGAGACACGGGCATGTGGTACGGCATCCAGGAACAGTTACTTGGCCCTGTAAGGAGCAGTAGAAGTGGAAATGGTTCAAATGGCTCTGAGCACTATGGGATTTAACATCTGTGGTCATCAGTCCCCTAGAACTTAGAACTACTTAAACCTAACTAACCTAAGGACAGCACACAACACCCAGCCATCACGAGGCAGAGAAAATCCCTGACCCCGCCGGGAATCGAACCCGGGAACCCGGGCGTGGGAAGCGAGAACGCTACCGCACGACCACGAGATGCGGGCGAAGTGGAAATGAATGAGGCAAACACAGAGTAGAATATGACAGATTAAACATAGATAACGTTAAATACGAGAGTGAGTCAAATGAAACCCTTAAATATATTTTTTAAAAATATTATTTATTATGCAGAAGTGATACAAAGCTGTATCACATTCCAACATAATCTCCCCCACGCTCAATGCAAGTCATCCAGCGCTTACTAAGTGCATAAATTCCTTTAGAAAAAAATTCTTTTGGTAGTCCGCGCAACCATTCATGCACCGCGTGGCGCACCTCTTCATCAGAACGGAACATTGCGTCTTTGAGTGGTCCAAACATATGGAAATCACTTTGGGTAAGGTTTGGTGAGTATGGTGGATGAAGAAGACACTCAAAATGCAGTTCTGTGATTGTTGCAACTGTTGTACGGGCAATGTGGAGCCTTGCATTGTCATGTTGCAAAAGGACACCTGCTGACAGCAATCCACGTCTTTTTGATTTGATTTTAGGCCACCGGTAATTTCTTAGGAGATCTGTGTATGATGCACTGGTGGCAGTGGTCCCTCTAGGCATGTAATGCTCCAAAATGACACCTTTTCCGTCCCAAAAGACAGTCAGCATAACCTTCCCTGCTGATGGTTCTGTTCGAAACTTCTTTGGTTTTGTTGATGAGGAATGGCGCCATTCCTTGCTCGCTCTATTCGTTTCCGGTTGGTGCAAGTGAACCCAGGTTTCGTCCCCAGTAATGATTCTTGCAACTAAGCCATCACCTTCTCATTAAAAGCGCCGAAGAAGTTCTTCACAAGCATCAATATGTCGTTCTCTCATTTCAGGTGTCAGCTGCCGTGGCACCCATCTTGCTGACACTTTGTGAAACTGGAGCTCATAGTGCACAATGTGGTGCGCTGACCCATGACTAATCTGTAAACATGCTGCAATGTCATTCAGTGTCACTCAACGGTTTTCCTTCACTATGGCTTCAACTGCTGCAGTATTCTGTTGAGTCACAACTCGTTGCGCCTGACCTGGACGAGGAGCATCTTCCACTGAAATCACACCATTAGCGAACTTCCTACTCCATTCGTAGACTTGCTGCTGTGACAAACACGCATCACCATACTGAACCTTCATTCGTCGATGAATTGCAATACGTTTCACACCTTCACTACGCAAAAACCGAATAACAGAACGCTGTTCTTCCCTAGTGCAAGTCGCAAGTGGGGCGGCCATCTTTATACTGACACTGCGACGGTATGTGTGTATCTGCACTATGCTGCCACCTGCAGACCATTCTGCACGCTGTTTGTAGCACTCTTACCAACTTACAGGATAACAGCGCGAAATTTCGATTTGTTATTACAAATTTAAGTTTTTCATTTGACACACCGTCGCATAATATTTTTGAAGTGATGTAAAGACTTGCACAAGTTATGACAGGGAAACGGCAAGCATGAAACCAGTCGAAAGATTGATGTTTTAGAAAACAAAAGAACTTCCATTCCACTATTCATAATTTTAAAATTTTCAGTCCAACATGAATGAAGGTCTTGAACTGTTTTTCTTAAGTAGCATTAAATACTAACGCAAAACTTGTGGATACTGAATGTATCACACTCCTTTTTTAGTGTTATACGTTTTCTACCTTTTGCACTATTTCCTTAGCGTGACAAAAGTGTGTTACTAGAAACTACTAGAGAGCTTTATTGAATCATGGACGCCAATAGAAATACAGATAATACAGACATTGAGTTATTTGAGTGCCCTTTACTAACAATTAGCCGACATTTCGAGGTCGTAATGCGTCATTCTCTGAAGTGCCATTACCCGTAATACGCATTATCTCTGCAAGAGCTGTGCTTAATGTTCTGAACAGATTACGCGATACCCGTAGAGTCCACATTTAGATCTTGTTGGAAGAGAAACTCGAGCGTAAAATGTTATCTATACCAGCTCGTTCATTTCATCGAGCGAATATTATTTCCAGTAAATTCTTAGCGTTACTAACGTTCCGTGTAATTTATCGCAACGTATAGCTTATTCGGTTTAGAGTAGTCAAAAGATGGTGCAATGGTTTATGAGCGCTTGAACCTCGTTCTTCTTTGATATTGATGATCGTTCGGCAGGCGGAAAGCAGAATTTTTGTGTTCTCCTGTCTGCTCTGTCAAATTTCCTCTGGTTTCGGAGGTGTTGAACGTTTAGACTGGGGAGAAATTTGGAGAAACAGGGCTATCGTTATCTTAGAACCATAGTAACTGTATATAGCGTACATCGATGTTGCTTTCAGTAGATACTTGCTAAAGTGAAGGTGATGGTTCGAGGTTTGTATAAGTATGCACAACAACTTGTTTATCAGGCTCTGTAGATGAACAACAAAACTAAGAAGGAGGAAGTGGACATCTCAGTGCCCCATCGTCAGTGGTGGCTGGGAATCAGGTGTGTTCTGCTAAAAATCACTCTGGCGTTCATCTGATGTTGATGTTCTTCAGGTATTCAGATTACTTGAATATCGTATCAAGAAACATTCCCTGGGTAAGTGCTCTCTTTTCTGTGGATCCAATAAATGGTTTCTAACGCTATCTGTGATTTAAGAAAAGGAAAGGAACATAGTGAATGAAAAGGGTTTCAGAAAGGGGCGGTAAAGGCCAGCACAAGGGCTGTGGTGTGAAAGGGGAACCCAAGGGTAACTCAAGGGTAACCCAAATTTGCTTAACAATTAGCAAGCTTAATTTGATCTACCATGTATTTATGATAGTGAAATCTTCAGAATTTTTTTCCAGCCCGCACTCAGCTTGAACAATCCAAGATATATTTAAAATAATGAACATTTAAAAAAATTAAAATTTTCTTAAGAACACTATATCATAAATGACTTTAACAAATCCCAATAAAATGGTATTTTAAGTAAGATGTTTGCCTTCCATATTTAGCCATTATTAAGGTAATCAACACCTAGACTACTAGCAACTTCCATAATTCGTGCCACAGCCTGAGTTTAACAAATACTGAAATTAAGAACCTGAGTGTTCAAATTTATAATATCAAGAATCGCAACACATATGACTGTTAGACATTTAATTTCAGAAACAATCATATCTCAAGACACACAACTGGCTAAAATGGTAAAACCCACATTCAATAACTGGCTGGTAATAATTTACAGAGATTAAAAGGTGATTAAATGAATTTCGTGCACCGGCACAGAATGTAAGTAAATACTGGTAGGCATACATTTAAACACAGTTCATTTGCCAAGTAGCAAGCGAATTAAGCGAAGCACTTTAACAAACTTTTAAACATAATAAATTTAACAGAGCCGCTATGTACATAAGTTAGTTCATAATAATCCAACGCCAAGGTGCCAACCCATTCTCCTTTGTATCTGCGACATTACAAATACGGTTATTGCATTGTGCAGTTTCCTCCCTCCATCAGCTGATCGGTCCAGTCCACTTGGACCACCATAAACAACTTGAATTACTTGCCCAACAACATGGTGGGAAAGGCGACCAATTACAGGAACCGAGTGGTAGTGCACTAAAACAGATCAAGCTCATAATGTTACTAAGGAGCAATAGTTGGCCACATCTAACGTCTATGTTGCTGAAAGTGTACCATGGCTTATGAGCATTGAGATAAGGTTCCACTCCGCTACCTGACAATAATGAAACATGAATGTACCAAGTTAGTGGCAGTGTGCAATAATAAGGTTCAATTTATGTAATTACAGTATGCACGACAAGGCAAGGGAGGGTTTGCAGTTGTGAATGCTAACAGACTAGATCATGTAATGCAGCTCATGTAATGCAGCTGACCCAGCTATACCACAAAGTCACATGCAAACGCATGTTTGTGCCCACTACACTTGTAAGACCTTTGACCAGCATACACAGTGCCAAGCATTAAGCTCGATTCATCATATCCAACTCGCCACATTACAGACAGTCGCTACTGTCAGGTTTCTCCGGTGCGCAACGGGGCTCGCCGTTTTTTAATAGCCAGAATTGGTCCCATCTGGCAGCGTAAACACTGGTACTAATAGATACGAGGCACCATTTCACAGCTCCACGGACCACTTCAGCGAAGGACAATCGTAGCCGACCAAGGCAGCAGCAGCCTACTGACTCCGGGCCAGTCTCCACACCCCCTCCACGCCCACGGTACTTTTTTCAATTCCTTCTCGCAACCGTTGTCTGCATTCGTCTCTCAGTTCTCGCCGCAGCGCCGATTTCACGCGAATAGTTTCTCTACCCTACCTCTCGAAATTATCGCAAAGATCTTCTTGTCGAATCAAAGCGACCCTTCGCATTGAGCGCCTTGGTTCAGTGGAGGGTAGGTACACAATGTGATCAAAAGTATCCGGACACTCCCAAGAAACCTATGTTTTTCATATTAGGTGAATTGTGCTGCCACCTACCGCCAGGTACTCCATATCAGCGACCTCAGTAGTCATTACACGTCGTGAGAGATCAGAATGGGGCGCTCCGCGGAACTCACGGACTGCGGACGTGGTCAGGTGATTGGGTGCCATTTCTGTCATACGCCTGTTCGCGAGATTTCCACACTCCTAAACTTTCCTAGGTCCACTGTTTGCAATGTGATAGTGAAATGGAAACTTGAAGGGATACGTACAGCACAAAAGCGTACAGGCCGACCTCGTCTGTTTACTGACAGAGATCGCCGACAGTTGAAGGTCGTAATGTGTAATAGGCAGACATCTATCCAGACCGTCACACTGGAATTCCGAACTGCATCAGGATCCACTGCAAGTACTATGACAGTTAGGCGGGATGTGAGAAAACTTGGATATCATGGTCGAGCGACTGCTCATATGCCACTCATCACGCCGGTAAATGCGAAACGACGCCTTGCTTAGTGTAAGGAGCGTAGACGGTACACAATGTTGCGATCCTACGGCAGGGTGTGGGTATGGTGACTGCCGGTGAACGTCATCTGGCAGCGCTGTAGTACCAACATTAAAATCGGAGGCGGTGGCGTTATGGTGTGGTCGTGTTTTCCATGGAGGGGCCTTGCATCCCTTGTTTTGCGTACCACTATCACAGCACAGGCCTCCACTGAAGTTTTAAGCACCTTCTTCCTTCCGACTGTTGAAGAGCAATTCGGGGATGGAGACTACATCTTTCAGCACCATCGGGCACCTGTTCATAATGCACGTCCTGTGGCGGAGTGGTTACACGACAATAACGTCCCGGTAATGGACTGGCCTGAATCCTATAGAACACCTCTGGGATGTTTTGGAACGCCGACTTCGTGACAAGCCTCACCGACCGACATCGATACCTCTCCTCAGTGCACCACGCCGTGAAGAATGGGCTGCTATTCCCAAAGAAACCTTCCTGCACCTGATTGAACGTAAGCCTGCGAGACTGCAAGCTGTCATCAAGGTTAAGGATGGGCCAACACCATATTGAGTTCCAGCATTATCGATGGAGGGCGCCATGAACTTGTAATCCACTTTCAGCCACGTGTCCGGATAGTTTTGGTCACATAGTGTACAACTTAGCGCAACGAAAGGAAAGCAGTCATAGTCTGATTTCAATAACGCGTAGACCACCCACATGTCGGGAAATTAAATGCAGTGAGCATGCGTGGCTCAGTCTGCTAGCATAACTTTTCTGTTTAGAAGTCTGAAAGAAGTCTGAAATCTGAAGATACACGGCATTCATTCTGTGCGTGAGGTAACGATCGGTCAGTTCTCTCTGAATTTTCAGGCGATGACCTGGAAAGTATGAAATGAAATTGCAGAAGTGTAAAGTTTACTGCAGTTTTAAGAAACGTATATACTGACTATAACAGTGACTCAATTTGGCTAGTATTCCTGCTGAAGGCAGAAGGTGTGTGAAGTTATGTGGTGTAGATCGACGCAGGTTGCCACAGGCATACAGTACCATGAAAGTAATAGAATCTTTAAATATAAATTTAACAGTAGCATGGTATTATGAATATACCTCATAAGCTTTAATTCAAGTGATGATTAATTCATCTAAAAACATACAGTCGTATACTGTAACATTTCATATAATGGATCACTTCAAAAGAAAGAACTAACTACAAAAATTCCATATGCTTGAAAGCTTTTGCTTGAAGAGAGTGGGATGAATACTGATATTCGAATGGGCTAATGTGCCTCGAAAACTGACCATACAGACGGTAAATTTGCACATGATAAATTTATGTTAAAGATCTGTAAATACTGCAGATAATATTAGACCAACCAGATCTATGTGAACCAGAATCTCACCGTACATTTGTAACACGTAATCTGAGAATGATCAAGAAAAAGCGGCTTCAAAGACACTTAACACAATGCTGATCCATGGCACCACCGCAACGCTTGGGCCACGCTGGTAGGAAAACGAAAGTAGTTGGGAGATGGCGATATCGCCGCAATTTTGATATCATATTGATATGCAAACTAATTAAATTTACCAATTAATTACCCCCACCCCCACAATACCACCCACCTCCACCCACAGATGACGTTATACGTTTTGCTCAGCCTGCAAGTGGTTCCAGAACCGCGTGACCGCTATGGTCGCAGGTTCGAATCCTGCCTCGAGCATGGATGTGTGTGATCTACATCTACATCTACATTCATACTCCGCAAGCCACCCAACGGTGTGTGGAGGAGGGCACCTTACGTGCCACTGTCATTACCTCCCTTTCCTGTTCCAGTCGCGTATGGTTCGCGGGAAGAACGACTGTCTGAAAGCCTCCGTGCGCGCTCTAATCCCTCTAATTTTACATTCGTGATCTCCTCGGGAGGTATAAGTAGGGGGAAGCAATATACTCGATACCTCATCCAGAAACGCACCCTCTCGAAACCTGGCGAGCAAGCTACACCGCGATGCAGAGCGCCTCTCTTGCAGAGTCTGCCACTTGAGTTTATTAAACATCTCCGTAACGCTATCACGGTTACCAAATAACCCTGTGACGAAACGCGCCGCTCTTCTTTGGATCTTCTCTATCTCCTCCGTCAACCCGATCTGGTACGGATCCCACACTGATGATGTCCTTAGGTTAGGCAGGTTTAAGTAGTTCTAAGTTGTAGGGGACTGATGACCTCAGATGTTAAGTCCCATTGTGCTCAGAGCCATTTTTTTTTTCCTTTTGAGGAATGCATTGGGTGTGCCAGACTATCTGTCTGCCTCAGAATGAACGAAGGGTGTTTTTTCTAAAGATAGCAGATGTGTCCAATTTTCCATCTACGTGCCTGCAAACAAATCCTGCTTGAAGAAGAAAAAGAAGAGGAAGTTAGTGTCCGTCCTTACCCCACAGCTGATCCCTGACTAACAACAACATGTATGCAGCTGATGTCAGGAGTATCAAGCTATCTGTCTGCCTCAGATAAAGCTAGAAGCTGCGCCCGATTTTCCAGCCACTTGCCAGCAAACAAAGGATGTTTGTCTCAGAAGCTTTTTTCCACCCCATAGATGTGATATTTTCCTCAAACACCTGCACCAAGCCTGCTGGAAGAAAAAAGAACGCCAGTTGTAACTTGCTGGGATGGCATTCTGAGTTCTGAAAGTATATAAAGCCCAATCCCCACCACATTCATCGTCAGTCATTGATAGTGCCTAGTTGTGTGTGTGTGTGTGTGATTCCAGCAATATGTACTGGTCAGACAGTTGTAGTGCCACCGGTAGTGGTGGTGGGAAATAGCCAAACTTGAGGCAACCTGCTTTGAAGTGTTCATAAAAAATTGCGACAGTTATAGAATTTCGTAAAGGAAGTATTCAAATTTTTCGAGGCTGATAAACAAGTAACAAGTGGCTATAAATGTTCTTTTTTCTCGCTACTGCAGCGTTAATTCCGAAACGTAGGAAGAACTAGAACGTCAGCTAGAAGCTGAAAGTCGCCAGCAAGCCAAAGAGGTTCTGCAACCATCATGTAAGTACATATCAAAATTCTGTGTGTGATAATTTACATGTTCAGAGAAAAGATCGTGATATAATCAGACTGTAAGCAATGTTTACAATATTTTTGATCTCGCTGTTGCAGCGTTAGAGCAGCTGCTGATGGATATGAGCTGCCACTGGAGGCTGAAATGCAGCAGTAACGTAAGTACATTTGTAATATATTGCTGTTAGACTATTTTACTCATTATATGTAGTTGTGTGAAGCATATAGAGGTAAATGTCGCTACAGATCAAGAGGAGGATGAGAATCTAGAAGGCATATGTGTCCAGAATGATGACCAGGAGTCATCACTTCGATCTGGAATGAATTTTTTATTTTCATTTTAGCGTAGTTATATACAATCACTATCCTGCTTCAGGAAAACTCTGTAAAAACTTTTTCTTTTCGTCCGTGCTTCCTATAATCAATATCTTGTTGAAGACGACTTCCATGTAATGGACTGGTGGCTCTATAACAACAACAAAACAACAATTCCGGACTTGGAGCGTTATATGGTGGCTGCTAAAAAGCAGTATGATCTCTCCCTTGTGGAAGAGGAAGTGGAGATATTTGTCTAGGTCGGAGAACAAGCAGAAAGATCGATCGAACTGCTCAATCTGGGGCCCAGAGTGTGAAAAGGCGATTATAATGCAATCGCCATCGATACAGCATATAATTATTATTCAGGAATACTGATGTAGTTAAATGTTATTTGTTTACAGCATATATTTTAAAAAATCTTGAGTATCGTACTTAACCATCTTCCATTATTCGTATGTTACAGAGGTGCCACCAACACCACCAGACAACAGCTTGCTGTGGCACGTGCACCTAGAGTGGTGATTGTGGGAGCAGGTATCGAACACTCATCTGAGCGCCATGCAGCGCCATGCAAAGCTCCCCTCGTTGCTGCACGAGCCGGTCCCTGCACCATTACATACCCTCTGGTGTCTTTGCGTTCTTCAGTCAGGGCAACGATCTCCCACTCCGCTGGGTGGTGATCGTGAAGGCTCCAATATGCTGCAGCATCGACGAGTCTCCTCTTCAGAGCCTCGGTGCTCCCACAGGAGTTCGCCGCCGCCACCTCCTAATACTCCAGCTCTGGTTGTTCTCCCTCCCTGGCAATGAAAGGTGTGTGTGCTTCGGCTCACACCCCTCCCCACTGAATGTGCCAACTCCCTGTGCTGCGGTTCACACTCCTCCCCACTGAATGTGGGTCTTGGTTTGGGTAAAGTTAAAGCTGCAGCTGATCCTATTGTCCCAGACAAAGAACTAAACGGTAATTCACAATTATTGAACCACAGCCACTAGTTGATTACTTCCAGGGGCTAAACGACTGTAACCACAAAAATTCTATCTACAGTATCATTAAAAAAAAAAAAAGCAATCACGTGCATCAGATGAGCATATACTTAACCACAAGGGCACACCGGCCCTCGTCGTTAATTCGATCCAGGACCGGCACGGCTACCCGAATGTAGGAAGCAGTGCATTAGCGCTCTCAACTAACCTGGTGGGTCGTCTACAGCTTCTTCTAATACCATTGAATATGTTACCACATGACTTAACACATTTACTATCGTCCTGTTCCTCCTTGTCAGTGTTTTCAATATTTTCCTTTCTTCGCAGATTCTCCTGAGAACTTCCTCATTCAATATTGTAGTAGTTTACCTAGTTTTCAACATTTTTCTGTAACACCATACCTCAAACGCTTCTGTTCTCTTCTGTTCCGTTTCCCCACATTCCATGATTCACTACCATACACTGCTATGTTCCAAACATACATTCATAGAAATTTCTCGTATGTTTGATTCCAGTAGAATTATCTTGTTTGCAGAATGAAATTTTCGCTCTGCAGCGGAATGTGCGCTGAAATGACACTTCCTGACAGATTAAAACTGTGTACCAGACCGAGACTCGAACTCTGAACTGTTTACCTTTCGCGGACAATTGCTCTACAATCTGAGCTACACAAGCACGATTCACGCTCCCTCCTCACAGCTTTACTTCCGCCACTACCTCTTCTCCTACCTTCCAAGTTTTACAGAAGCTCTCCTGCGAAACTTACAGAACCAACACTCCTGTCAGAAAGTTTCATATCAGCATACACTCAGCTGCAGAGTTAAAATTTCGTTCTGGAAACATCCCCCGGGCTTTGGCAAAGCCATGTCTCCGCGATACTGTTTCTTCCAGGAGTGCTAGTTCTGCAAGTTTCCCAGGAGAGTGATTGTCCGCGAAAGGTAAACAGTTCAGAGTTCGAGTCTCGGTCTGGTACACAGTTTTAATCTGTCAGGAAGTGTCATTTCAGCGCACATTCCGCTGCAGAGTGAAAATTTCATTCTAGAAATATCCTCCGGCCTGTGGCAAAGCCATGACTCCGCTATATCCTTTCTTCTAAGAGCTTCGCAGGAGAGCTCCTGTGAAGTTTGGAAGGAAGGAGACGAGGTACTGGCGGAAGTAAAGCTGTGAGGACGGGATCTGAGGCGTGCTTGGGTAGCTCAGATGGTAGAGCACTTGCCTGTCAAGGGCAAAGTTTCCGAGTTCATGTCTCGGTCCAGCACACAGTTTTAATCTCCCAGGAATCTTTAGAATTCTCTTGGCCAGGAATTTCCTTATTAGGAATGGTTGTCTGATTTTTATGACCTCTTTTCTCTGACACGCGTTCATTTGCTGCCTGTGTGGAGGAATGCCATAGTTTCATCCACCTCATGATCAAAAACTCTGCTGCTAAGTTCTTCGCTGTTCTCATTTTTTCTGCTTCTTATTACTTTCGTCTTGCTTTGATTTACTCTCAAACCATATTCTGTTGTCATTAGACTGTTCATTCCATTCAACACGAGTAAGTCTTCTTCACTTTCCCTAAGGATATCAATGTCATCAATGAATATTGTCATTGATATCATTTCAATCTGAAATTTAATCCCATCTTCCTGTCTTTGTTTCTTCGGTGTATAGACTGAACAATAGCGACAAAAGAATATATGCCTGTCTTACACTCTTTAATACCAGCACTTCGTCCTTGATCTTAGAGTCTTATTATTTTCTCTTGGTTTTTGCTGAAATTGTATGTTACAAATCTTTCCCTACAGTTACTCCTCTTTTTATCAGAATTTCGAACATCTTACGCCATTTTACATTGTTGAATGGAAGTAAGCGAATGTTTCTGAAGCACACTGCGTTGCATGAATGGAGAGCCAAGCGCCGAAAATGTTTTGAACCCTGCTGAGTCCTTCTTAGAAGGCGAGCAAGGGGAGGCGGTCATTGCCACGGCCTGTCCCAGCAAACATCTTTGTGATAGCGAACAGAGCCACCGTATGGATGGAAAACAGTTAGGACATCCTGTAGCGACCGCTTGCTCAAATGATTTTACCAAGTGGATTCAGGAGGAATTTTTATCGGTTAGCTGAAAAGATAGCCCAGAGATAGCCTTTGACAACCACGCATCACGGCTGAACATGTGGCTCTTACAAAAAAGAAAGAAAAAAAAACTTTGTCTATGAATGTAAAACCTATGGGCATCTGTTCATTTAAGTATTTATAGAGTGACAGAGAGGCATGAAAATGCGGAAGGGAAGCTGCCTACTTCTCAAGCCACCCTACGGTGCGTGGCGGAGAGCAACCTGTACCACTGCTAGTCATGTTCTTTCCTGTCCCATTCGCAAACAGAACGAGGGAAAAGAACGATTGTCTATATGCCTCCGTATGAGCCGTGATTTCTCGTATCTTCGTGGTCGTTACGGGCAATGTATGTTTGAGGCAACATAATCCTTCTGCTGTCAGCTGGTTCTCTAAATTTCTCAGCAGTGTTTCTCGGAAAAAAAAATGTCACCTACGCTCCCCATTTGAGTTCAGAAAGCATCTCTGCAACAATTACGTGTTGTTCGAAACTACCGGTAACAAGTCTAGCAGCCCACCTCTGAATTGCTCCCATGTCTTCCTCCAGCCCAATCTGGTACGGATCCCAAACACTCGAGCAGTTTTCATGAATAGGTCGCACCAGCGTCCCATATGCGGTCTTCTTTACAGATGAACCACAATTTCCTAAAAGTCTTCCAACAGACCGAAATCGACCATTCGCTTTCCCCACCACAGCCCTCATATGCTCGTTCCACTTCATATCGCTGTGCAACGTTACGTTCAGGCATTCAAATATTTCAACGATTTGATTGTGTCAAGCAGTATATGCTAATGCTGTATCCGAACAATACAGGTTTGTTTTTCCTACTCATCTGCATTGATTTACATTTTCCCACTTACAGAGGTAGCTGACATTCATTACACCAACTAGAATTTTTTTTTTTTTTAGTCGTCTTGTATCATCCTACAGTCACACACATTACCGTACACCACAGCATCATCAGCAGACAACCGCTGTTTGCTGCCCACCCTGTCCATCAAATCATTTGTTTAGATAACAGCAGCGGTCCTGAGGCACTCCGGACGATAACCTTGTCTCTGATGAACACCTGATATCGAGGAAAACGTACTCTGTGCTATTATTTAAGACGTCTTCGAGCCACTCACATATCTGTAAACATATTTCATATGCTCATACTTTCGTTAACAGCCTGCAGTTTTGCAAAGCAATGTGAAATGCTTTCTGGAAATCTAGTAGTATGGAATATGCCTGTTGCCCTTCATGCATAGTTCGCAGTATATCTTGTGAGAAAAGGACAAACTGAGTTTTGCACAAAGGATTTCTAAATCCATGCTGATTCCTGGTCATAAGCTTCTCAGTCTCAATAATTTTTTTATAGTCGAACTGAGAATATGTTCAAGGCTTCTGCAGCAAACCGAATTCAAGGATATTGGTCTATAATTTTGCGGGCCCTTACCGTTCTTATATACAGGAGCCACCTGCGCTTTTTTTCAGTCGCTTGAGACTTTGTGCTGTGCGAGAGATTCGCGATCAATGCAAGCTAGTTAGCTAGATAAGGGGCAATGCCGTAGAGTACTCTTTGTAAAATCTAATTGGGATTCCATCTGGACCTGGTGGTTTATTTCCTCTCAAATTTGTCAGTTATTTCTCTACGTCAGGGATTCTTATTACTATGTAGTCCATAAGGGAGCCTGTCCGATGGTCAAATGATGGTATGTCTGTACGATGCTCCTGCGTGAACTATTTCTTGAACCCGAAATTTAAAATTTCGGTTTGCTATCTTCGACTGCCACACCAGACTGGTCAAAAAGGGACTAAGTATAAGACTTAGATCCGCGGTTTTACATAGCACCAGAATTTTCGCGGGTCCTATGCCAAATCTTTTGCTAAGGTATGATGATGGTAGATGTACGCTTTGCGCATAGATTTTTCTGCAGTCACAAGACTCTCTACTGACGTTTGCTTGTCATCAGCTGTGCGTTCTCTTTCAAACCGAGACTGCAACTGCCTCTGATTTCTTATCATCATCTGAATTTCGTTATCAAGCTTTGTCTTTTCCATCCTTTATCCACTTACTAGGCACATAACTCTCTAGACCACTATTTACAATCTGCTTGAACATTGCCCGTAATCCCTCTAAGTCCATTTTGCTGGAACTAAGTGCCGTCAGTTCAGTAAGTGAGTAGCTAACAACTGCTTATTTGATCTCTCTAGTGGAAATGCTCTCCTGACCATCTTGAGCGATTTATTGACTTCCGTAACCATAGTTATTGTAAATACATCATGGCCGTTGTAAGACGTATGCGTTGCCGGCGATGGGCGAGGCATGGCAGAGTCTCTGACCAGAGAGTAGTATGTAGTTAGTTGTTGCTTGTCGCGAGTCGGCGTCTGTCGGCTTTAGTCTTCTGTCCGTGCTAGTAAGCAGTAGTCTTGAGTCGTCAGTAGGCGGCGCGTGCGTGCGCGTGTCGGCAGTCTGCTCGGGACTCTGGTCAGGACTCTGGAGGATGAGTATTATTGTAGAAGGTAAAGAAGCAGCCTTGCGCATATCTAGTAATGTATATTAATTGTCATTTAATTTCTTTCAAAAAAAAATGCCCCAATAATAATTGTTATAATATAAAGTAACTTTTTTAAAGAAAAGCTTTCATTTCAATTTATAGAATATTTCCAACGCATGATCATTCCTTCCAAGAATCAAAAAAAAAAAAAAAATACACGCCAGCATTGCACGAAGCTGTGTCGAAAAATTTCTACATAAGAGCAGATATATTTGCAGTTTTTATTGAGGTAAGAATTTATGCTTTTTTATTCAGAATACAGGGCCGAAGGGCAGCGCTGCTGTCCTCATAAAATTTAACAGGTTACTAAACTTTTTTTTATTATTTTGGTGTTTAGGAATTTTTCTGTTTCGAACTTAACATTAAATGAGAAAAGAATTTTGTGGGAACATTAAATGTGAATGCATTTCTGCACACAGATTATAAATGGGAGCCAATTTTGTTCAGAGGTTACAATACTCTAAAAATTGATTTAATTATTATTTTTGTGGCGACGTTGGACTTGGTTCTTGGTTAACGGTTTCATATAAAATTTTGTGGGGAGGTTACACCGTTAATCCCCGTATGAATACTGACGTTGTCGACAACATCCGGCACATGCTTCCAGAAAGTCTGATATATTTACATTGGCTGTTAGCTGTCAAAGTAGCTGCTTAAGACAATTTTCAGAAACCGTGTTCCAAAGTATTTCGCATGACTGTCTGTCTGTACCCCCCACCCCTCCTCGCAGTGAATCTGGCGTACTATACAAACTGATGCTTGACTTCAAGGCAAAACAAATGAGCAACTACTGCGATACAGACTCATTGAATTTACCCTTACCAAAAAGTAACATTAAATTTCTTAAGCAGAAAAATAAGAGCGAAATATAAAAAAATATCTTATGAGAAAAAGACAGAAAAAGATAAATATTTAACTTGCCGCTCTGTGGATGTACGTATATCAGCCGAGAGCTGCCGCTACAATTGCAGGTTATCAAGATTTAGGTGAGTCTGAACGTGGTGTTAGAGTCGGCGCATGACCGATGGGACACAGCATCTCCGATGTGGCGATCAAGGTGGAGCAACTGCGCGAGCCACTTGTTGTCTTATACAGGCGTTTCCGACTGCAGCGCCGTATTGTGCATGTCTATACCAGTTTCTTTGACTCTTCAGTGTAATAACATATATTATTTCGTGTACTCGACGCATTTTATCTCACCCACACATGCATAAATTCTAACGTTACACTGTTACTCAAACACAAGGCTCTTGGAATCCAATCCACTGATGGTCCCTTTTTCCTTAATGTAATGTATAACAGGGCCAGGGACAGGGCGACTATGGCACTCGGTACAGTGGCGCTCAGAAGGACTATTACCTGCTGCTGTTCTTCTGTGTAAAGCGTTTAATGCTACATCAACTGCTGTCTCAGATGGGCCCTCTCGCTCGGCAGTGAATTGATCCTCGAACTGTATTAGGCCCAGCCCCAAAGTCTGATTAAGAAAGGTTATACACTGATAAGCCAAAATATTATTACCGCTGCCTACCGGACGTTGGATGCTGCCGCGTAGCGTTACCTGCACGTAACACGGTAACTGAAGCATGTAAGCAAAGCACACACGAACAGGGGATCACCCTAACGAAGAATGGGCTGAAAACGGGGAAATCCATTGAGATATGCGACCCTGACAAAAGACAGATTATTATTACACAGAGCTCATGAACAAGTATCTCCTAAACGCCGAATCTAGTCGAATGTTCACGTGCTACTGTCACGATCATCAACAAAAAGAGGTAGGTCAGTGAAACTACCATTAGGCGCTAAATGGTTGGACGTCTACGACACATCATAGAACGTGGGGTTTGGAGGCTATCTGTAGTACCTCTGCCAAAAATAACACAATGCTGCTGCACGCACAAGTGTTTCAGACTACACCGTTCATCGTACATGTTGAACAAGGACCTGCGCAGCAGACCATCCCTACGTGCTGACATGTTGATCCAACTACAACGTCAATTACGATTTCAGTGGACATGGGAACATCGAGATTCGAGCGTCGTTCAATGGAAACGTGCCAGCTCTTGGGGTGAATCACATTTTTTTTTACACTTGGTCGATGGTCGTCCCCACAAACATCGTCATCGAGGAGAACAGCGGCTCGAAACGCGCAGCGCGCCACGTACACTAGTTATACTGTAGTATGGGAACATTGTGCTGTGTTTGCATGAGACCTGTCGTAGTAATGACACGCTGACAGCTGCGAACCACCTGCAACCCTTCATGCTTGATGTCTTCCTCGACGGCGACGCCATCTTTCAGCAATATAATTGTCCGTGTCTCGGAGCCAGGACCGTGTTACAGTGCTTTGAAGAGCATTATAGTGAACTCACGTTCACGTCTCGGCGAACGATACACCTGATGTAAATCCTGTGGAACCCATATCGGTCGCTATCGGGTGCCATGACCGCGTACGCGAATCAGCCGCCCATTATTTGCGCGAATTACATGACATCTGCTGCCAGGTACCTCCACAAACACACCAAGAAACTGTCGGACACTGATACGCAGAATCTGTGACATATTTCGTTCCAAAGACGGACAAACAAGCTATTAAGCAGGTGGGCATAATGGTTTGCCTCATCAGTGTATTTCGTTCAGCCAAAAATCCTAACGTTGACTCCGGCCAGTACAGCTGTCGCTGTGTGATGTTCGATTATGTGAACCCTGAAATTGACGCTGGTAGATGAAAAGTTGGTCCTATTACATTGCACATAGTCCTAGTAATCAGTGTTGCACTTCCTCCGAGTTCTATGCGTCAAATTACGAAATAACCACATGTTGTTGAGAACTTAACCTTGTTCAAGACTTCCTCTTCCAAACTCTCTGTGTCGTGTGCCACACGTCAGTTTCTTTAGTCTCCTCTGCCAATTTTTTTAAGGTTTTTAACAAGCTGCTCGTTTCTCTGACATCGTTTTCACCTGTCGCTCCGTCCTTCAAAATTTTCCCATCTCTGTTCAACCAGCCCCTCTTTCACCTGGCATGTGGTATAGCTTCAAAAAAATGGTTCAAATGGCTCTGAGCACTATGGGACTTAACATCTATGGTCATCAGTCCCCTATAACTTAGAACTACTTCAACCTAACTAACCTAAGGCCAGCACACAACACCCAGTCATCACGAGGCAGAGAAAATCCCTGACCCCGCCGGGAATCAAACCCGGGAACCCGGGCGTGGGAAGTGAGAGGTATAGCGTCTTCCGTTTGTCCCATATGCTCCTGTAACATTCCATATGCCTTATGCAGTTTCTCGTATTCCTCTACTTCGTCTCCAAGCACTTACTTCCTTTCTGCGCCCTGTTTAAACTCATCTGATGTCTCCTCCAGCCTCTTCACTTAATTCCGCATTTCCCATTTGTTCAACACCAACCCTAACGCCCGCTAGTGACTCGTCACATCCTCCTGCCTTGAGTACAGTACTTCTACAGTACTTCTCCGCCCACGTGATGGACCAGCAAGGCGTCCACCCTGACTAGGATGACGAGACGCATCGCCGCCAAGATTCCTATTTTCGATAATCATAGGACAAGGATCACCTTCACCCATCCTCCCATTTCAAAAGACTGCTCCATCTAGCAGGCTCTAAATACACAAAATCAAACAAAATAACTAAATTACAACATGATGGACTGGTCATTCGTTGCTAACTAATAGAAAAAATTACACGTATCTCCTACTTCCTAGATTGCAACGCATATGACATTTTCTTCTTCACCATTTTCCCTTACCAAAATGCATGAATTACACCGGACAACCTTTAAAAGGCCGCAGATACGAAATTTGCACAAATTGTCGTTCTGGTGGCAACTGAAGTTTAATGTTGAAAGACGAGGTGGGTTCTACTAGCTGATAAGGCCCTTGATACCCGGTGATGAATTTCCGCCCTTCCCTTTCAGTATATATGAGATGGACAGCATCACGCATAGTGCGGCAAACTCGCTGTTCGTCTCACTGCTCTTCCTGCTTTTCTAAAGTTCTTGTATTTGCCTTTTGCGCTCGTTTCCATACCTACCAAACCATTCTGGCGATGTCGCACTGATTCTCCATTTCTTCCCTTTGTTACATTTTTCAGGTCAGATGGAGATGGCTTTTTCTGTCCATGTACTGTCTCATATGTCGACAACACAGTGTGGACTTTTGAGTTGTTAGTGGAGACGACATACGCCAAATGTTCGTCCCAGTCCTGTTTATGTGAATTCAAATAGTAGTCCATCATCTTACCAGTCGTTCTGTGCACCCCTTCCATTGTCCCCTTGCCTGTGGATGCAGTGCACTCGTCCTCTGCTTCTCTATGTTCAGCATGCAACAAAGTTCCTCCAATAGACCTGACATGAAACTGGTGCTCTGGTCGGTAATTATCGCTTTGGGTACACCAAACATCAGAATACAGTTGTTCACCATCACGTGCGGGACTATCATTGCCTGCTGATTTCGTATGGCTACCATGTCTACGTCCCTCGAAAAATGGTCTATCATCATCAGAACGAATATGTTCCATTGTGGTGTACGAGTGAACGGTCCCATGACGTCAATCCCCGTTACAGAAATCAGGTCTGATGCTTCTGATAATCTCTGTGGTTGTATTTGCTTCTAACTCAAATTGGCCCTTTACACACACTGTATACGACTTCTTACATGGTGGTGTAGGTCTCGCTTCCTTCCATTCCACCAGTACCTTTCCACCTCTCTCCTATTCGTACATCTACCACCACTATGTGAGGACAATAAAAGGTCATGTGCTTCCATTAACTCTTCTTCCTTAAGCTTTGCTGTTACCACTACCTGTGGCCCTGTCCTTGTTTCTCTGCAGAGCAGACCCTTGTATTTGCTGAACTGCGCTGTATCTCGTACTGTTTACGAAATCTGTCAGTGTCCTGTATTTTCTGCCATTCTGGAAAATCATGACCCATGACTTTCATCACTGCCACTTATCTACTTAGGGCACTTTGTAGTCGAACTCATTAAACCTTAAAGCCCACCTTGCGAGTCTATTAGAGAACCATTTCAAAGCCTCGTGATCTGTTATCACATGAAACTTTTTCCTATATAAATGACACCTAAAATACTGAGCCGTGCGTGGCTCGTGTTCTTGCCATATCTCATTTGACATCTTGTTTTTACTGTACTACCACCTCGTTATGTTATTTTCAGTTACTGGTGTCACTGAGTTGCAGCCTTGCCTGACTGTGAGCGGCAGCAGCGGCTCTTATCGATATAAGCCCTGGCATATCATCTTTGCTGACTGCTATTACTTCCCAGTTATCATGTGTTCGGGTTAGATCGGATCTGTCAGTGAGTTGGGAGGCGCTAACGGTGCAGTTCGGACCTGGCAGTGTTTGACCTAGGACGCAGCAGAAGTTCAGTAAGGGCGCGGCTGCAATGAGGTCCAGACAGCCATAACTCGACCGACGGTTGCCGATAAATCTCAGCTGAGCGCAGACCACCTTGGTTGGTCGTTGGCTGGTCGTCTTTTCAGATGACGTTTATGTTGGCCGGAGGTTGTTACGGGTTGACTGCGTGTGCCGACTTGTGGTTTGTCACTGTTACTGCACAGTCGCTGCCATTAGTATTGTCTAGTCCTTCGTGCAAGTGTTCGTTAAACTGTGTGTAGCTAGTGATGTCGGCTGCTCAGTTATTTTAGTGCTGTCTCCGTGCTGATATGTGGCAGTTGCTCAGTTGGCGTGGAGCAGCGAGGAAATCTCTGCAGGACATAGTTTGACCGGGCCCGCTGGCGGTCTCTACACAGTGTCGGGATGTATGTGGCTGTTCCCATTGCTACGAGATCCATGCCTCACCGACCCTGGACACGAAAGTTGAGTTTGGATTTAATTTACCAGGAAGTCAACACTGTTCACATTGTGCACTTTGGTTGTCGTTGTTGGTTGTTGGGACATTCCTGCAAGCAACAACACGTGTGTTCGAGTTGGTGAAGGTTTAGCCACCGTGCAGTGGACTCCAACTCTATTTGGTTATTTGCAATTGAAGTGCACCAGCGGAATTTTCTGCCTTGTGGCCATTAACGATCCGGTTACCTGCCCTGGCCGTTCACGTAAATTTAGGGAGTGTCCTTTCCTCGCCGTGTTGTCGCTGTCCAGCACAGTGTGTAGTTCGACAGCTTAATGTATGCTTGTTTGTGGGCATCCATGCCTTTTACGTTTACATTGAACTCCCAGTTGTGTACTGGTCGAGTGGAGCACAAGTTACCTTGCTGGTGCGTCCGTGGATTGTCTGTTGGTTGGGTTGTCATCAGATTAAGAATGGTTGGGCCGACTGCCTGTCTCACCTAAGTGAACATTAGTATTTCAAGTGCTGGCCAGGCCCGAAATTTCTGAGTGCCGTTAGCTGCACAGCCTTTTCTTATTTTCTGTTGTGTGTATTTGTATGGCTCATAGCCGATGGTTTTGAATCAAAGTTGAATTGTTTTTAGTGGTGTTTTAGGTCATGGGCCTTCAGACACTTTAAACTTAAAGTTCCTTGTTTTTCAAGTGTTAGATTGTTTGGGCCTTCAGCTTGATCAAAATATTGTTTGAAGATAAAGCCTTGGGCCTTCTGCCTACCAAAAATTATTTTAGTTGTGTATTAAGTCATGGGTCTTCAACCGTTTTAAAATTAAAATTCCTTGCTTGTGAAGTGTTAGACTGTTTGGGCCTTCAGCCTGATTGATATGTTGTTTAAAGATAAAGCCTTGGGCCTTCTGCCTAATAAAAATTATTTTAGTTGTGTTTTAAGTCATGGGCTTTCAGCGATTTTGAAATTAAAGTTTCTTGCTTGTCAAATGTTAGATTGTTTGGGGCCTTCAGCCTAATTAGTGATGAGGCTTTGTTGTATAAATTTATTTTACCTTGAGTTTTAAGTCATGGGGCCTTTAGCCATTTTTAAATTAAGGTTGTTGCTTTTCAAGTGTTAGATTTTTGGCACTTCAGACAAATTATGGAACTTATACAATTGAGGCCTTCTACCTTCTAAATATTCTTTTTGGCGCTGAATTTTGAGTTAATGGTTTTTAGACGTTTTTATTGAATTAAAGTTGTTGTGACGTTAAGGCATAAGATAGTGTGGTGTATACAGCCGATAACTCAGTACTGTACTGTACTGTAATATTTGGTGAAATAAATAGTTATATGCGTTCGAGTGTAACTGACAGCCGCTCATTTTGGCCCCGTTCCACAATTCCAACTACCTGTCCTGTCCTGAGGGTTTAGCAGAGCGTTTAAAATACGTAACCCCATAAACCACACTAAGCAGTTCCCTCTCTGTTGTCAAGTAATTCCTTTCCCTTGCATTCATTTGTTTTGATTCACAGGCCACAGAATGCTCCTTCCCATCAGTTCCCTGGCTAAGATTAGAAGCAAAACATGCCATAATAAGTTCCTTCTCAAAATCTAGGAAAACAAGAATTGAACTTGATATCAACACTTCCTTTAATCCTTCAGGTGCTTTCCTATACTCACCTACCTACACAGACTTCTGACCATTTTGTAACAACTCCTGTGCTATGTTGGCAAATCCTTGACAACTTTCCATAGAAATTCGATTTACTGAGAGGGAACTGAACTTCTTTAAATTTTTTTCGTTCTCGAAAGTCCCACACTACCTGTACAAATCTTGGATTCGTACGCACGTCGTCCTTATTAATAATAAGTCCAAAATATCTCACCTCCTCTAACTCAAAATGACACTTCTCCAGGCACAACTTCAAACGTGCCGCTCGCAACCTCTGTAACACTTCCCTTAGACCCTACCTATGCAATTCCATACTGCTCAAAAATACTATAGTGTCATCTAGGTAAACGAGACACCGTCGTGACTTCAAACTCTCAGTTGCAGTTTTAGAACAATCTTCTGGACCCACTTCTAATTTATGATAACTGCTCGTCAGATCCCTGGCCGGAAAGTACTTGCACAGTTTCTGATGTATTTTGAACGCACTGCGCATCCATTAGTGTCTTGCTGTTGACATAACGATAGTCAAGGAGAACCTGTAACTCCTTGTCCCACCCATAGACTTTTCATGGCACAGCCATGGTCCTGGCTCGCCAACCTGCCATTTTGTATTATAAGACAGCTAGCTGCTGATTAATAAAATTATCCTCTATGGTTGCAAATACCTTGGTATACATTAAGATTTATAGTAAAATGGTGCTTTGTTCCCCATTGATATTCTGTGCTGAATTATCAGAGTTGCTGGCAATGTCACTTGCTGAAAAGAAAAAAAAAATCCTCAAACTCCAATAACTATTCTTCCGTTCGCTCCTTTCTCCATTCCTTGGAAATGCTTAACTTTCTTGCACAATGCAGCACTATCGGCAGCTCGTGGTTATTCGCTATGGACATCCATCAAGCACTAAACTTCCTCATCCAGAACATCTAAATCCGCTATCGACATCATATTCCATGGCACCACAATTGTCCACATTCACGGGTTCGCATACAGCTCGACGTTTTACATATCAACCTGTTGGGTCCAAGACATTATTTTCTTATAATAGTTCGACAACGCACACCGTGCCCACTGGCAGCCTTGGCTCAACATTCACCCAAAGTGACTTCCCGTTATCACTAGATACTCAGTCAAGTGAGTTGAGCGTTAATGCTAATGTATGCAGTTTACTTGGCTTATTAATTACGTTGAACTCCCCTCGCTACAGTTTCGCAGTGCCAACGTTTCCCCTAGCTGAAATAGATTTCCACTAAGCTCCAACGTTTGCTGTTCAAGGTCAATTTTGGCATGATGCTATAACGAGAAATCCCCCCATAGGATCATATCGTCGCCTTCGCTCACAGGTGGTACAGCGTCCATACACTGATGAAATTGAACCTCCTCAATTCAAAAATCTACTACACTGACGCCAACGGTGTGACCTCTCAACTCCCCCACTCCATGCAACCTATAAAGTGATGGGTACAACCTTCTTTGATCTACTACGCTTTTACTAGACACAGACACATACGCCTCTGTGCCCAAGAAAAATTTAAAGTTCATGCTTCCTATAAAATACACCACTGAAAATTCCACCTCTGCATACGTATTTATAGCACTGAAATTAAACGGGAACTCCTTTAGTTGAACTTCGAGCTCCCTCTGCCATTTAATGACTGCTTAACAATGCCTCGTCCACCCGTCCATCCTCTACATTGCTGATTACCACTTCTGCCCCTGTTCCGTGGTGGCTGGCGAAATTACTTCTGCACATGTCCCGTACGACCACATTTATAACACCATACACTAGACGATACTACTGTCCGCGTATCACCATCTCCCGTTGCTGCTTCTATTTTCTCATACTGAATTGCCAACTGAAAGCAGAATACAAATCCCTCGGCGTCCCTTCACGCATCTTACTAGCTTTATTCGCTGGCAACCCTATCAAAAAGACATCCAGTGGCCTCTGCCCGGCCCCTTGTACCAGAACCGTATTTGCCCCATCAAAATGGGCTCGTTCACCCCTCTTACCCTATCTGCGAATATCTCCACCCTTTCCATTTGCTTCTTTACCACCGCACTCAGTCTCTCCCCGAAAGTACCGAACGCTATGCTGTTATTTATACGTCTGCAATAGCTCTTCTTTCAACTGTCCAATCTCTGTAGCCTTTCTCAAGGCTTCAGAGCACTTGACATACGTTCAAGCTTGTCTCGCTAAGCGAAACGTAACCATGTATAACAACTGATTATCGGTCCACCTGGTCATCACAGCCGACGTTTCTAGAACCTCTACAAAAGAACAGACGTCAGATGCTCTACCCAAAAATTTCACAATCAACCCTGTGGCAGCCGGGTCGATCTACAGCTGTGGCACTTGAGGCAACGACAGCTGTTCACCCCTGGCTGCTAACTGATTACTTAAGTGCATATTACCTGCTGTGGGCTACCTTTACCAACCAACTCTGCACCGCTCAAGTTCCGACGCGCCTTGCGTCCCTGACTCTGCCATTGTGCTTTCACTCTTCAACATCCCAGACTGTAAACCGCACAACCGGAAAGAAAGAAAAGCTCTTCCACCTTCTCACACCGCTACTCCTCACTTTTAGTATAATAAACCATTGGAATACGACATACCTCGGGCATGGATGTGTGTGATGTCCTTAGGTTAGTTAGGTTTAATTAGTTCTGAGTTCTAGGCGACTGCTGACCTCAGAAGTTACTTCGCATAGTGCTAAGAGCCATTTGAACATTTTGAGTACAACATAAACAACCTTAATTCATATGTCTTAACACTTAGACTCGAAACATTGATTCGTATTATGGCAGAAACGACGCAGCTCAGTGGAAGGCACATAATGGCCCAAACATTATACTGGCTGCATGCCACAGACACCAAATAATCATAATTCCTACTCCCTCGAGACTGGAAAAGAACAACAGGTTCCTCATACCACACCTATCACCTAGCGCACTTTGCGACTGCTGTAATCCTTATGGCTCTTGGAGATTATGTAGGCGGTGGATCCGAACGCCGTACTACAAGGACGACGCCCGCTACTTCGACACCTGATGAAGTCGCCAGAGGTACGGGTATGCTGGAGTGGAGGCTTTGGTGCGGACCACGGCGCAGCTCATGGCTACATAGATACTCTGCAACAATCTGTAAACAATGTTTTTTCCTTGTTGCATGTGAGGTCTACCAGTTATGCAAAACACCATTTTCTCTCAGTACCCAAATATGTTTCGGCACCACTGTGCCATCATCAGTGGATTTTCATTTTTATTTATTCTGCAATGTGAACATTTTTGTTAAATGATTATAAAATTATGTGCTTCTTTATTTCAAACAACCGACCGTTTCTGTTTGTAAATACCTTTACATTTGGTGTGCATGAATTTTCTGGATCACCTGTGTGGCAGTTACTACAGGTAGCTTGTCATCTGCAACCAAACGATGTTGATGAGAAAGTTTTATGCTGGGAGTTAACCTATCTTCTAGGACGTAATTTAGTTTGTTGCGATGTTTTCGCGCCCATATTCGTTTTTACTTACGTTTTCGTGTGGCAAGCACTTCCATTCTCCGCATCATGCTGGGGTGTTGTGATGCACTGGGTACTGAGAAAAAACGGTGTTCTGCATAACTGGCAGACCTCACATCCAACAATTTTAACTGTAAACACGGCCAACACAAGGAGCTACAAACCAAAATGCTGATTTTTTTTCCGCTTTGTGACGAGCCGTACAGATATCTGTCGTCCCGCTCACACTGAATTCTGCTCGCTCAGCGGTTTGGTCGCTCTGCTTTCGTAACAATTAAGACACTAATTGACTTGTTCCACAAAATTTCGAAAGAACAGCCGCATGTCACGCCATCTTCAGTCTGCAGTGGCGAAAACGCACTGAACTTTGGTATTTAAAACCGCACCGACACATGCATGTTGGATTCACTTGACGTTACGCGTGCGCTACTTGAGCTCGTTCGATTCTGCTGTGCCGCGCGCCCTCGATGGTGAAAACTCGCCGCATTTATAACAGTTCGATTCTCGTCGCGTGGTTCCATCACAGAACCACGCCAGCCTCGGAGAACACGAAGTTCTTCAACTACTGCTTCCATGCCGAATTTAACTGAAAACCACCGTCTCAATTAATAAGAGACTCACTGTCAGACAGTCGTATTTCCACGGATTCATTACTAACAGAACTCCAGAAGTTAGACGTACGGGTCACAATTTTTGTCTCACTGTAATTCATTACATGATCAGTGGAAATACAATGTTCGGTGATTGCAGACTTACAATGCTGAGGGGGCGAGTATGTCGCTGATGTTCTACTATGCGATCCTGCACAATACATGTCGTTTGCCCTACGTAAGATTTGCCGTGTTCGCAAAAAAACCTGTATAAATCTGCCTTGCTCACCTCTAGGTCGTCTTTGTCAGATCCCAACAGCGACGAAATTCTTGCAAGTTGGCGAAAGATTGCATGCACTTCGTATTTTCTTAATATTCTGCCTATCTGCGCTGAAATATTAGCAATATATGCTTAAAAGGTAGTGGTTTTAAAGGCCTCTTCCTCTACTTTGCTCTGTCCCTTATAGGTCTGCAGCGGTCTCTCCACTTGTTGGGACGAATAGCCGTTCTTCAGAAATATAGTCTGCAGGTGCTCCAGTTCCGTTTGCAAACTATCGGCTTCAGAGATGACGTGGCACGCTGAATCAAGGTCTTGAGAACACCCATCGTTTGTGCCGGATGGTGGCAACTAGCGGCTTGCCAGTAAAGGAATCAGTGAGTGGGCTTTCTATACACTTAATGACCAAGTGAAGCATCGCTCCCACGTTGTACCAAGACGTCTAAGAACGGCAGTCTACCCCCTTATCCGCCTCCATAATAAATTTTATGTTTTCGTGTATGGAGTTCAGATGTTGTAGGAACCCTCGCAGACGATCCAAACCATGGAGCCGAACTAAAAAAAGTACCGTCATCTCTGACGCAGATAGTTTGCATACGGAACTGGAGCACCTGCAGACTGTATTTCTGAAGAATGGGTATTCGTCCCAGCAAGTGGAGAGAGCGCTGTAGACCTATAAGCGACAGAGCAAAGAAGAGGGACATGCCTTAAAACGACTGCCTATTGGTAACTTTCAAACAACTTACTGGAATTCAGCCAGGTAAAATTTACAGCGACCGCCGATATTTTGGTGAGAGTATACCCAGCCTTTTTCAAGGCACGAACTGCGACGGACAGGCGATGTACAAGCAAACTTAAAATCTTTGTTCTCGGAGCAGTTCAGCAAAGATAACACACACACACACACACTGAACACTAGTGTCACCAAAGATGACCAAACTCAGTGATATCGATAGTGAGACTACGAACTAGCAGGTTACTTTGGTCATCTTTGGTGGCACTAGTGTTCAGTGTGTGTGTGTGTGTGTGTGTGTGTGTGTGTGTGTGTGTGTGTGTCATCTTTTCTGAATTACTCCGAGAACCGAGATTTTAAATTTGCCTGTACATTGCCTGTCCGTTGCAGTTTGTGCCCTGAAAATGGCGATGTGTTCTCCCGCCGAAATATCGGCGGTCGCTGTAAATTTTACCTGGCTGAATTCCCGTGTTGTTTGTAGATTGTTTACTCCAAGAGAAACTCAGGTCTCTTATATTAACAACATTTCAGCGCAAATAGACAGAATATTAAGAAAATACAAAGTACATGCAATCTTTCACCCACCTGCAAAAATTTCGTCGCTGTTGGTATCTGTCAAAGACGACTTAGGGCTGCGCAAGATAGGTTTTTACAGGGTTTCGTGCGAACGCGGTAAACCTTATAAAGGACAAACAACACGTACTGTGCAGGATCGCATTGTAGAAAATCAGCGGCATTCTCGCCTCCTTCTGCCTTGCACTGGTCATGCAATGAATTACAGAGAGACAAAAGTTGTGGCCCATACGTCCAACTTCTGGAGTTCTATTATTAATGAATCCGTGGAAATACGGCTGGCAGACTGTCTCTTGTTAATCGAGACTGCGATTTTCAATTTAATTCCACATCCACTGGTTGAAAAAATTCGTGTTCTTCGTTGCCAGCGTAATTCTTTGATGGAACCGCGGGGAGTCAATCGAATTGCTATCAATGCGGCGAGTTTTCACCACGGAGGGCGCGCGGCGTAGCAGAACCGTACGCGCTCAAGTACTGCAGATGCAACGTCAAGTGAATACACCACGCATGTGCCGGCGGGGTTTTAAATACCAGAGCTCAGTGCGTTTTCGCCAGTATCATCTGAAGATGGCTAGAAGACTCTGCGCCAAAATATTGTGGCAGGAAGTTGCAGACGTTCGGCACTTCTCACGAAATTTTGTGGAACAATATGTACGCCGACGAAGTTTTAAATCTCACATTACTTGATTGATTCTTAATTATACTCTGCAGTACCATTACATTTTGCAAATGCGCCTATTCAATTGACGTACTGGCACACATTAGGATAGCGCCAGTGCGCTGGTTTCGACGGCGGTTTGACCAAGGGTTTCTCGCAGTCCCGCTGAGCGCACTGTCTCGGCAATTCCTTCTCCCATGTCGACCCGATATACTTTACTACTCACGTTGCAAGAAGTTGATATCAACATCCGCGCTTTGCTTACTAGTAGGGCTGCAATCGACTGACGCACATTCACTAGCACTACATTATACGGTGACGCCGCTACATATACAATACCTGTAGGCCCTTCACCTTTATGTCCAGGTGCGGTGACCATGCGAGCCTATCATTAACGTGAGAGCCAAAAACCTCTCTCAACTTTAAAAATTGAGAATAGTGAATGTGTCTTTAGGAATGGGTAGATTACAGGGGAGGGAACAAAGTGGTTCGGGGGTTATGGTAGAGGAACACTGACATGGACAGGAAGGGAAGCTGGAAGAATCGGTAGATACCTGGGTGGATTTCGTGATCAGGTACGGCGAAATGGTCAAAGGAAGGTGTGCAGGCCGGGAATCACGCCGGAGATCGGATAGGTTCGTGCGACTTTCTTGCGATTATGATAGACGGCCCGTCCTCCGACTCACCATTCTTTTGTTCACTGACAGGTATCCGTAGACATTCTGCAACCGCCTATGAATATCTCCGATGCTCTGATTTTGCGCAAAGAGAGACTTGATGACAGCACTCTACTTGGAACACACTTGCATTGCAGACAACATTTTGAAGGAAACGTATAGCGGCTGAAGCGGGAATATTCCAAGATGTCCCACAACAAATTTCGCTGTTTCTGAACAGAAACAGGATGACAAAAAAGTGTTTTGCATTACCTACTGAACGCCCCTCGTGTATGTACACTACTGGCCATTAAAATTGCTACACCAAGAAGAATTGTAGATGATAAACGGGTATTCATTGGACAAATATATTATACTAGAACTAACATGTGATTACATTTTCCCGCAATTTGGGTGCATAGATCCTGAGAAATCAGTACCCAGAACAACCATCTCTGGCCGTAATAACGGCCTCGATACGCCTGGGCATTCAGTCAAACAGAGCTTGGATGGCGTGTACAGGAACAGCTGCCCATGCAGCTTCAACACGATACCACAGTTCATCAAGAGTAGTGACTGGCGTATTGTGACGAGCCAGTTGCTCTGCCACCATTGACCAGACGTTTTCAATTGGTGAGAGATCTGGAGAGTGTGCTGGCCAGGGCAGCAATCGAACATTTTCTGTATCCAGAAAGGGCCATACAGGACCTGCAACATGCGGTCGTGCATTATCCTGCTGAAATGTAGGGTTTCGCAGGGATCGAATGAAGGGTAGAACCGCGGGTCGTAACACATCTGAAATGTAACGTCCACTGTTCAAACTGCCGTCAATGCGAACAAGAGGTGACCGAGACGTGTAACCAATGGCACCCCATTCCATCACGCCGGGTGATACGCCAGTATGGCGATGACGAACACACGCTTCCAATGTGCGTTCACCGCGATGTCGCCAAACACGGATGCGACCATCATGATGCTGTAAACAGAACCTGGATTCATCCGAAAAAATGACGTTTTGCCATTCGTGCACTCAGGTTTGTCGTTGAGTAAACCATCGCAAGCGCTCCCGTCTATGATGCAGCGTCAAGGGTAACGGCAGCCATGGTCTCCGAGCTGATAGTCCATGCTGCTGCAAACGTCGTCGAACTGTTCGTGCAGATGGTTGTTGTCTTGCAAACGTCCCCATCCGTTGACTCCGAGATCGAGACATGGCTGCACGATCCGTTGCAGCTATGCGGATAAGATGCCTTTCATCTCGACTGCTAATGATACGAGGCCGTTGGGATCCAGCACGGCGTTCCGTATTATCCTGCTGAACCTACCGATTCCATATTCTGCTAACAGTCACTGGATATCGACCAACGAGAGCAGCAAAGTTGCGATACGATAAACCGCAATCGCGATAGGCAACAATCCGACCTTTATCAAAGTCGGAAACGTGATGGTATGCATTTCTCCTCCTTACACGAGGCATCACAACAACGTTTCACCAGGCAACGCCGGTCAGCTGCTGTTTGTGTATGAGAAATCGGTTGGAAACTTTCTTCACGTCAGCACGTTGTAGTTGTCACCACCGGCGCCAACCTTGGGTGAATGCTCTGAAAAGCTAATCATATGCATATCATAGCATCTTCTTCCTGTCGGTTAAATTTCGCCTCTTTAGCACGCCATCTTCGTGGTGCAGCAATTTTAATGGCCAGTAGTGTATTTAATTATTTATTCTGTAAATAAATTAGTATGCGACGTTTTATTTATGTATTACGATTTGTAGTGTTCTACGCCGCCTCGTGAAACTACGGGAACAACAGTTCCCACTTTTTATGCTCGGCCACGTGGTGGACCGCGAAAGCGGTGGCACGATTCATGGCACGGCATCCGTGTGGCCACGCAGTCACGAACTCTGTTTGTCGCGGGACGAAGCGCAATTAATGCAGAAATGTACGATAAGGACTCTAATGACCGCTTTTGCGCAGACGGAAATATCACTTCATTTAGATAAAGCGGCAGTTAAATGTGACATTAGCACGCCGCGCGCCGAAAACAGACAGCCGGGTGCAGAGAGTCGCGTGGCGCTGCGTACGTCACGTGATCGCGTTCGGCTGTGTGCTTGATGGCAGGGCCGAGAGAGAGAGAGAGAGTGAGAGACGGGAGGGGAGGGGAAAGGCAGAGGTAGAGCTGGAGCTGGACGGGTTAGCGAGACGAGGAGAGAGGAGAGGGTAGGCAAACAGATGTTGGAAAAGGGGTCGCAATTCCAGAAAAAACGTTGCACCTACAGAAGGCACGAAGAGCGTAGTTGTACTATGTTACGTGCTAGACAAACTGTGCTTGCAAATGAGATAAACACTGTGCGAATTTGAGTTTCTGAGGGTCATTCCAAATCTAATGCGGTGGTCTAGCGGTTCTAGGCGCTCAGTCCGGAACCGCGCGACTGCTACGGTGGCAGATTCGAATCCTGCCTCGGGCATGGATGTGTGTGATATCCTTAGGTTAGTTAGGTTTAAGTAGTTCTAAGTTCTAGGGGACTGATGCCCACAGATGTTAAGTCCCATAGTGCTCAGAGCCAACCAAATCTAATGACTTAGATTTATTTCTATGTGAACTACAAACGATATTAGCACAATAACACAATTAAATAGACCAGGACTGCAGCAACACAATTTCATTTTTTCATGTAGTCTGCACCATTCGATATGTACTTTTGCCAACGATGGACTATAGGGCACACGCAGCGTTGCTAAAAACTTGATTTATACAGCTTTGACCGTAACATCTGTGTTGAAAATGTCGGCTACGTGGTCCATCTTTCATTGTCGGAAGAGATGGAAGTCTGTAAGTGCTGAGTCAGGACTGATGGAGATGTAGAATAGCCCAACGAAATCTGGCAACGTGTTCAATGGTCGAGAATCTATTATCGTGTTGGAAGTGGAAATTTGTCATCTTCTCTTGTCTCAATCTGGAAATTGAGGATTTCAGCCTGGTCAGAAACATCTTATGACGTTCTGAGTTAACGGTTTTTTAGGCTCTTTGACATTCAAAAGAATCGCACTCTGTCTCAGAAGACTGCACACAGAGGTCTGAGTTTTAATTTCTTCCTTTATCGAATTCGCTTGTAGCAATTTCATGAACTGGTGAACTGTCTTTTGGATTCCTGTTCGCAACGGTGACACCAAGTCTAATCTCCTATCGTGATGGTGTTTAGATAATCGTCGACTTGAATGTAGTATTGGCCCAACCGATCCTGGAAAATTTCTATCCGATGATCTTTTTTTGGTCTTGTGTAATCATACACAGTACATATATATTACCTATTTTGCATTATTCTTACAGTCGATATTTAGCTGCGCACACAATCCTTTGCTCGTAATTGCCGACCATCATGGATGATTTATTGCGAGCTGAGAAGCCTACAGTATACCAAGACCTGGCTTATAATGCACATTCTGTTCATCCTCACTTTACTTAAGTTTACTGTGTCATTTTGTCACAAGAAACAGAGGTTTCACATTTACGTCGAGGTCAAAAATCGTTTCATCAGCAATGGTGATGCATTTTTGTACAGGATTTTATCATGTGATGAAACTTGTATTGACCTTTAGTCTCAGCGTCAATGCATGGAAGGGAAACACCCTTATTCGCTTGCCCGTATGAAGTTAAAGACGCAACCATCTGCTGATGAGGCCATGTTATCATCTTTGGGAGTGCTCAAGGTCCAATTTTTTGTGATTTTTTGGAGGAGTAACTCACTATCAACAGAGTATACTGCTCAGCAATGATTGTTAAGAAAGTAAAGTCTGGACTGAGATGTCCGGAACACTAGAGGAAAGGCTAGCTTCATCTTGAAGACAACGTTCGATCTCTGCAGCGCAATAAGAGCTCCTACCACGTCCTACTTATATCCATGGGTTAACCCTTTGTTTGCTTGGTTTCACGACAGAAGAGTTGCGTGGCATTCCGCTAAATGAGAATTAATAAAATATAGAAATAAAATACAAAACTGACTTAGAGATCCAAGTGAAGTTTTCTTCGCTGAGTCAATAAGTTGTCGAAAGGTGGAACACGTGCTTAACTGTTAGTTGGGACTACTTGGAAAAATAGAATTGTAATGATTTAACAGATCATTTTCACTGTACAGCTATTCGTCTAATTATTGAATGACCAAGATCCCAAAGAAACCGTTACCTTTGAAAAAAGAATCATTGGAGAGATTGAGGATACGATGATGAGAATTGAACATCCTTATCTGTATTTTAACCGGAGGAAACCACAAGCAGAAGACGAGGATGAAAGTGTACCGTATACTTGAGTTGATCGTCAATTTAACGATAAAACCTTGAAATGTCATAATATGGTTAATCTATCAATTTATAGCAACTCTGAATTTCATTAAAATGCAACAATGACTGTATTTTATGCTTTGAAATTTGTTGTACTAAAAACTGGACCCGTCTTTATAGCTCCGAAGTGAAAATCGCCCAACAGAATCTCAGCGTCTCGTATCTGTTCTATAGTTGGTGGACTCGTTCTGCAGCGACTTACAAGCTGAGAGACATGTCATTTTTGTTTCTACGAGTACACTGCATAATGTGCGGCAACGTATGTGTTTGCGACCTTGGTGGGTATTGTGCGGAAATGCGGAGAATTTTGCTTGGACTGAATGATCACCATGAAGCTAAGTTAACCGGAATGAAATTTTGACTCTGCGACGGACTGTGCGCTGATGTGAAACTTGCTAGCACACGGGAACTGCACTCCTGTAAGGATATTGCGGAGACAGGGCTGAGCCACTGCAGAATGGGGTACAGCTGTGAGGCGTGCTTGGCCAGCTCAATAGCTGCTGGCACGGTACCGCAGCGTGTTCGGTCACAGGGATAGTTGCCCTCTGTGATACAAAAACTGAACAGATCAACGATGAATTTGAGTGGCTGTCATGGAGCGTCCACCCCGAAGAAACACAACGAACAATGACGAACAAAATGAGATAAAAAAATTCTGGTTGAGCACTTGCTCGCTAAAAGTGAAGGTCCCGAGTTCGAATCTCTGTTCAGAATATTGTTTTAAACTGCCCGGAAGTTTCAAGCTGGGTTATGTTAATGTACTGAAATAGATGTTAACGAGGATAATGAGAAACAAAATTATATAAAATTTCTTCACATATGAAACCAATGGCTGAAGACTCACATATAAATGTCTGTATTAATAAATCACAGTTGAATAAATACACTTCTGGCCATTAAAATGACTACACCAAGAAGAAATGCAGATCATAAACGGGTATTCATTGGACAAATATATTATGCTAGAACTGACATGTGATTGCATTTTGCGTGCACAGATCCTGAAAAATCAATACCCAGAGCAACCACCTCTGGCCGTAATAACGGCCTTGATACGGCTGTGCATTGAGTCAAATAGAGCTTCTATGGCGTGTACAGGTACAGCTGCCCACGCATCTTCAACACGATACCACAGTTCATCAAGAGTAGTGACTGGCGTATTGTGACGAGCCAGTTGATCGGCCATGACGAATACAGGCTTCCAATGTGCGTTCACCGCGATGTCGCCAAACCCGTATGCGTCCATCATGATGCTGTAAACAGAACCTGGATTCATCCGGAAAAATGACGTTTTGCCATTTGTGCAACCAGGTTCGTCGTTAGTACACCATCGCAGGCGCTCCTGTCTCTGATGCAGCGTCAAGGGTAACCGCAGCCATGGTCTTCGAGCTGATAGTTAATTTATTTATTTATTTATTTATTGTTCCGTGGGACCACATTAAGGAGAAGACTCCATGGTCATGGAACGAGTCAATACATGAAATGGCTGTCATGGAGCTGCAAACGTCGTCGAACTGTTCGTGCAGATGGTTGTTGTCTTGCAAACGTCCCCATCTGTTGACTCAGGGATCGAGACGTGGCTGCACGATCCGTTAAAGCCATCCGGATAAGATGCCTGTCATCAGCAACAGCCTCAAAGGGTGCGGAGCAAAGTCAGGACATGCGGGGACCAAGCAACAATCGGTATTGTAATTGCAAACTGTCGAAGCTGCGTTGGTAAAGTACCGGAACTTCAAGCGCTGATAGAAAGCACCGAAGCTGAAATCTTTATAGGTACAGAGAGCTGGCTTAAGCCAGAGATAAATTCTGCCGAAATTTTTACAGAGGTACAGACGGTGTTTAGGAAGGATAGATTGCATGCAACCGGTGGTGGAGTGTTTGTCGCTGTTAGTAGTAGTTTATCCTGTAGTGAAGTAGAAGTGGATAGTTCCTGTGAATTATTATGGGTGGAGGTTACACTCAACAACCGAGCTGGGTTAATAATTGGCTCCTTTTACCGACCTCCCGACTCAGCAGCGTTAGTGGCAGAACAACTGAGAGAAAATTTGGAATACATTTCGCATAAATTTCCTCAGCATGTTATAGTCTTAGGTGGAGATTTCAATTTACCAGATATAGACTGGGACACTCAGATGTTTAGGACGGGTGGTAGGGACAGAGCATCGAGTGACATTATACTGAGTGCACTATCCGAAAATTACCTCGAGCAATTAAACAGAGAACCGACTCGTGGAGATAACATCTTGGACCTACTGATAACAAACAGACCCGAACTTTTCGACTCTGTAAGTGCAGAACAGGGAATCAGTGATCATAAGGCCGTTGTAGCATCCCTGAATATGGAAGTTAATAGGAATATAAAAAAAGGGAGGAAGGTTTATCTGTTTAGCAAGAGTAATAGAAGGCAGATTTCAGACCACCTAACAGATCAAAACGAAAATTTCTGTTCCGACACTGACAATGTTGAGTGTTTATGGAAAAAGTTCAAGGCAATCGTAAAATGCGTTTTAGACAGGTACGTGCCGAGTAAAACTGTGAGGGACGGGAAAAACCCACCGTGGTACAACAACAAAGTTAGGAAACTACTGCGAAAGCAAAGAGAGCTTCACTCCAAGTTTAAACGCAGCCAAAACCTCTCAGACAAACAGAAGCTAAGCGATGTCAAAGTTAGCGTAAGGAGGGCTATGCGAGAAGCGTTCAGTGAATTCGAAAGTAAAATTCTATGTACAGACTTGACAGAAAATCCTAGGAAGTTCTGGTCTTACGTTAAATCAGTAAGTGACTCGAAACAGCATATCCAGACACTCCGGGATGATGATGGCATTGAAACAGAGGATGACACGCGTAAAGCTGAAATACTAAACACCTTTTTCCAAAGCTGTTTCACAGAGGAAGATCGCACTGCAGTTCCTTCTCTAAATCCTCGCACAAACGAAAAAATGGCTGACATCGAAATAAGTGTCCACGGAATAGAAAAGCAACTGGAATCACTCAACAGGGGAAAGTCCACTGGACCTGACGGGATACCAATTCGATTCTACACAGAGTACGCGAAAGAACTTGCCCGCCTTCTAACAGCCGTGTACCGCAAGTCTCTAGAGGAACGGAGGGTTCCAAATGATTGGAAAAGAGCACAGGTAGTCCCAGTCTTCAAGAAGGGTCGTCGAGCAGATGCGCAAAACTATAGACCTATATCTCTGACGTCGATCTGTTGTAGAATTTTAGAACATGTTTTTTGCTCGAGTATCATGTCGTTTTTGGAAACCCAGAATCTACTATGTAGGAATCAACATGGATTCCGGAAACAGCGATCGTGTGAGACCCAACTCGCGTTATTTGTTCATGAGACCCAGAAAATATTAGATACAGGCTCCCAGGTAGATGCTATTTTTCTTGACTTCCGGAAGGCGTTCGATACAGTTCCGCACTGTCGCCTGATAAACAAAGTAAGAGCCTACGGAATATCAGACCAGCTGTGTGGCTGGATTGAAGATTTTTTAGCAAACAGAACACAGCATGTTGTTATCAATGGAGAGACGTCTACAGACGTTAAGGTAACCTCTGGCGTGCCACAGGGGAGTGTTATGGGACCATTGCTTTTCACAATATATATAAATGACCTAGTAGATAGTGTCGGAAGTTCCATGCGGCTTTTCGCGGATGATGCTGTAGTATACAGAGAAGTTGCAGCATTAGAAAATTGTAGCGAAATGCAGGAAGATCTGCAGCGGATAGGCACTTGGTGCAGGGAGTGGCAACTGTCCCTTAACATAGACAAATGTAATGTATTGCGAATACATAGAAAGAAGGATCCTTTATTGTATGATTATTTGATAGCGGAAGAAACACTGGTAGCAGTTACTTCTGTAAAATATCTGGGAGTATGCGTGCGGAACGATTTGAAGTGGAATGATCATATAAAATTAATTGTTGGTAAGGCGGGTACCAGGTTGAGATTCATTGGGAGAGTGCTTAGAAAATGTAGTCCAGCAACAAAGGAGGTGGCTTACAAAACACTCGTTCGACCTATACTTGAGTATTGCTCATCAGTGTGGGATCCGTACCAGATCGGGTTGACGGAGGAGATAGAGAAGATCCAAAGAAGAGCGGCGCGTTTCGTCACAGGGTTATTTGGTAACCGTGATAGCGTTACGGAGATGTTTAATAAACTCAAGTGGCAGACCCTGCAAGAGAGGCGCTCTGCATCGCGGTGTAGCTTGCTCGCCAGGTTTCGAGAGGGTGCGTTTCTGGATGAGGTATCGAGTATATTGCTTCCCCCTACTTATACCTCCCGAGGAGATCACGAATGTAAAATTAGAGAGATTAGAGCGCGCACGGAGGCTTTCAGACAGTCGTTCTTCCCGCTAACCATACGCGACTGGAACAGGAAAGGGAGGTAATGACAGTGGCACGTAAAGTGCCCTCCGCCGCACACCGTTGGGTGGCTTGCGGAGTATGAATGTAGATGTAGATGTAGATGTAGATCTCGACTGCTAGTGATACGAGGCCGTTGGGATCCAGCACGGCGTTCCGTATTACCCTCCCGAACCCATCGATTCAATATTCTGCTAACAGTCATTGGATCTAGACCACTGCGAGCAGCAGTGTCGCGATACGATAAACCGCAATGGCGATAGGCTACAATCCGACCTTTATCAAAGTCGGAAACGTGATGGTATGCATTTCTCCTCCTTACATGAGGAATCACAACAACGTTTCACCAGGCAACGCCGGTCAACTGCTGTTTGTGCATGAGAAATCGGTTGGAAACTTTCCTCATCTAGCCGGCCGTGGTGGCCGAGCGGTTCTAGGTGCTACAGTGTGGAGCCGCGCGACCGCTACGGTCACATGTTCGAATCCTGCCTCGGGCATGGGTGTGTATGATGTCCTTAGGTTAGTTAGGTTTAAGTAGTTCTAAGTTATACGGGACTGATGACCTCAGATGTTAAGTCCCATAGTGCTCAGACCCCCCATTTCCTCATCTCAGCACGTTGTAGGTGTCGCCACCGGCGCCAACCTTGTGTGAATGCTTTAAAAAGTTGATAATTTGCATATTACAGCATTTTATTCCTGTCGTTTAAATTTCGCGTCTGTAGCACGTGATCTTCGTGGTGTAGCAATTTTAATGGCCAGTAGTGTATAATGGGTATCTCATTCAGTCTACTGTTGGTGAGAGAGAAACTCTGCAAACTGGAGCATACAGTGTGAATCCAAATGGCACTGACAGTTTATGAAGTTGCTCAGGGATATTTTCTGAAGACTACGGTACTTATGATCTCCGGTGGCTCGTTACAGAGTAATTTTGTAATTATTATTTATTCTGTTTGTTACCACAATTAGTTTCTTTCTGTGAAGATATCTTCCCAACAATAAAAAGACCGTAATTTGTAACCAATGCAACGACTTTCGGATGAAGAAGTCCTGAGATGCTGTCGTGACTACGCTCTCAGCTCGGCCTAGCTCCAGTGGCCCACTCTTCTACTGCATGGAGCGCACCCGGTCACAAGGTCTGTCTGTATCTGTTAATTTTTCCATCACTAATACTAGTCATTGTTTACCTATGACTACCCTTGCCCGAGAAAGTAACCCCGGACAGGATCCAGCAGCACTGAATGCAAGGTTGAGAGCGAAGAGTAAAGTGGGTACTCCTATTGCCATCAGCAAATACTGTACTGTTACTGAATGAATGAAGTTTGTTTCCAAATAAGACATGCAGCACATGCCGTATACGTTTGCACCATAGTGCGGATGTTTTCTGTATAGCACCGGTACAAAGATAAATGGTTGAGAGGGGGGGGGGGGCTGGTGAGGAGGAGGAAGAGGTGGGTGGTAAGAAATCAAACTAAATGAATGTACTCTGCAACGAGCCGACTGAGGCCAAGGATCTCTTATAACAAAGATACCTAATATTTTTGAATAGCCTGCAAAATTTTGTCGGTGATGTTTATGTTCGCCCTATATATCAAAACAACATTCAGACTAAGGCAGGAAGCTACAATTACCACATGATCCTGCATATGATTTGAGTTATCAGTTGAGTGTCCAACACGGTTAATCTCCTAAAACTCACACCGCATATAATTCGATAATGCAAGGCTGCATTAATATGCGTATTCCACAAATCGAAATGATAGGCAGGGGCCGGGATATGCAGCCCATATACAGAGTTTTGTGGGTTTCAAATATTTATTTATTTAAAACAGCTACATATATTTCAATGGAACAATGCCTGTTAAAAGCACTACAATGAATGTAAACTAAATATGAACGTCAGTGGTGTTTGTTGCAGGTCTCTAGTACAAGTAGTTTATGAGGTACAGTAATTTGAACATTGTAAAAACAGGCAATTCTTTCTTCCATGTTGTAGCACGAACGAATGTGAATTTCACATGGGCGCGTATGTGCAGCCCTACACAGAATATGTCCCCAGAGATGTGTTGTTGTTGAATGGGACATTGCCTAGGGCAAACGAAAGACAAAAAAAGGTGAATGCAGTACCTCTGCGGTGTCTGACACAGAACCAATGTACCCTCGAAGCCTAAGCTCAAAATGACCACCACCAGCGTCAGTATAAGCTGGACGATCTGCCTTGCAACGATTCCTGCACTCGTTATAGTATTTTGGCGGAAACTGCAGTGTAGGCAGCCGTAACACGCCGTTACATACCATCTGTAACTGTGTAAGGTGGCAGAATAAATGAAGGTCAGATTCGCACCTTACATGAGAGCTTTATACATCGCAATGGGAAGGTGAATATGACACCTAAATTCGGCGGTTATGAGCAAATTTGCCTATCAGTATGTAATGAAAAAGGGGATGACACTTAATCGATGGTGATTAACACACCGTTCCTATATAATGCATGTCTAAGAGCAGAAGGTGCAACAAGCAGCAAGAGGCATTTTAGTTTGTAGTCCAGAGGGGCGAGGGCAGAGGCCGCACCATGGAGATACAACAGAAATCACTTAAAGGGGCGTCCCAAGGCAGGTCAGCGACCGACCAAATGGCTCAGAAGGTGGGAGCGAGTTAATGGGCCATCTGAGGGAGGACAGGAAAGGAAGCTTTTAAAATAAACTGCGTTTCAATATTACAAATGGATACTAACAAGACCAGTGACGCATTTTCGATCACGTGTCCAGCAAGTGGTGCACACGTGAGAGACAATGTACGCATTTTGACGTCTGGCGTGGGCATAAAACGTCCGATTGGCGGAAACGCACTAGGAAGGAGTAAATAGCCGAAGTTTCAACGCAGTTTATTGGTAGAGCCCTTCTGATTGGTGGAGAGAGTTTCCAAAAAATAAGAGCCACGCTCCTATTGGTCGCAAAAAGGTGTGACGTGAAGAATGAAAGAACCCAGGTGGGGAGACACTTAGGCTATGAGAAAGACAAGACGAAAATTTTGTGGAGGCCTTTCTCTGAATTGGCATCAAGTGCAGAAAAGAGCGCGTAACACTCTGTACGACACAGAGAAGAAATTTGGGTGAACACTGCATTCACAGCGGCTGACATACAGCTAAAAATTAGCTGTAACATCGTTTAGCTCCAAATGTGGAGAAACGAACCAGCCAATTAGTTAATTGTTCTTGCGAGATCTGAAAGGGCATTATGGTTCAAATGGCTCTGAGCATTATGGGACTTAACATCTGAGGTCATCAGTCCCCTATAACTTAGAACTACTTAAACCTAACTAACCTAAGGACATCACACACATCCATGCCCGAGGCAGGATTCGAACCTGCGACCGTAGCGGTCGCGCGGTTCCAGACTGAAGCGCCTAGAACCACTCGGCCACACTGGCCGGCTGAGAGGGCATTATAATATGTACGCTGCTCCAGCCATGCACGTGTATATAGCCATATTCTAAGACAAGGGATGAGTACATGTTTTCTCGCATAACGAAAAACATAGGGAGAGTTTATGCTGAAAAAAAAAATTCAGCAAAGGTTTTAATTAGCTTTATAGGCATTTCAGAGGAGAGAGCGGCCTAGCAGATGACAGCTCATCGCAACTTAAGGTAAATACCGCTTGCAGGGGCGTAAACTTCTTGGTTCACCAGTTTGCGTCCACTGTAAAATCGAGCGACCATGGGTAATCTTTCGCTCAATTTGTCACATAACTAACCATCCACCATAGACTTGATTGTCATTCTAAAAATAGTCTGAGCTTTGAACCAGAATGGGATGATTTATCGTAGTACTGACCAATATCATAACGAAATCGTAAGAATAATTTTGTAAAGAAACTTGTAGTTAAACTTTAATATTGTCATGTTTAGGATAATTTAACTTTCTGAGGGATAATAATTAATATTGTTGTGGTTAGGATTATTTCACTTTTTGATGCTGACGAGATGAATTGTCCTGACAACTGTTTTAACATTGTCACATTGTAAACTGTGTAAAAGCTTGTATTTCTATGCAAATATAGCTCACACAGTTGTGGCCAATCCCAGAACAAGTAAACCAAATATATCACCTTAAAACTGTCTGAAGAGGTTGAAGAGATTGTCTATTGGGATATATTTCGGCATACACGGTACAACAAACGAACGGCATGCTTCTTACATTCACCAAAAACTATGAGCATGTCCACCTTTTTCGCATTGGGAAATACTATCTTCCAAGCACCTCCTACCACGTCCACTGTCACACGGTGACAGCACCGTCGCAATGCAGTCGCAGTGTACACACAACACAATATAACAAACATAACATTGTCGCCTAGTACATAAGCAACAGGACGGAACAAACACCACTGACGTTCTCATCTACGGTAATTCTGGGATTTTACTGTCAATAGGCACTGTCCCATTTAAAAATCTGTAATTTTTGTAAACAACTGCAAATTCATCAAGATCCCGTAAGCTGTGTATCGGCTGCAAATACGCGCTCTTGCCTACAATTCAATTCTGTGAAAACCACGTGTCGGTAGTGCTTTCCATATTCGAAATATCTGCGCTGAAAGTGTCATTGTCAGCATAAATGCGTGGCACATAATCATTAACTATTAAAACCCAAATGGGTGATTTAATGAAATTATGGAGTTAATTTCTTTTGCTGATTAGTAAAAGGCATCAGCATACATACAAAAGGTATCTGCGCCATCAAACATGGAATAGCATTCAAATACACTCAGTGCTTGAGAGTTGACGTGACCAAAGATTCAGTGGTTGCGAGGTAACACTTAAAGTATTATGATATGTAAACACGTATGTATGTGTGTGTGGGGGGGGGGGGGAGGTTATTGTCGTTCAGCGACAAGCTCATCGGTGCCCTCATAAAATTAAGTAGTTACAAATGTGCTTAAAACTCATAAAATATTACAAATAGGTAAAAGATAGTCTCTTCCAATCTCATTCACATTGTTCTGTACAGTACCACTTTTGCACACCATATAAAATAGTCTGAATGCTGCCATAACCTATAAAAGTGTTCTATTAAGATAAAAAGGTAGAGACGGAAACCAAAATAGCTACAAATGGAAGTATAGCGGGCTGATCAATAACGAAAAACATATATAAACCAAGTAACTAGTAGCAATAGAGTGTTACATTCTTCCTAATATTTTAACGATCAAGTAGGACAAACTGGGCACTTAAAAGTCATACATTCATATCATTGTCTGCTAAAATAGGGTCCGCAGCTCATGGTCGTGCGGTAGCGTTCTCGCTTTCCACGCCCGGGTTCCCGTGTTCGATTCCCGGCGGGGTCAGGGATTTTCTCTGCCTCGTGATGACTGGGTGTTGTGTGCTGTCCTTAGGTTAGGTAGGTTTAAGTAGTTCTAAGTTCTAGGGGACTGATGACCATAGCTGTGAAGTCCCATAGTGCTCAGAGCCATTTGAACCATTTTTGCTAAAATAGGGAGAAAATGTGCAGGTAAATTACTGGCTGCACTCTTGCCTGAAAAATAAGTGAATTTTAATGGGTGCACTGTGGTCTGTACGCCACAAGTATCACACATTTTGAAGGGTCTTCTCTCTGGAGCAATAACTCACGCTTCATAGAGCTGCATGATATCGAAGTCGAGTGTGAACGCCCTTATCTTGTCTGTATGGCTGTAAGGAGGTACGCTATGGCAGCATTGATGACTTTAGTAGCCAGAGCTTCCTGTCCTTTTTGCAGAATCCAAAGATAATCTAGAGAGGTCGGTGTGTGACCTGCACACAACAGTAAAAATTTACTACATGGCGATGTTCCTCAATAAAACCAAAGTTATGGACTTCAGCAGAAAAGACCACAGGAAAACCAACATATCAGTTGGTTGGTTGATCTGGAGAAGGCTACCAACAGCGATGTCATAGGTCCCGCCGGATTAGGGAGAAAAGTAGGTCGTGTCCTTTTAAAGGAACCATCCCGGTATCTGCCTGAAGCGACTTAGGGAAACCAGGATTGCCGGACGCGGGTTTCAACCGTTGTCCACCCGAATGCGATTCCTGTGTGTTAATCACTGCACTACCTCGCTCCGCTAACAAAATTTTAATAGGCAGCACAACCCTCGAGCAAATATCTGCATTCAGATACCTAGGGTAGAATCTTAGCTGTATTCAATAAAAAGATAGAAACACGTAATTATAAAACTCCGTGGCTGATTAACACTGGACTCAGACTCTTTCTCTGGAGAAATTCTATGAGTCTGGAAGGCAGGAGACGAGGTATTGGCCGAAGTGAAGATGTGAGGCCGGCCCGTGAGTCGTGCTCGGGTAGCTCAATTGTCAGAGCACTTGTCTACGAAAGGCAAAGATGATATGTTCGTGTCCCGCTCCGGCACACAGTTTTCATCTGCCAGGAAGTTTCATTCCGGCGTACAGTCTGTTGCAGAGCGATAATTCATTGTGGAGACGAAACAGTCAGAGGCCTAATAAACGGTATATTCAGACCATCTATTGATCAGCGACACTCGAGACTCAAACTATTAACACCCTGGCGTAGGCTACCCTCTTGCTTGGCAGCAAAGCTTGGACACGCCGCAGAGATGACATACGGAGACTAATGAGTGCCGAGATATGGATCATGAGGGGAACAACTGGCTAAATGCCAAGGGACAGCAAAAGGTCTCATGGTATTTTTAAGGACATTAAAGTAAAACAAATTGTCAACACAGCACAAGATTAAAGAGCATCTTAGAGAGGCCTGTCGGACCACCCGATAAATCGCCAAATACCGATCCAGAAGTAGATGATGTAGAAAGACCAACAAGGAGACTGGCTGAGACCTTAACGTGCCATTAAACGCAATACTGAGTCTGAAGAAGAACGATAAGAATAATTTATGTGGAACCCACAGAGTTTTTTGTGTGTAAGTCAACTGGTGCTGCCTTGCTAGAAAATGAAGCCTCTCATATGTGCGACTGCAGTGACGGAAGACGCTGTTTAGGGGACTATAAAAACTACTGCAGTCCTCTGAGCTATTGTTGCCTGTTGTAGTGGATGAACGACTGGACCGTATAAAGTGGTACAGCTGCAGATGGCGAAGACGTAGTTTGCCTTGATTAGATTAGATTAGATTAATACTTGTTCCATAGATCATGAATACGACACTTCGTAATGATGTGAAACGTGTTAGGTAAATAAAAGATGTCTGTACAAGATATTACATTACACAAAATATTGCATAACACTAACGTTTAAGTTGGTTTTTTTTCTTTCCCCTCCATTAATTTATATCTAAAAATTCAGCCAATGAGTAGAAGGAGTTGTCATCTAGAAATTCTTTTAATTTATTTTTAAATGTTGGTTGACTATCTGTCTGGTTTTTGATGCTGTTTGGTAGGTGACCAAAGACTTTTGTGGCAGCATAATTTACCCCTTTCTGTGCCAAAGTCAGATTTAACCCTGCATAGTGAAGATCATCCTTTCTCCTGATGTTATAGCTATGCACACTGCTATTACTTTTGAACTGGGATGGATTATTAACAACAAATTTCATAAGTGAATATATATACTGTGAGGTTACTGTGAGGATCCCTAGATCCTTAAATAGATGTCTGCAGGATGACCGCGGGTGGGCTCCAGCAATTATTCTGATTACACGTTTTTGAGCAATGAATACTTTTCTACTCAACAATGAATTACCCCAGAATATGATGCCATACGAAAGCAGTGAATGAAAGTAGGCATAGTAAGCTAATTTACTGAGATTCTTATCACCAAAATTTGCAATAACCCTAATAGCATACGTAGCTGAACTCAGACGTTTCAGCAGACCATCAATGTGTTGCTTCCATTTTAACCTCTCATCAATGGACACACCTAAAAATTTTGAAAATTCTACCTTAGCTACAGACTTCTGTTCAAAGTCTATATTTATTACTGGAGTTGTGCCATTTACTGTACGGAACTGTATATACTGTATTTTATCAAAATTTAAAGACAGTCCGTTGGCTGAGAACCACTTAATAATTTTGTGAAAAACATCATTTACAATTACATCACTTAGTTCTTGGTTTTTGGATGTTATTACTATACTTGTATCATCAGCAAAAAGAACTAACTTTGCATCTTCATCAATGTGGAATGGTAAGTCATTAATGTATATCAAGAACAGTAAAAGACCTAAGACCGAACCCTGTGGCACCCCGTACTTGATTGCCCCCCAGTTTGAGGAATCAGCTGTTGTTTTAACATTACATGAACCACTTAATTCAATGTACATCGGTTGCATCCGTATAGCCATTTCACACTTGCAACGTCTCAGAGAGTTAGAACAGAAACTTCAGTTACATTGTGACTAATATAAAAAGCCAAACATTCAAAGTCTTAGAATTGAACTGGAATAAATACCCGGCCCTTTAAGTAAACAGTCAGATTTCTATCCGTGGGAAAGACACACACACACACACACACACACACACACACACACACACAGTTAACATCTTTTAAAACTAACGCCACTAATAATTTATAAAGATCTAAATTCTTCGTAAACAAGAGGGTAACACATGACAGGAAAGTGGTCGATGCATGTGGATCAGCTCGGTAATCAGCCATTCAGATCCCCTTCTGTATCGACAGCAGAGCAAGAAGATAACATCAATGCCCTGGAGCTTCCCACAGTTGCAGTATGGCGACCCTATGAAGTGGTACGAGAAACGTGTTGTCGGTATGAGCCATGGTTAAATTTCACCCTGGTAATGATGCTCACAAACTGTCTTGCGTTCTCTTTTCAAGGTAAGTTGCGGTTTGGAGTCCCCTTTACATAATGGCGATGGGTTCTGTTGTTTTGTGACATTGCTTCTACTCCGCCAGCAACCAATAAAATAGATCGGTTATACTGTCATGGACCTTGCAGGAGATATCTCTTCAGATGACAGACAAGGGCTGGCCACACTCCTCTCGGCCAAGAGGCAGCAACCAAAGAGCTACTCTAAGACACCGGTCCCTCGGAATTTTTCTCCTCCGCGGGCCATGTGACCGAAAGTAGTACCTACAGTATACTTGCCTTCAGGCAGTATCTACGCCGGCGCCCAGGCTTCGCTAGAAGAGTTCGCTCTTAGTGAGTTTCCTGGGCCAGGTTCTAACTGTGAAAGCATTTCTGCAGTCAGGTTCTCATACTGGTGCCACCGCCACCATAACAACACCACCTCTATCGAATTTCGCCTATAGGAGCTGCATGATACGTACCTCTACTATGTGTGGTCTCTACACCGACACGTCGTGGGCTCCGACTCCATGACCAGCAATTGGACTCTGACATTTAGCTTCGTTTCTCAGCGACAATACGCCAGAGTTAAGCTTCTGGGCGTCCCTTTAGAAGTTCGATTTTGGAACTTTCAGTTTATTGTGACATTTTCAGGGCTTTAACTTTCGATATTGTTATTGTTGTTTCAACATCCAAGACGTGACTTCTTTTCAGTCACTGTGTTCCAAACTAACTCCTATTGGAGAAGACCGTTTAAATTATTCCAGAGTACTGGATCATCATGATTTAAAGGATGGAGCCATTGATTGAGCTTGGGTCACACGTTTTTCATTAAACATGTATTGGAAATTTTATCACATTTAACGTTAACCTACTTCAATATGCCAAGCCTACTTACATCGGTTCTTAGGTCAAAGAGATATGAGTGTAAGTACAAGCCATGTCCTCCACGCTCGTTAATTTTAGATTCCCACCGGAGGTCGAACGATGTTGTGTGTTCACACTGAAGGTTTTAGATTCATTCCCAATCGACATAAATGTACGAGGTGTGGCTAGAAAAAAACCGGACTAGTACTGGTGAAACAATAAAACGAATGCAATAAGGCTGAAAGTCGCGTGGCCTGTCACGTGACTCTCGCTCCGCCTACTGCTCGAGTTTCATCTGCCTCCTGCACTCAGTCTGCCCGTGGCGTCTGTTTTAAGTAGTTGACGTTTTGTCTGTGCGTCGGAAAATGTTGAGTGTACAGAAAGAACAGCGTGTTAACATCAAATTTTGTTTCAAACTAGGAAAATCTGCAAGTGAAACGTTTGCAATGTTACAACCAGTGTACGGCGATGATTGTTTATCGCGAACACAAGTGTTTGAGTGGTTTAAACGATTTAAAGATGGCCGCGAAGACACCAGTGATGACACTCGCACTGGCAGACCATTGTCAGCAAAAACTGATGCAAACATTGAAAAAATCGGTAAACTTGTTCGACAAGATCGCCGTTTAACAATCAGAGCAGTGTCTGAGTTAACAGGAGTTGACAAGGAAAGTGTCGAACAAGTTTACCGATTTTTTCAATGTTTGCATCAGTTTTTGCTGACAATGGTCTGCCAGTGCGAGTGTCATCACTGGTGTCTTCGCGGCCATCTTTAAATCGTTTAAACCACTCAAACACTTGTGTTCGCGATAAACAATCATCGCCGTACACTGGTTGTAACATTGCAAACGTTTCACTTGCAGATTTTCCTAGTTTGAAACAAAATTTGATGTTAACACGCTGTTCTTTCTGTACACTCAACATTTTCCGACGCACAGACAAAACGTCAACTACTTAAAACAGACGCCACGGGCAGACTGAGTGCAGGAGGCAGATGAAACTCGAGCAGTAGGCGGAGCGAGAGTCACGTGACAGGCCACGCGACTTTCAGCCTTATTGCATTCGTTTTATTGTTTCATCAGTACTAGTCCGGTTTTTTTCTAGCCACACCTCGTATTATGTAAATGTGTGGCGTCTGTTCTTTCGGACATGCCCGAAAGAAAAGTGTCATTCATTCATATAATGCGCTTCGTCCTTGCTGGCCCACAGATAAGCACCCTTTGGGCAGTGAACTCATAAATCGCAGACAGCGGAAGTATTATCAACTTAGGTCACACGATGGAAGAGTGCCAACCATTACACAATATGCTTTGCAATAAACTATTCGAAGGAACTGAATTACTCATCAGGTCAAGAAGACCCAGCTAGTACTTAGATGCGTGACCATTAAACTGGGTGCCATTGGTTTCAAGAATACGCAAGTGAACGAAGTGGCATCCAGTTGCAAGACTTGCACCAGCCTGTCGTGGTACACGATACAAAAATGAATTTTTATGCAGTTTCTACCTGGGCACTTTTCCTGTAGTGGACGCATCAGATACGCCTGCATCATACGTTATTGCATAGATCTTCAATGTCCCATGCCTCATTCCACTCACTATTGATGAAGCTTCTAACCACAGCAACGAGTTCTTTACACGTGAAAGCATCGCTCTTGTTCGCCAATCGTCGTCGCGTGTTTAGCCATTTGGTCGGTTTTTTCGATGTGCACAGTCCCGGCACGGTTCTCGATTGACACCGTTTCTGTTGCATCCCGGTTCAGCAGCAGCTGGCCGCGACGGCGCTTTGATTTCATCGTGAGACGGCAGACCACAGCGGCGGCATCCGCCAGCCACTGGCGACCTCGCCGTGGACTGCGTGGCCGTATATCGCCAGCGTCCGGCGCAGGCGGCGGCCAATCGCGAGTTAGTGGCTGCTGCCAGCGCACCGCACCACACCGCCCCTCCCCCCCCCCACCCCCATCCCACACCACCCCATCCCAGGCCGAGCCTCCTATCTTTACGGCTCCTCCAGGCTGTCGCAAAAACGGCCGCGCGCTCCCCTGAGGACGGCGCGTGTCTTTACAGCCTCTTCCGGGGCGCCCCGGCTCTTCACCCACTCCCACACTGCGTCCTTTACTGGGGCCTCGACTTCCATCCGAGTACCACACACCCGCCCAGGACATGGCGGTACTTCCCTCCACCACGTACCCTCAGACGCTTTCCGCAGACATCAAACACGAATACACGCCCACGGGTTGCCTATTGTCGCCAGGCCGCACGCACACACACACACACACAGCACGTATATACGGAGACATATAAACGTCGGACGACACTGCAGCTACAATACGAGCCCTCTCTTCCTACCCGGAAGTTCCAGGTGCCGCAGACTCTGGAGGAGTAGCGCAGAGGTGCGTAAAACGGGACGCTAAAAAGTCGGCGGAGGTTTGTGCGAAACGTTCCGGACCAAATCCTCCGTCGCCTCATCACTCAGTCGCCGCGCTCCGGTTATAGCGTCCGGCAGTCAAACAGTGCACTGCTGATCCTAGTCGCCGCACGAAGAGCTGTGATTTGTATTCATATTGAGCCCGTTCTTTTAGGAATACAGCTGTTGAGCCGACACATCTGTAAGCCACACGGATGTTTTATGACGAAAATATCCACAGAGAGATAAAGAAAGTTTTGTGAACCCAGTAGTGAGCGACGCACATGAGACGGGATAAGGCTCAAGGAAAGAAATAATTCATCACAAAGGAGGAAAGGAAACAGAGAGGAATTTATATGAAAACCTAGCTATGGAGCAGAGATAAGGTGTAAAAATTTCAAAGTTTGCCGATTACATTTGTTTCTTTCGAGAGTACAAAGCACTAGCATGATCAGTTGAAACGAAAGAATAATGTCTTCAATAGAGATAAAGATTTACCTAAAATAAATTTAACAAGCATATTAATATAGCGAAGGGTAGCTGGTGAGGGAACTACTAGGGTACATGTCTATAAACAACAACAACATAGTAAGAAAAAAAAAAGTTAAAATGGCTCTGGGCACTGTGAGACTTAACTTCTGAGGTCATCAGTCCCCTAGAACTTAGAATTACTTAAACCTGACTTACCCAAGGACATGACATCCACCCATGCCCGAGGCTGGATTCGAACCGGCGAACGTAGCGGTCGCGCGGTTCCAGACTGTAGCGCCTAGAACCGCTCGGCTAGCCCGGCCAGTTCAACATAGTAACATTTCTTTTATCAAGACAACCACACCAGCACGTAGAAACAGTAGTAAATTACAATAGGTTGAGACCATCGATCTTCAAGTTCATCAACGACTAGCATGCATGAATACTTCAAAGATCAGACTAGATGTGTGTCACCTTGTAAAATGGCCATTTACTCTAACAGCATTAAGAGGTGCAATGTAGCAAAGCGTGACATATGTCACTTTGCATAAAAACAAGGCTTTACTTTGACTGGACCAAAGATATAATATCGAGAAGCATGACTGAGACCTGGTACCAAGGAAGGCAGGATTGGGTTACGATTGTGGACGGAGCCGTAATCAATTACTGTTGATTAGTTTATTTTTTCAATCACGTACACTTTATTTGGAAACAACAACAAATAAAAGGTGACAATAAATTAATAAGTGTTCCACGGCTCAAGGCCTTAATGACAACAAATTCAAATTATTTCTCGGCTTAAGACCCCAATATTGATAATTTAAAACTGTTTCACGGCTGAAGGCCTGAATAGCAATCGTTTAAGAAACAGTTAACTTCTTCAACTTTCAATTACAGTTATTAAAATATTTTGGAAGAACATTCTTCAAAATCTCACTGCTAGAATACAATTATCTAATTAAAATGTTAAGGCAAGTAACATTCACGGCAGTTGGAATTAATGACAACAAATTCAACTATTTCTCGGCTGAAGGCCCCAATAGTAATAATTTAAATATTGTTTCACAGCTGAAGACCTGAATAGCAATCTTTTAAGAACCAGTTAAATTCTTCAAATTGCGATTACAGTTATTAAAATATTTTTAAAAGAACAATCATCAAAATCTCACTGCTAGAATACAATTGTCTAATTAAAATTTTAAGACAAGTAACACGGCTGAATACTTTAATGACAACAAATTCAAACTACTTCTCGGCTGAAGGCTCCAATAGTAATAATTTACAATTGTTTCACAGATGAAGGCCTGACTAGCAACAGCATCTTCAAACTTGAAATTAGTTATTAAAACCTAGGGGTAGGGGGGGCAGACGTTGCTCCAAGGATCGACCTGGGAAAGCTCCTTAAAACTTGGCAAGCGATGAGACAGGCAGCCAAGAGTTGCATTCACTTCACGAGATGGTAGCTCAGACTAGTGGCAGTTTAAACGCATGATCAATAATCATTTGCCGGATCTACCTAACGTGCGATGACCAATGCAACGATGGAATAACACACCCAAGCCAGAACCGAATGTCAGCACTATGTCTTCAGACTCCGGTGTTTAGAGCATCTGCAAGCAGAAAGGGACCACTACTACCAGAGGAGGAAAAAAAAAGGACCATCCGTCCCACAAATCAAGGAAGTTGCCGAACTATAGGCCTTACTGGACAGCAGCGGCAACGTGTGGAAAAGTACACTGCCGTAACATACACTAAGCTCCAAGACAGGTAACTGGGGCGTTAGCAGAAACTTAGCAGGAAAAATACTGCTGGTTGAACGTCATAAATAATAACATATAGAACGCAACAGTTAATCATAAGAAGTGGAGGAAGCCTAATTAGGTTCGCGTTCCCCAAACACTCCACTCGCTGCGAGCAGCTACACGCCAGCAAATGGCGTGACCTCACAATGGTGGAGGTTTCACTACCTGAATTAAGGCCCACTCAACTTAAACTTCCTTGATCCGGTTGACAATCTGACGACAGCTTCACTGTATTTATGTACAGCATCTGACAGTAGTACCCACACAACCAATCCTCCTCAACAGTCTAAACGAGAGAAGGTGCGGGTGTTGGTTGCTGGTGCTAGCAGTGGATCAGTGCGATTCTGAACACAGGGAGAAATGTTAACAGATCCCTAAGAGGTTAATAGTAAGGATCCACCAGGTCCCAATATTGGCCAATTTGTTCATTTAAAAACGGCTGGAAGATTGAAAACAAGTGTTACTATTGACTGGGGAAGTGAACGCAGCCTATATGTATCCAGACTGATCCGTGGCACAGAGGCCATTGTCCTCTTCTTTCCCCTCTCAGTGCTAGATCAGTTACAAACTATATACATAACCTGCCATGTTACTGTTATATCTTATTGCTGCCACCATTGTTTATTATATAACTTTAATCATTTATTCTGACTATCAGTGGTAAAAAATAGACATTCTTGGTCAAGAGAAGTCTACTGATATCAAACATAGACCTCAATCTGAGGAAGACATTTCTGGAAGTGTGTGTTTGGAGTACAGCTTGTGGGAAAACCGAAACAGGAGAGAAGTGAAGAAATGGAGATGTGGTGCTACAGAAGAATGTCGAAAATTAGGTGGACTGATAAGGTAAGGAATGACGAGATTCTCTGCAGAATGGCTGGGGGAAGGAATGTATTGAAGACTCTGATAAGAAGAAGAGACAGCGTGATAGGACATGCTAAACATCCATCCAATATTGGGAGGAAGACGAGCCCAATCAAGAAAAGCTTTGGTTTGTGGTTAATGTAGGACAACCTGGACACTCTTGTTCGATACTGGTAACATAAATTACACCGAAAATCGTATGCTTCTTAGCAGGAAATGTGATTTCACCCATTACATACCTATTTGTGACACCATTGAGGTGGTTAACCCTGTGACCAAGTGCACTACCGGGAACAACTAGGGAACGGATGATCTATAATGTTAAAGAAGGAGATGCGTGGGTCAGTTAACAATTATCTACATAGTAAATTCTTCACCTATGTGAGTCATGGCATAAAGCCAAAGCTAACATTTCTCCTACATGGGAATGACAGTGTGACAGCAAGAGAAATGTTGGAAAAAGTCACCAAGGAAGCACAACGAACCGTTTTGAGGAAGTATAAGACTCCTGGAGCCATATCGTATAATGTGGAACTGACTGACAGAAGAGCGGGTTTCCTAATGGGAGAGCTGCTTAGGATACTGGAGCAGCTACCTGTGGTGAACTGTTATGATACAGATCTCGATATAATGTAATATTCTGCTGAGATTTTTTTAACAAAGGTAGACATATGACTTCCTGATATCAAACCACAACTTCCGCGTGCAAGGAGACTTCCAATGAAACAGTAATATGACTGTGGACAATGATACAGTAGTTGGACTGTTTAATGTGGTTGAGACACAACTGTAGAATAAAAATGTATCACAAATTTATGTGTCAAATCACAAGCCCTGGAGTGAACAAAGATATCGATAACTATCTTATAGATTTTATTAAGTGTACAGTCATGCGATTATGACAAACTTTTATGGATTTGTTGGCAAAAGAACATGGTATTACCAAGGTGGAGGCTAAAATGTACTATATGTTTATTTTAACTAAAGACATCCAAATATCTTGAAAACAACAGAGAGGATCAAAAAAGATTTACTTCCAATTTCCTTGTCTTGGAGGGGGATATTCAACGATACCACTCTGGACGCGCCACCCCACCCCATGTGTGGGTGGTGGGGGACAACTTTGAAGTCTTGAGTGGGAACGCTTGGTCTTTTATCGCAGATTACGATTGTACAGCAAACCTACATCCCTTTGATCTGAAGCATTTTCTTCGTTTTGCTTTAGTAAGAGGAATAGATGGTTCATATGGCACTGACCACTATGGGACTTAACATCTGAGGTCATCAGTCTCCTAGACTTAGAACTACTTAAACCTAACTAACCTAAGGACATCACACACATCCATGCCCGAGACAGGATTCGAACCTGCGACTGTAGCAGCAGCGCGATTACGGACTGCCTAGAGCCGCTCGTCCACAGCGGCCGGCAGAGGAATAGATATGGGTACGCAATCGTAATTTACGATATGTTACACAATGGCCCCTGAATATCCAATGGCACATGCGATACCACCTCCATGCTGCGAGGGCAGTACATGCCAGTTTTTCATAACTTCTAATTGGAGATCCCATCCGCAACGTTGTATTCCTCTGACATGTCGAACAGTTTATAAAGGCACATTTGCATGCCGTGCGTGAGTTTCCTCGGAAACGCGAAATCTTAATTAAATAATTAATCTTTGACAATTAAATAAAGCCTATGGCACAGAACTGCAGCGCTATGTCGCTGATAAAACAAAATACAATTAGGACACTCTTATGTTTGATTAAGAAGGGAGAGGTCTTGCAGAAGAACTGGTGTGGGGAAGCACGTATATTTTATTAACTGGCATATTTGATGTTATATAAGAACACTGCGAGTTGCAATCTTACTAGGCACTCGATTCTGTAAAGAATTTATATTTATGAAAGTAAGTAGAATTATTTAACTGTAGGCTTATTCGTTGAATATATCTGATTTAACTAACTGTGTAAACTTTTTTATGTTTAGTAGACAGTCACCTCTGTACGACGTATTGACATGGCTGGCAAATTATTCTAATATTGAGATTTAGATTTAGAGTCCGCACCTACCGCAGCAGTCTTTGGAAACGATTTAAATACGAAGTCCGATTATTTGAATCACATTTCACGGTCAACTATGAATAACATTGCATTTACGAAAAAGCCATTGTCAAGCGTCTGATACCAAATAATTAAACGTCCACGTTCCAGATAAGCAAATATTAATTACATCCAATCACTATCATACATATAGAATAATTAATATTTTATTTGTTTTATTTATTTTATATTAGCTGACCACTCGACGTGCCACTATTGTCTTGTAGCAAACTACGATTTATCATAAGAGGCAGTAAACTGCGACTCAAGCACACATATCGTGAAGATGTAGACCAGACAGCAGCTCTAAACATTATAATACTTATGCTGAGTTTATTACCTGCACGCCTACCTACCATTTGAAGAACAGAAGTGTAAGTGCACGACGAATGTTGCATCCGCAGAAGAAAAAATTGAAATGGTACTGCTTTACAAGTTTGTGAACACCTTACGTCTTCTATCATCCAACAGACCAGCGAAAGGAAACGAAGCAAACATGATACGGGAGAAGCTAAAGAAATAGCTATACTAGCGGCAGTGTACCACAACTATAGACAAGTCTCAGATACGCGCAGGGCAATTACACCGCAATTCCGGTATGTCCAAAGATAGAATGGTCACAATAATGCATCGTCGTAATTATCATCCATACCACGTCTCACTGCATAAAAAACTTCATGGTACCGAATTTTTATATGAGGGAAGTGTTTTGTGAATATACTTGTCAACAAATGCAAACAATCGCCACGTTCTTTGCTGAGGTACTATTCTCCGATGTGTCTACATTCACAAACCATGGTAGCGTGAACTGCATAACATGCATTTCTGGAATGTAGAAAAAACCCCATTCATTACGGAGAGTTGACCATCAACGTCCTTGCTCGGTTGACGTATGGTGTGACATCATGGGGAACAAACTCATTGGTCCATATTATATCGACAACAAGTTAAATGGACGTGAAAAATCGAATGTTTATGGAACAGGAAATACTCGTACAACAGGAGGATGTTGCCTTGGACATTCGACAACGTATGTGGTTCAGCATGAAGGTTGCCTAGCGCATTACGCCACTGAAGCATGGGATGTATTAGATCATGTTTACACTGGTCGGCGGAACGGCACAGTGAACCCTATTAACTAGCTCGCCTGATCACCGGATCAGACGTCGCAGGATTTCTTTCTGTGGAGCTATTTAAAAGATAAGGTGTACCAGCAAGTGCCAACAGGCCGTGAAGACACGGTCGACCGCATCAAACGCCTTTGCTCACATTGCTGCAGCTATGCTTTTGTCCTGTGTACAGTCATTTGAAACGCAGATCACTAACTGTATTTCAGTTTGCTTTACTAAGTTTGAACACTTTAATTAGAAAAGTACAGTAGCGTTCGCCTTGAGCCACGGCAATAGGGGCTCGTCGAGTATCCCTTGTTCGATACGCTGGAGGAATATAACGTTGCGAATGCGGTTTCCAGTTAGAAATTATGAAATACTAGCCTCTTCTGCCTTCGCAGCATGGAGGTGGGTTCCCACGGGCAATTGAATGTTCAGGGGCTATTGAATAGCATGTCTTGAATTGAGATTGTGTACACTTTTCTATTCCTCTGATTACAGCCCCACCTACGGCGAAACGAAGAAAATGCTTCTCACAAAACCTAGGCAGGTTTTACCGTAGAATCTTAATCTGAAATAAATGCGAGGGTTCGTATTGAAGATTTCAAAGTTACCCTCCAACCCCCCTCCCACCACCACCCACCACCTACGCTCGTTGGTCCTGTTTTGATACAGTTGGCATTAACGTTGGCATACTTCTCGCGGTTTAAGACTTCCCGCGACAGAAGTGACCCTTGCTCGCCGACTGCCTTGACAAAGAGGGCGGAAGACAGGTTCTCTCTTACCCTTCGGGTAGGAAACTGTACTAAAAGGTGGAAGAATCAGCAGTGATCAATGGAACGAGGATACAGAAGGCAATGAAAATCACTGAATTAAAGACACATTTTGTGTACCAGTATTCATGTCTGCAGGAGTCTGCTCATGCTGGTGGGGGCTCTGTAATGGTGTGGGGCGTGTGCAGTTGGAGTGTTATCGGACTCCTGATTCGTCCAGATACGATTCTGACAGGTGACACGTACGTAAGCATTCTGTCTGATTATCTGTACCCCTTCATGTCCATTGTGCATTCCGACGGACCCGGGCAATTCCAGTAGGACAATGTGACAACCAGCAGGTCCAGAAGTGGTACAGAGTGTCTCCAGGAACATTGTTTTGAGTTTAAACACTTCCATTGATCACCAAACCCCCTAGACATGAACATTGAGCATATCTGGGATGCCTTGCAACATGCATTCAGAAGAGAGCTCCGAGTAACTTCCATGGTACTTGAGGGAGCTGTAGAGGGTAAAAAGTCTAGAGGACAGATATTGGAATACATCCACCAGATAACTGAGGACGTAGGTTGCATGCGCTCTGAGAGCAATTAGTGTGTGGCTGCATCAAAACGGTCAGCAGACTCAAAAAAAAAAAAAAAAAAAAAAAAAAAAAGAAAAAGAAAAAATAACTATTCTAAACCACTGAAATCTTAACAGCCCCAGCTCATAGACCGCTAGTAGACTGGGCTTTCCTCGTTGGGGCGTCCTACAATGCTGGCTCGATAGCGGGTTGGTACTACAAGCATGTACAGCTGGAGGGGTGGCTTCAAGATGGCCGTGGATTGGCGTGTCCGTCTGATGGTGTACTACCAACCTCGCGAGGTGTTTTGCCTGGTGTGGTACCGACACTGCACGGCATCACACTTACTGATACATAAACTGATTTTCGATATTAACAAGTTTCATTTATTCAGAAATGGCTTACTTGCTACTGTCAGTCTAAATTTTATATGTCCTCTATTTACTTTGTGCCCAAATAACAAAATTGGCCTGTTTTTAGCGTTTCACCTCGTAAGCTAATTCCTTCATTATACTACCATTTCATTGTACTAGATTCACGTTCGCCTGCCTCATTTGTTGAATTTTTGTATTTTCTCATTCCACCAATTCAAATAACTATCTCTTGCTTTGTGAAAGGATTTCTACTAGGCCTTGTCTTCTTATATATGTGAACCTTTACTGCCTTCCCTTTTCATCTCTCAATGGTTCCCATTCGTTTCAATTGTATTTCTTTCCGCTGTTTCGGTCCAACGTTGGCTAATGCTCCATGTGAAATGCTCGACAGCGTCTCGTTCTTTATGTTTATCAAGGTATCTCCACTAAAAGTAGAAGCACCATTACGTATGTCACGAGTTCAGTTGCCAAACCAGCATTAAGGAACAAAAGGAAAGGTTTTTAAGGGGTATGTGATTGTATACATGTGCTGTACAGAGACAGCAAACTTGATTACTTTGTTTCTTGTGGTGAGGGTGGGTGGGGGGGGGGAGGATGGAGGGGGTGAGGAGGTGGGGATTGAGGGAGTGCCAATAGGAAATGAGAATGTCTGGGAAGCGATTTCCCATTTCGGCTTTCATATGATCTCCATGGTTACCCACCCTTAAACTTTAGACAGACCAGGGACTGGGAATATTTCAGTTTGTTCCCGTGACAAGGTAACCTATTTTCCCACACAAACATTTAAATTTTTAGTGTGAGTGTAGGTGTATGTAAGCGATAATATTATTCAAAGGAGGGAGGAAGTAGATGAAAATAAGATGAAGGATATGCTACCACAAGAAGGATTTGTCAGACTACTGAACGACCTAAATCGAATCTAAGGACTTAGAGTAGATGATCTCATTGGAGAATATACTATTGCAAAACCATTAGGCGAATTATACACGATGAATGGGATAGCCGTAGTAGCGTCAGACTTCAAGAAGAGAGTAAAAATTACAATTCGAAACAAGTAAGGTGTGAGTATTACGGAAAAATCAGATTAATGAATCATGGCTGCAAAATACTGGCGCAAATTATTTCCAGAAAAATGCAAAGACTCGCATTAACCAACGTCTAGGTGTACATTTTGGGCTTAGTTACGCACAAAGTAATAAAGACCCAACAGAAGCAAATAAAACCTACTTTTACAGCTTTTGTAGACTTAGAGAAAGTTTCTGACAATGTTGAATGGAATACAGTCTTCAAAATTCTGACGGTAGCAGTCATAAAATGCAGAGAGAAAAATCTAGATCTTATAAGGAAACCAGGCTGTAGGTATACATTGAGTTATGAGGCACCTCGTAATATCGTTTCGGACAACGTTTTACCCGGCGTAGTGCAGCAACTCAACGTGGCAGGAACTCAACAAATCGTGGGAAGTCCCTTGCAGAAATACTGAGCTATGCTCGTTGTTTGGGAACGTGAAGTCCATTAATGACTGCAAATGATCTCCAAGAGGCAGAGTGTAACTATTTCTACTCAATATTTGGTTCATTTGGACCATAGGACCCAGTCCATTCCGTATAAACTCAGCCCGCGCCATTATAAAACCATCACTTGCTTGCACAATGTATTGTTGACAACTTCGTGGCGTCTGCGCCACTCTCGAATCCTGCCATCAGCTCTTACCAACTGACCAACTGAAGTCGGGACTCAAAAGACTAGGCTACAGTTTTCCAATAGTCTAGGGTCCAACCGATATTGTCACAAGTCCAGGAGAGACGCTACAGGTGATGTCTTGTAAGCAAAGACATTCACGTCGGTCGTCTGCTGCCATAGCCCATTAACGCCAAATTTCGCCGCACTGTCTCAGTGGATGCATTTGTCGTACGTTCGTCAGTGATTTCTGTGGATATTTCACACAGGGTTACCTGTCTGTTAGCACTGACGACTCTACGCAAATGGCGCTGCTCTCGGTTGTTAAGTGAAAGCCGTGGGGCACTATGTTGTCGACACAAGTAATGTTCCAAATTTGGTATTCTGAGCACACTTTGACACTGTGGATCTCCGAATATTGAATTCCCTGAAGACGTCTGGAATGGAGTGTCCATGCGTCTAAATCCAACTACAATTTCGCGTTGAACGTCTGTTAATTCTATTCGTGCGACCATAAGCACGTCGGAAACTTTCTCTGCTGAATCACCGATTACAAATGACATCTCCGAGTATGCAGTAGCCTCTTATACCTTGTGTACGCGACACTACCGCCATCTGTATATGTGCCTATCGCTTTACCATGACTTTCGTCACCTCACTGTGAAGACCAAAGGCAGTGAAAGGGAAGTGAGTGAAACAGTTGTTGGTTAACCTCAATGTTATTCAGGATGTACAGTGAGCGAGCAGTAAAGGAAATCAAGAAACATTTGTAAAGTAGTATTCAGAGAGAAGAAAAATAATCTTTAAATTACGCCGATCTGATCTTAATTCTGCCATAGAACTCGAAGGAAAGATCAGTTGAATGGAATGGATAGCCTCTTAAAGAGATCTTAAAAGAGGAATGTCTACAAAAGTAAAAGAAGCGTAATGGAATGTAGTAACTTGATTAACGAGATGATCTGGGAATAACATTTGGACATGATATACTAAAAGTATACTTTTTGGGCACCAAGTAAACAGATGGCAACTGAAGTAGAGAGAATATAAAATTGAGACCATTATTAGCATGGAAAGCGTTTAAGAAAGTCTTTCCAGTAAGTACTGGTCTGGAGAGTAGCATAGTACAATACTGATACGACGAAGGTAAATAGGCCAGAAGATGAAATGTGGCGCTATATAAAAATGTTGAAAATTAGTTGGGTAGATCGGTTATATTATGAAGAGTTATTTAAGTGTATCAGGAAGAATAGATAATTAGGGCACAACTTGACTTAAAGAAGGACTCAGTTGATAGGACAAATTCTGAGGCATCAAGAAATTGACATTTTGGTTATGAGGCGTAATTTTAGGAGTGAAAATCGTATAGGCAGACCAATGACTTACTCTGGTAAGCAGATCTAAATGAACGTTGGACGCAGTAGTTACGCACAGATGAAGATAGTTGCACAGAATAGATTAGCGTGGATAGCGCCATCAAACCAGGTCGCATACTGAAGCCCAAATAAACAACATCCTGCAACAATGAAAACTATGGAAATGACAGTAATGAACTGTACTGCCTGGACAGAGAAATTCATTGTACGTAGATTGAGAAACAAGTTTGCTTCGTATTGCCACTGTTGTCTGACATTGCTTTCAGGGAAAGAATCAGGTAGGGGAAACGACATTTTGGAACAAGTCTACAGTTGCAGAAATCGATATTGTGGTTCTCAACTATCACAGCGTTTCTCACCGAAACAATGGAAGTCTTCCAGGATCTGACGAATTTAATAGTAACATGAAGTATAGGTTCCTGAATACGAATGCCACGTGCATGGCATGTGGATTAGTCTGTAGGGGAAAAGTAGAATTAAAGGGACATATGCTATAACATCCAGGAAAAGTTACTGTAAGCTTGGGAAAACGTTACACATAAAAAAGTGAGATTATGTAACACAGTTGCGTTTGAATGGTACGACGATTTGAAATGATAGCAAACAAAAGTTGGAATTAAACAAGTCCAAATGTATAAAGGTTATAGCTGATGACCTAAGGTTGTTTCTAAGTGTTCGCTACCCTACACCATACAGCCTGAACATTTACATCGCAAATCAGTCCGAACACATAAGAAGCCTTTAATATTTTAGTAGAGTATGATTCCAAGATTTATGAACTACTGCTGTTATCAGAACGATAAGTGTGCCTCCCTCTCACCAGCTTGCTTCTACCTCCGTGAATTTTTCTTGAGTCGTGCCAGCGCCCACTTTCTTCCAGACACGTCGATTTTGGGAGAAAGGAACTCCTCTGCATTTCCAAGTATTCAGAAACGACCGATCCTTTTATCGTTGCGACGTCTTTTCTGTTACCACGAAATCGAAACGTACACTTCTGTGACAATCCGCTTGCACGACCCTAAATGAGCTCTACTAGCGAGCGTTCCTTCGCGTGAAATAACGTCTTAGGGCTTGGGAAAAAAATACGATACTCCAGCTGCTTCGGAGAAAACGGCTCCCTACGAACCGCGGTAATTTCATACAGTGAAGAGCCGCCATCGCTGGAGCCGGGGGAACTCTTGCGGTGCTTAGGCTGCTGTCCTGGTATTTGTGGAGAAGCAGGTTGAAATCCACGTCGGGCTACGCTGAAGATATCCCGTCGTACTCAGAAATCACTTCTGGCAAATGGTGTTGTCGTTCTTTCAGGAAGGAAATTGCTAATCAGAGAAGAGCCCACTGAAGTGTCTTCTGCTTTAGTTTAACCAGCGCAATTTTTCTGTGATGTTTACTGGGTATTATTAAGCCAACTGCGTTAACAGAACTGAATGTTGAGGCAATAAATTGTGTTTCAGAAACACCACTGGTGTAAGATAGTCGACGAGTAGACTGAGAGGTACAATGTTATGTGTGTGATCTGCTGCCTGCATCATATCATGTGAACATCAGCTAACACAACAGATATTACCGCTTCCAATTCATCCAAAGAAATTCCACCAAAGAAAAAGATCGCAGGGCGTTAAATCAGGGCTGAGGGCAAGCCACCGATGTGCACCATGTGTGCCAAACCAACGAACTGGGAAGTGATCACAGGTGCAGGTGCAGGTGCTCCGTTCTGGATGAAGTGAGGCTGCAGGTTGTTACATTGTGAAATCACTGTCAAAGCACTCCGTCCTCGGTTGAGGATGCGGATAGGGGGGGGGGGGGGGCGTGTGGTCAGCACACCGCTCTTCCGGTCGTTACGATGGTTTTCTTTAACCGAAGCCGCTACTACTCGGTCGAGTAGATCCTCAACTGGCATCACGAGGCTGAGTACACCCCGAAAAATGGCAACAGCGCATGGCGGACTGGATGGTCACCCATCCAAGCGCCGGCCACACCCGACAGCGCTTAACTTCAGTGATCTCACGGGAACCGGTGTATCCACGTTGCCAAATCACTGTCAAAACATTGCAGCCTTCCAGGTATCTTTCACTATTCATTGTGTCCCGCAGAAAGAAAAAAATAGCAGTTACAAATGCTCCAATGTGGGGAACTGCATCATCAGTGCAGAGAATATCCTCAAACAGGTCGGGCGAATCATCGTTCAAACCAAAGAAAATTTCTCCAGGCGCGGTATGAGGCATCTTGCACGGTCCGCGTGGTTACTCCCTTCGGAGGTTCGAGTACTCCGTTAGGCGTAGGCGTGTGTGTCGTCCTTAGCGTAAGTTAGTTTTAGTTAGATTAAATAATACGAGTATGTAAGCTTAGGGACCGATGACCTTCTCCAAACTTCATTCTTTTGTCATAGTCGTCAGGTAACAATTGCTGCACATAATGTGACTCCCACGGGGTAAAAGAGAGATCTTTCTTAAGAATTATAGCAGCTCCGTAACGTGAAAGACCATCTGGTAGCATGTCATCTGCAAAATAAATGATGTAAATGTGGTTTCTTATATCTCCCCGGTAACATTATCAGGTGTCCTCGAATTTGGGGGTCCTCCAGATCTTCTTGTATCGACGGCACTCCAAATTGTTACTAATCTGGAATGGAAGTTTTTAACTGTTTTTGCACCCAGCGTTCGATAGATCACTCGTTCATCACTCCACGACTATGTACTAGCACCACAGATCCTCCGATCTGACAGCGAACTGCTGTTATGGCCCCGTTCTTCCACACTTCAACGCAGACGACCTTTTGCAACTGAAATTAAATAAAAATGATGTTAAACACATCAAGGAGTGCTCTTTCTAGCAAAAGTGGTTCTAAGAAAATTAGTTCATAAATAAAGAAATTATAACTGTTTAAATACAGGGAGTTATTTGTCAGACACTCTGTATATTCATCTTTTGGATTTGCAACTTCTGTATTTTTTCTGTGTTTGCAGTTAAGATTATGGAATGTAAGTTCCGCCTTTTACGCAAAACACTGTTTCTCTTCTTGTTACCCAAACATTTTTCAGCAACTCTGTGCCATCACCAGTGGGTTTTGTTTATTGAAAAACTGTAAAAGTGAACATGTTTTGAGCTGTAGCTGATCTAATAAAATAAGACCTAAGGACAATTTTTGTTCGTTTTTGTTCTTACCTTGATTTTACATTGTAATGTTTTTCAGGACCATCTGATAGCTTGTCATCTGCAAACCAAACGATATAAATGTGAATTTTATCCTCGAGTTAACATATCCCTTGATTTTTAAAAACGTGATTTTGGTGTGACAAAAAGTTTTGCGTATTTATTTGTTGTTACGTTTTGTTTTAGTGATCCTGCCTCTTTTTATGTTTTGTGACCACTGCACACACATATTACATGCACTTTGTGTAATCTCGGTTACACAAACGCCTTTTTAATTCTCAAAACAGGATGTACTCGAAATTGTTGTGTCCTAATCCCCTCGGCGTTCAATTGATCCCGAAAGAATTTGGCGCCGAATTTTAATTTTATTTAATTTTATGTCTCTTTTTCTGTGTGTGTGTGTGTGTGTGTGTGTGTGTGTGTGTGTGTGTGTGTGTGCGCTCGCGTAAGCCTCTTTAGCTGTTTGTGTTTTCAGCAGAGTTCCTTTAAAGTGTTAAATAATTTTTCAAAACTAGGGTACCTTCCAGTATCGCCTTCTGTATGTGAAAGTTTTCATTGTGGTATAGGTTGTGGTTGGATTTCAGTATTTTTAAATTAGTTGCTACCGTAGTTGGATGGTGTTTGTGGACCACGAGGTGGTCAGGAAATGTGCTAAGGATTGTTACTTTTTAAGGCTGTGAGGTGTTCTGCGTATCTTGTTCTAAAGTTCCTGCGTGTTTGTCCTATGTGCACTGACTGGCAAGTGTTGCATGTGAGTTCATGTATTCCTGCTATGTTGAATTTTTCTCTGGGTGTCTCTGTGTTCTGCGTTCTTTCTGTTTGGTGTTATCTGTCCTGTATCCTACCTGAAGTCCCTGTTTCTTCAGTATGTTGCCTATTCTCTGGAACATTTTGTTGCTCCAGGTGAATTATATGTCTTTTTGTTTTGTGTGTGTGTGTGTGTGTGTGTGTGTGTTGTGTCTTGCATGTGGTCATTGTTTGTGTGCTCTGTTGTTCTGTATTATGTAAGGTTTTGTGTGCGTGTGTGTGGTGTGTTCCTTCCTTTCCCGTTTACAAGTTTGTTCGTTTAATTTCTGTACCATATGGCGCTTGTAACCATTTTCCTCTGCTGTTTGTTATATTGTATTTAACTGCTGTTTGTAAATCTATTTGTTAACGGGTGTTCTGTTCAATCGGTGGAGCATGAGTCTGAAGCTTGTTTCCCTGTGTGCCGCTAGGTGGTTCTAAAGATTGTGAATAATTGCGCTCGTGGTCATCTGTTTCCTGAATATCATGAAGTCATGGGTATTTTTTGTTTTATGTATGGTGAGGTCCAGAAAATTTAGTGTGTTGTGAGTTTCCGTTTCTAATATGAAGTGAATTTTTGGATGTAAGTTGTTTATTTAGTTGTGTAGCTGTTCTGTGTGTGTTTGTGGTTCATCAATCAGGTATATTACATCATCGACATAGTGGTACCAGTATACAACATAGAATTTTTTGGTTTTATTATGTATGTGAAGAAGATCTTGTTCGCTAATCAATACGCTTATTAGGGGGCCACTAATTGGTGATTACACTGGCAGTCCTTCATGTTGGGAATCGAATTCTTTTTTCAACATAAAGTAACTTTGTGCTGTTATGGTCTTGAGTATGGTTGCTATTTCATTAATTTGTGAGTCTGGAGTGTTTCCTTGTTATTTTAATTTTGGAATGATGATGTTGATTGTTTCATTTATTGGAAAGTTAGTGTACACTAATGTGACTTCAAATGATATGATGTGATGCTTTCTGTGTCTGGTATATCTATGTTCTTGATTCTCTCTACTAGTTCCATTGAGTTTTTTATACTCTTGTTGTTTTGAATAGTTTATATTTTCTTTATTAATGTCTGCTTGTGTGTCGCTAAGTGAAGGCCGTTAGCCACTGCGTTGTCCGTGATAAGAATTAATGCCTGAAATTTCGGGTTCAAAGCCGTGTGCATATCGCTATCACGACTTTTACGACCTCATAGAATACTACAGGATTGACTTTCCTACTCATCTGTCTTAACTTACAATTTTCTACATTTAGAGGAAGTAGTCCACTCCACTTCAGACTACCAGCTCCTCCTCAACAAGCCTCCCCTATCTGACAGAAATTTTGTGGAAGTCAAGCTATTTCTCCTGCAGTGGGTCATCGATGATAATTATCCATCTACTACAACGTTATCGTCAAACAGTCGCAGATTGTTGCGTAATCGATGGTTGAAAAGCAACTAGGTATTTAACTTTAAATCTCTTTTCTACAAATAAAATTTCTACAGGAAATGCACAAAATTCCTTTGTCCAGCATAGCGACGAATAAGGCACAGTTTGTAGTATGGGGGAAGTCACATTAGGATGGACTGAATTTCGCGCGCAAGTTGCTTCCCCTTTCCAGCAAAGCGGTCTATTCTGTCTCCCTCACACAATGTAGAGCCTTTAAGTAAAGCATTCAGAGGAGGTGCTGCCCAGGGCAGTCGCTTTACATGCCCGCAGTCGTACGCTATGTCCGTTCTCTGTGGTATGCACAGGGGTGGACATTTCCGTGATTAACGATGGAGACATTCTTCTTGCAGGCGAGATGGCTCCAGCCCTGAAAACTTTATGAGAAAATAATGACTGCACATCTTCAGTCAACATACTGGCGCTAGTAGAAAGCTGACGGCCTGCTGATTAATGCGGAAGTTACGCACCCAGCAGACGACCAAAATTGTGATAAGAGTTAAGACGATTTCGAAAAATATTCAGGTTTGGAGGGGGAGAAACGAGCATTTGCTCATGTCTCACAGGCACTGGCTGCTCATACGTCACGTAGATCGTTCTTAAGTTCGTAAGACGAGATGAGTGGATTCATGTGCAATTTTTTTTCTTTTCCGACGTGTCAAACAAATACGTAAACATATACTCTGGCTGGCTGAAGCGAGTTTTTGATGCTTTTCTTTTTTTTTTTCTTTTTTTTTTTTTTTTTTTTTTGAGAGTTCAGAGTTAGAGATACTAAAAGTAGTAATAACAACGGGTTTCGAAGGGTAGCGCACAGAACATTCTGTTCTGGAGGGCTGCACTAAGAATCTTTTGTACCGAAGAGTGGTGGAGAGAATATTCGGTGTTGCAGATTGATGAAAAGCAGTTGGTTTCATTCGAGATCCTAGGCATTAGCCGAAATGGTTAGTACTCATGCTGCAGTGTAAGTATTTAATTGCGACTGGTATCGAATGAAGTTTAGTACTCATGTGACCAGCTGTAGTCGCCGGCCGGTGTGGCCGAGCGGTTCTAGGCACTTCAGTCTGGAACCACACGACCGCTACGGTCGCAGGTTCGAATCATGCCTCGGGCATGGATGTGTGATGATGTCCTTAGGTTAGGTAGGTTTAGGTAGTTCTAAGTTCTAGGGGACTGATGACCTCAGATGTTAAGTCCCATAGTACTCAGAGCCTTTTGAGCCAGCTGTAGTCATGATTTTTAACTTCTCATTTCAATTCTTTCTCGTTATGGGACGCGACCTTTGTTGTAGTGAATCCTGAGATCTCATTGACTTGCTCATTAAAGCGCATGGCACACGTATTAAAGCTGGTCCACGTCTAACCTCTCCTTAATAACATGGATAATGATGCTATCTATACCACATAATATAAAGTATATTCAGTCGCTATCTCTGGAAGCAATGCCACTTTTACACTGTCTCTCCCTGTACCTTGCGAATCCACCATATCTACATTACTCGTAACTGAAATAGGTAGTACCTCATATATTCCTAGTTATTTTGAACGAAGACGTTCGTCATGTTTAGCTTTTCTCGTGTGTTTGCGCCTCTGTAAAACAAATGTTTGGTAATCGAATTCTTTTTGTTATTATTTCGGTAGCTAATTGACACCATGTCAATTGAATATAGATTTACCAAGGCCATCAGACAAAGTTATGTGTGTGGGACATTGTTTTCTATGCCGATTTCCATGGTGCAAATCTTGTTTTAAATAACAGATAGTTTCCAATCAGGCAACAGGGCATAGTATGTATTTCTATATTTTATGTTAATCGTCAATTCTCAGGTACCTGGTGACCCTTGTGTCTCCCCACATGTAGGATAATAGTAAACATCTTTCATTGTCCACTCCACTTCAGACTACCCTTCTCCTCCTCAACATACATCCCCTATCTGACAACCTGAGCAAACCTGACAACTTTGCATTACATCTCTGTGACCTCGTCTCCATCACTAATGCTGCTAATCTCGATTATCTCCTATTCTCTACAATCAGTGAATGCATGAATACAATGGTTACGCACTCGGCTATAAGCTTCCAGTTCTTGGACAACACACCACAAACGGGATTAAATAATTCTATCGCAGCACACGAAATAAGACAAGTACTTTACAAAAAACGCAACACTTTCCATAGCCACAACAGCCGCCTCCTTACTTTCACCAACCCTGGAAAGTTTTCGTGCCCGACCCTCTCCATAGGTTACTGCTTACTGCCCCATCAGCCTCACCTAAATGTTCAGCAAGGTCTCTGGATTTATCATATCACGACGTATCCATCAACTCATCACCACATCCTTCCTTTTAACCTATGTGGCTTATATCCCAACTTCTCCTTTTCAGACTCCAGACTTATGACCTCGCAACTAAGTATATCCAGTTAATTCCGTTTTTCCTGTTCAGTCGCCCACCCCTTTCACTATTTAACGGTACCAACTCCATACCTTCCATCCCACTGCAGGTGTCCGTTACATTCTCTCTCCTTCCTCTCATCTATTCTGCTGATATGTCCAAATCACTTCCACCAGTCCACTTCCTCCACTACGCTGATAACATAGCTTGCCTCGCCCTATAACATATATACCAAAAATCCCAACGATCACCCAAACTTCACCTCAATGAGCTTAGCTCTTGGTGTAACCAATATCTCCTCAAAATCAATTATGGGACGAACCACCCACGACTTCTACCTCCTTGATTTCTGTCTGGCTATACACATCCGTTCTATCGCATTAAATAACATAAAAACATCTTAGCTTGTCACTTGATCGCCAACTAACATGGAAACCCCATCTACTAACCATTCAGCAGAAAGTATGGTACAGACTAAAACCACCAAAACTTCCAACTGGCCGATCTTTGGGATTGGACTCCCCCATTATCTTCCATATTTACTAAGCCTTGATGCGACCCTGACTATCCTATGCAAATGTACAAGAAAATCCACCCCTCCTAAATTTTATTAGTACTACGAAATCCTTGGAAGTCATTCACTCTGCCTTGCTTGTCGCATCCTTTTACCTTCTTCCATGTGGATCCTTAACCACATTGAACACCTCCGCATATCCTACGCTGTCATAAAACTTGATTCTAACAAACCCATTGTTTCCCCTCTGATCGGCAATTTTAGTGTGCTGCCGTAACTTTACAAACACATCCCTACACCTACACACACTCCGTATCTTATCCCAACGCAACTTCAACAGAATCCCTCTCCCAGGAGATGATATCTGCTACGATTTGTCCATTCTAGCTTCTCCCCAACGATTCCACTCCACGTCAGGCCTCCCCCCCCCCCCCCCTCCCATCCTCTTCCCTCTCAGTTTCGCTCCTTCCCTTCCCGTTTCCCGCTAGAATATTCTCGTCCAGTCCACTCACCAAACCCATAATTCCATTCCGTCTTCCTACAATCTATCCTACCACCTAACTTCATTTCCAGATACCACCCAAAGGCTTCTATATTTACATCCAAACCTTTCTCCTCTAAAGGATACCCAACTTTTAATCTCCCCACAACATTTTTTCCAAGCACAGGTCCTTCAGATTTTTCAGTTTGTTAGATGAAAGTGTAGTGCTCCTTTTCAATGAACGTCAACTTCCCTTCTAAAGTGCTTTAAATAACTTTTTTGTTTCTTACTTTATCGGTTAGACTCTTTATTTCTTTTTTAAATTTTAACCGATCGGAAAAAACACTGTAAATAGCATCATGCAGTCGTTTCTATATTGATTTTAAAAATCTTTTCAAAATTTGCATCCATAAATAATGTTGTAATGTCCGTATTTACAGTTCTGACTGAATAGCGAGTTATTGTACCTCTGACAGCCAAACCATACGGGGCGAGTGTGATGAAATAAAAATGATGAAATACTTTTTGACTGGTTTTATTATGATCCATCAGTTTGATGTAAACATGAGGTGCCTTAATTGAACTGCAGATGTTGGTCACAGTGTACTGGACACCCAAAGAGAAAAGTGGCTAGGAGCCCTGTCAACACGTGAAACAACACATTCTATTGACCAAGAGCGCAACACGGTTCAGCATATGGAATGGCCACGATAGAGATAGAGGCAAAAAGCAGAGTGGCAAGAAAAGTAAACGAAGACATCTTAGCATGAAATATTTTTTTAAATTTTTGAACCAGTTTTCAGCTATTTTCAATGTTACATTTCCGACTCTTGTGATGGCGAGTACGTGAAAGTAGAAGTTTTAATGTAATTAGATGTCAAGATGATTAACATTATAAGTGTTGTTCATCCGAATATCTCATTAAACAGTTATATTATAACTACTAAAATGCGCTTCCATCTAGCCAAGGATAAAATTAAGGTAACTTTTTTATTTCTCTTAATGGCCAACATCGTTAGTAGCTGTTACATATCAATTTTATTTTTGTTTCTTTTACGATTTATGCGTACTGATTTTTACGCAAGAGTCATTTGCTTTTACTTACGAAGCATCAAAAGCAGTGATTTATTTTATTTCAAAATGTATATATATTACATATACCGTTTTACTTAGCCTCTACTGACTTTTATTTAAAGAAAAACAAACGATTGTAATGTGAATTGCTAAATGCTTAATCGATTGCTGCAATTACGCCAGTTTAACTGCGACTCTCTTGTTATATTCTGTTATAACTATATTAACAAGTTTAATCCCAGGAAAAATGATAAAAGGGCTGAATGAAAGATGTGAGAGTAACGATTACTATAAGCAGAAGAAATGTATAACTTAAATTTAATTCTATTTTTTCCTCTTAACTATTCCCTCAATGTGTGGAATCCGTAGAACATGTTTGAAAGTACTTTCTTATTGCTCCACCGCAGAGAAGATAAACTGCTCCCAATTCCTTCATCCTGTGTATTGGGTCATTAATAATCCGGAAGGACTCGCTTTCTGCACACGCTTCGTGATAATTAACATTCAAATTAACTTTGCAGTTTGTAATTACTTGCTCAGTGTTGCGGGTACGATAAAAAAAATTGTTAGCTGTTGCCGCAAGTTGAGTCCAGCACACGAAGTTCTGACAGGAAAAAGTTAAATTGTATTTAATGGCATGGCCCGGGTGCTATCTACTGCGAACAGGTGGCGCGTCAGCTGTTCAGAGCGAACACTTGGAAGACACACGTAGGACGTTCAGATTTAATCTGCGTTACTTAACGTCTGTCAAACAACGTTACCTATGAGTGTCCAATAACATCCTATTCGAACATTGGACAATCGATATTTTTGAGTCAGATCATCAAATTGTTTAATGAAACAATTAACATAATGATCGGAACAAGTAGAGACTGTGACGTGGACCGAAAAACTCTTTACTTTCATAAGTTTCTTCAGTGAATTAATTCTTAGACACGACCATTATTTTTGTGAAAGCTAATGATGGAAATAATGGTTACAGCCATATACACTCTAAGGAATAGAAAAAGACGCACAGCGAAGGAATTATAAGAATGGGACGAAAATTGGTACATGTGATGTACATTTACAGACAGTCAAATGATTACACTTTCAGAGAAAATTGATGATTTAGTCAAGAAAAAGCGCTTCATAAATAGAGCAAGTCCACAATGCGTTGGATCACGTCTGGTCCTTATGCAAGCAGTTATTCGTCATGGCACTGATTGACTGAGTTGTTGGGTGTCCTCCATAGGAACATCGTTTCGAGTTCTGACGAACTGGTACTTTAGATTGTCGAAATCCCGAGCTGTTTCGAGGACTCTGCCCATAATGCAAATGTTCTCTATTGGGGAGAGATCCTGCGACCTTGCTGGCTAAGGTAGGATTTGGCAAGCAAGAAGACAGGCTGTAGAAACTATTGCCCTGTGCGGAAGGGCTTTATCTTACCGAAATGTACACCCAGGATAGCTTGGTATGAAGGGAAACAAAGTGGTGTGTTAGAGTGTGCTCGACTTACTGCTGTTCTGTGAGGGAGCCACGTATGCCAACCGAAGGTGTTCTGCCACGAAAAGAAATTTTAGGCGGTATACGGAGAACAGTGCTGTCGTTGTGGTCATGCGTAAACGGAGTGATTTTTCTGACGTACGATAGGGCTAGATTACTTGCTTTTGAGTCAAGAGTGGAAGCATTTCGGAAATTGCTACTTTTGTAGCCGCAGTGGTTAAAGCAGGCATGGCAAAATGGCACTATACAAAAACTGAAGCCGTACAACTGGGTTGTAATATGGCCCATACATGACAGGGGCCTCAGAGTTGTGAACGGGCAAATAGACTTACAACTGTTGATCTGACCGCCCAGATCAACGTTGCTGCAGACAGGAGTTCGCAGCAGGCGAGTGATTCATGCTCCCAAGCTGACTGCTGTTCACTGGCGATGAAAGCTGGAATTTGCGCGTCAGTACCTCAACTGGACGTCCATTGAGAGGTGGCAGATGGCTTTTTCAGACGAAACAAGTTTTATGCTCCATTTGATGGATAGTCATTGGAATGTACGGAGTGAAAGGCCTGAAAGTAAACAGAATGCAACAATCGTGGAGTGGTATGGTCTGGGTAATGGTTTCGTGGCATTCCCTGGATTATCCTGTTATTGTGGAAGGCACACTGGATCAACACAAGTATACATCTTTCCTTGAGGACCATGTGCACCCCTACACGCAGGTACCAAAAGAAAAATGCGATTCATCACACAACTCACAGTGTACATGCCTTGTTTAAGGAGCATCACCATGAGTTTAGCATACTCCAACAAGTACCAAACTCTCCAGACTGAAACCCAAATCGTGAATCTTTGGCACCACCTCGGCCGGGCTGTTCACACCATGGGTCCTCCACTGGGAAGCAGAGTGCAGCTGGCCACAGAACGGAAGACGACACAGCTAAACAATAGCTAAACATCCCCATTGGTACCTTCCAGGATCTCATAGACTCTCGTGCTGCACATCTAAATGTGGTCCACACTGGAAATGGTAGTTATTCAGGCTTATGACAGATGGTCACATTAATGTGAGGGGACAGTAAACTAAAAATGCCATCACGTTGAGCTGATTTCCCCTCACTGGTGTGTGGAGTGTAACGTGCTATAAGCATGAAAACTTTTACGATAATGTAGCTTGATAAAGCACAAGGTGGCGACATAAACTAATTGCTAAATAATGAAAGATAGTTTTTAGTTGCATTTAAAGAAAAATATATATAGAAAAAAGTTTTCCTTTATCAAACGTCTTGCCATATTGCTGACATATTCCTTGATTTTCGAAATATTTTCAGTATAGCTCTGCAATGTTGTTTAGTGAACAGAATACGAGATTACAGAGTATTTGACCAAATTTGTGACTCGACTAATGGCTTCGTAACAGGTATAACTTAATGCGCCGTTTTCGACAGGATGAATTCAGCACTTATAAAAATGATTTTGGAATTACCTCCATAGGAATTTATTGTTGGATTGCTACAGTTTACAGGCTATACAAATCTTCTTGAAGCAAATGTCAAAAAAAAAAAAAAAAAATCCGGTATGAAGATTAGGCTTCAATACTTCATCAAGGACGAATCATGCTTGTCGCAGCAGCTGGCGTCACACTATAGATGGACAAACTGTTTTCCCGCGCTTTTGTTCCTTACGTATAAAGAATTCCATAGTAGCTCGACACCTGAGTAACTAGGGTGGAGCGCTCCCAAATGTGTGTTTAAGTTGCTGCACTCTGGCCAAATCTGAGAATTGATGCTTTTTTCTTGCGGGAAAATTCACGTAAATCGAAGTGGCAGCTATTCAATGAGAGTATACGATAACGAAAGTGTGAAAACTATCACATCTAAAATCACGGTGCCGTAAGCATTCTTTTCACTAACCCTTTTACCTATAATTAAAAATTCACTGTCACAGTTTCGGATTGAACAGCATACTTAAACGCCAGATACTGAGAGATACCAGAAATTGCAAGAATTATATTTGTAGTGAAAATAAGCGAGTTGTTCTGTGGCATTTTTTCACTCTTTGTAGTATCCCTGACAACTACGTACAAGTAAACACAACCGACAATACCGTCGGCGGCAGGTAAGTGGAGAGGAATAATATGAGAGCTGTGTCGACACGCAGTTGCGGCGCTGTTGCATCTCTTCCAGCTTGTGTAACGCAGCATTACTGTCATAGGAGACCTACACGCTTGACAAGGGTGTGTAAACTGGCGATGGCATCAGACAAATATCTACGTCCACTGCTGCAGCATATCCTATGCAGCAGCTGAATGTAGACAATATGCATAATAACGTATAGATCTTTCCACATCTGTTCTCCGCTTATTGCTTTCAGGGGTGGGATATATTTTGCAATGTTTGCAGAAAATGACCTGCATACAAAACACACTTTTCGGAATTAAATAAATTTGCAGCGATGAGATATCCGGTAAATTCAAAACTTTCAGCCGCTTGAGTGATAATTTTATCTCACACTTATTTTGAAAGAACAGTTTTTGGAATTCGTTATCCTGTACCTATCTCTTCTCAGATGCGAATAGAATAATACAAATAAATTAAGCCATTCTGGCACGAAGACTGTATCTCAGCTCATAAATTCAAAGAGCGAAGGCTCTCGAGGAACATGGATGCGTTCTCGTACAACAAGTTCAGATAGCGGCCCCCTAACAACCCTGTCTCGAATCCACCTGAGACACCACAAAAGACTAAAGAATCATTATACGAATAATTACACGGGTAATAGAGATGTTCAAAAAGCTTTGCCGTGTTAATAATGACATTCAGAGGATTTATCAATCTGCCTTGCCGTATTCCCCACTTACGATTTAACCACGCCTTTGGTTCTATTTCAGTTACATTACTGGACTTCCAAACGCTTTTTTAATTCTTATGGCCACTGTAACACTCCCATAGAATCCAAGCTTCCGCTGAAGTCTACCTTAGATTTCATTTTTATTTCGTTTCATTAGCTTTCATGTATCGTAAATCAACCGATGACAAATTTAACGAACTTGTAGACCTTCGGAATATGGGATATCTATGTTCGTCCATCCATTGAACAAATGGGCCATCCATTACCTCTTAAAGTCACCTTCGTGAGCTGTGCTATATTACCATAAATAATATCGACTTTTGATGTAACAGATCAGAGTCCTCCCGATAGGTTAGTCTCTTCCTTGGTAATATTTGGAAACAGAGGGGATCGGCAAAGTTTTATTACTGGCGGGCCCGAATATCTTGTAACTCGCACATGCCTCGAGTTTGGCTTATTAAATTTTAGGAGTCTCGAATAAACAACAAGCTAAAATCCATCAGCTTATTTTTTCTGGTGGTAACATTTTTAGAAAATACGTTAAAATGGTACCTACCTAGCACTCTACTGAACGAAACCACAAGAATAAATAAACTTAGTAGCTGTGTACCTAAGTTTCCATACCTACGCGGAGGAGTGTTACTGAAATGTACAAGCCATAATGTCATTAAAGATAAAAATGTGTATGAAGTGTGAGAGGAAGTTTGTATTTGGTAGTAAACGGTTTTGCTATCGCATAATTCTGGAAAAAATGATATTCCGATCTGGCAGACCTTTAGCACAGTGTACCCAAGAACATTCCGAAAATTATTTAGAAAGTTGTGACGAAGAAATTCATTTTTTTCCATATCTGTAAAATAACTGCAGTACTAAATTGCTTAATAATTTTACATTATATCGCCTTTCTCTAGTCTTCCATGTTGTAGGTCGCGAGTTATTACCTGCCATTTAGATTTATTGTGTATTCTTTCTATGTTTAGCAGCTACCATGGATTAAACTGTGCTTTATCATAGAGGCAAGAGAATATTCCGTTTTATTACTGAATCTACATCTGTGAACCAAACATATTTCGCCTATTCGTCGTAGGCTTATTTAGAGGAGTGTAATATAGAATATAATGTAATGTTTTTATCTATATAATAAAGCGTAATCGAAGCCGCAACTAACGAATAATGCTGAAAATATCAGCAATATTAACACGAAATCATTACTCGGTTTAAATCACAAATACTGATATCTTCATATTTACTGTGCAACAAATCAGTATATGAAGTTTGCTTCTTTTGTTTTTCCCTTGTTGTTTCACTTAAGTCCTTAAGAAGAAGGGAAGTCGGTTATTTTTCATAGTTACCTAACGATATACCTTGAAATTTCCCAAATATTCTTAAGCTTTTTATTTTATTTCTGTGACAGAATTAGTGTTATTTTTTTCAGTCCGCAGCTCGTGGTCGTGCGGTAGCGTTCTCGCTTCCCACTCCCGGGTTCCCGGGTTCGATTCCCGGCGGGGTCAGGGATTTTCTCTGCCTCGTGATGACTGGGTGTTGTGTGATGTCCTTAGGTTACTTAGGTTTAAGTAGTTCTAAGTTCTAGGGGACTGATGACCATAGATGTTAAGTCCCATAGTGCTCAGAGCCATTTGAACCATTTTTCTATTTTTTTTCAGGTTGTAGTTACCTGTACAGCCATGAACATTGCGGAGTACTCCAGACTGTGACAAAAACTTAACGTCAAGGTGCTTCAGATGTATACGCTACGCCTCTGCCTCATGTCGTAGCCCCCATATATATCCCAGATGACTCTTCCTTACTTTTGGTGAAATAGATGAAAAATAGATGTGAAAATTACCGAACTATCAGTTTAATAAGTCACAGCTGCAAAATAGTAACGCGAATTCTTTACAGACGAATGGAAAAACTGGTAGAAGCGGACCTCGGGGAAGATCAGTTTGGATTCCGTAGAAATGTTGGAACACGTGTGGCAATACTAACCTTACGACTTATCTTAGAAGAAAGTTTAAGAAAAGGCAAACGTACGTTTCTAGCATTTGTAGACTTAGAGAAAGCTTTTGACAACGTTAACTGGAATACTCTCTTTCAAATTCTGAAGGTGGCGGGGGTAAAATACAGGGAGCGAAAGGCTATTTACAATTTGTACAGAAACCAGATGGCAGTTATAAGAGTCGAGGGGCATGAAAGGGAAGCAGTGGTTGGGAAAGGAGTGAGACAGGGTTGTAGCCTCTCCCCGATGTTATTCAATCTGTATATTGAGCAAGTAGTAAAGGAAACAAAAGAAAAATTCGGAGTAGGTATTAAAATTCATGGAGAAGAAGTAAAAACTTTGAGGTTCGCCGATGACATTGTAATTCTGTCAGAGACAGCAAACGACTTGGAAGAGCAGTTGAACGGAATGGACAGTGTCTTGAAAGGAGGGTATAAGATGAACATCAACAAAAGCAAAACGAGGATAGTAGAATGTAGTCAAATTAAGTCGGGTGATGCTGAGGGAATTAGATTAGGAAATGAGACACTTAAAGTAGTAAAGGAGTTTTGCTATTTGGGGAGCAAAATAACTGATGATGGTAGAAGTAGAGAGGATATAAAATGTAGACTGGCAATGGCAAGGAAAGCGTTTCTGAAGAAGAGAAATTTGTTAACATCGAGTATAGATTTAAGTGCCAGGAAGTCGTTTCTGAAAGTATTTGTATGGAGTGTAGCCATGTATAGAAGTGAAACATGGACGATAACCAGTTTGGACAAGAAGAGAATAGAAGCTTTCGAAATGTGGTGCTACAGAAGAATGCTGAAGATAAGGTGGGTAGATCAAGTAACTAATGAGGAGGTATTGAATAGGATTTGGAAGAAGAGAAGTTTGTGGTACAACTTGACTAGAAGAAGGGATCGGTTGGTAGGACATGTTTTGAGGCATCAAGGGATCACAAATTTAGCATTGGAGGGCAGCGTGGAGGGTAAAAATCGTAGAGGGAGACCAAGAGATCAATACAGTAAGCAGATTCAGAAGGATGTAGGTTGCAGTAGGTACTGGGAGATGAAGAAGCTTGCACAGGATAGAGTAGCATGGAGAGCTGCATCAAACCAGTCTCAGGACTGAAGACCACAACAACAACAGATAAAAAAATTAAATAAAAATATGCCTCCTGCGAGAGCAGTTTCTTTATTAACATTACTATAGTGTGAAAGTAAAATTTAACGTTACAGCAAGTCATAGAGTATCTGCCCACAATATGAGCTGCTACAATGGTCGTGAATACTCTTTGAATTCTCAGTAGGTCTTAAAGTCGAGCATATGTTAGTAACATTAAATCCTTCGTTTATTCGTTTGACGTAGCGTCCACCTGCTAATCAGCTGTTATACGCCCAATGGAGTTCAGTGAAATACAGCATCAGTTTGATAACACTAAGAGTCTTTCGGTTTATGTGCCCCACTTGCAGAGCAACTCGTCACCTTATTGTTATGAGCAGATGCTGAGTGTGTGCACATCCCTGCTGCTTCATACCTACCTACATTGATCAGCCAGAACATTATGACCACTGACCCACCGTCTACCCGTCCAGGCGATAGCAGCGTCGCCTAGCGAGGAATAACTGCTAGTCAGATACAGGCACCGTGTAAGGAATGTCAGTGGGCGTGACGTCTGTGTGTCAATGGGGAAGGCGTGCTATCTATCTGAGTTACACTGAGGGCAGATTGGGAAGGCCCGGAGGATTAGTACGAGCATTTCGTAATGTTCACGACTTGAGTGGTATTCAAGGGGTGCTTTGGTGAGTGTCTTCAACACGTGGCGGTACAAAGTTGAACCCACGTCCAGACGTCTTGGGGTTGGGTGGCCACCCTTCATTACAGATGTCGGACATTGTAGGCTGGACTTTCAGCTAAAACAGAACAGGTGATAAACTGTGGCGGAACGAACACCAGACGTAAATGCTGGACAGAGTACAAGTGTGTCAGAACACACAGTGCACAGAACACTCGTAACACAAGGCCTCCGCAGCCGACGACCCACGCACACGTCAATGTTAACACCACGAGATCGGCAACTACGACTGAAATGGGCACGTGACCATCGGCACTGGACCTTGGCGCAGTGTCAGAGCGTTGCATAGTCTGACGAATCCCGGTATCTTCTTCATCGTGCCGATGGGAGCACGTCAATCCGTCATCTTGCAGTGCAACAGATCCTGGACATCTGTACCGCGGGACGGTGACAAGTTGGCGGATTCACGAAGGCATCCGTGGGTCCAGTGGAGCTTGTGTAAGGCACCATGACGGCCAGGGGGTGTCGTATACTGGTTGTAGACAATGTATACACCTTTACGACCGTCGTGTTTCCTGATGGCAGTAGCTTTTTTCAGCGAGATAATGCTCCATGTTACAAGGATAGGAGTGATGGGGTGATTCGAGGAACACAGTGCCGAGTTACAATTGATGTGTTGGCTCTCCCATCTCGCAACATCTGAACCCGACCGAACACTTCAGCGATATGTTTCAACATGGCATCGAAGCTCATCGCCGTACTTTACGGCATTTAGGTGATATCCAGAATGAGATTTTCACTCTGCAGCGGAGTGTGCGCTGATATGAAACTTCCTGGCACATTAAAACCGTGTGCCGGACCGAGACTCGAACTCGGGACCTTTGCCTTTCGCGGACAAGTGCTGTACCAACTGAACTACCCAAGCACGACTCACGCCCCGTCCTCACAGCTTTACTTCTGCCAGTACCTCATCTCCTACCTTCCAAACTTTACAGGAGCTCTCCTGCGAACCTTGCAGAACTAGCACTCCTGAAAGAAAGGATATTGCGGAGACATGGCTTAGCCACAGCCTGGGGGATGTTTCCAGAATGAGATTTTCACTCTGCAGCGGAGTATGCGCTGATATGAAACTTCCTGGCAGATTAAAACTGTGTGCCGGACCGAGACTCGAACTCGGGACCTTTGCCTTTCGCGGGCAAGTGTTCTACCAACTGAGCTACCCAAGCAGGAGAGCTTCTGTAAACTTTGGAAGGCAGGAGATGAGGTACTCGCAGAAGTAAAGCTGTGAGGACGGGGCGTGAGTCGTGCTTCGGTAGCTCAGATGGTAGAGCACTTGCCCGCGAAAGGCAAAGGTCCCTAGTTCGAGTCTCGGTCTGGCACACAGTTTTAATCCGCCAGGAAGTTTGAATTAGGTGATATGTTTGTGCAGATGTGGTTCCAACTTCCTCCAGCGAACTACTAAGCCCTCACTACCTCCATGCCGTGACTTGTCATCGCTATTATCCGTACCGCATGTGGACATAATGACTATTAGATTTTTGGCCATAATGTTCTGGATGTTAATGAGTGAAGACTAACCGACTACAGTGAACACTGTACGCTGAAGACGTCAAATATTGATTATGTTTTAGTTCCTCCACTGTGTAGGGCTATATTATATGTGGCTCATAGGGTTGAAAAGCAAATGTTGGGATTACAGGGGCTGAATTGTTATTCTTAGAAGCAGAGATTTTGTAGTCACTTTAGTCTTTCAAGTGTTATCATTAGTATCAATGAGTTTGTTGTTAAACTTAATTGGAAAATTTTGATAAGGTAGTCCTGTGGGCTCTAATGTTTCCTCTTTGTGTACCGTCAGTGTAACGGTCTTTTTTATTTACTATTTATATTGTTCAAATCATGTTATTAGTCAAATTAAGATTAGAAGAAGGAATTATTCCGGTCTAACTTCCACTTCCATCGACATAGAGGTAATGACAGATGGAGCTCGCATTGGGGAGAAAATCGAATGAGTTTCATTACGAAGGAACCATCTATGCGTTTGCCTTAATCTACTTAGAGCAACCACTGAACCCTAGATCTAGGGGGTCGAATGCAAGTCTCGTGCATTACCCCAGCGCCACCTGATCCAAACAAAACAAATAACGAGACAGTGTTATCTCGTCAATTCAATGTTTTATTGGATTGGTAACTATGGTTTCAGGTGGTATTGGCCGCGGTATCGCGGTCATACAATATAGCAGCAAGACGCTTCTCCAGACGTCGCGTTGATGGCGACGCCTCCACACAGCCAGCGTCTCACATCGCGGCTCTAAAGAGCTGCGCGGTGTGAAGTACAGACCTCCATGGTGGGTGCGGGGGACACTGGACTTACCTGACGACAAATTTAAATTTCAAAATTAGAAATGTCACCATATTATGATGGGTTGATATGACCTATGTAAAGAAAAAAGCTAAATTATCGTAGGACCCCATGCTAATATAGGATCGTTTTCAGTATCGATGTTGTTAAGATTGTAAAATAGACGCGAAGCACAGTTATTAGCTTATAGATATTGTAACAAGTGTAGCACACTTCTTAGTAATGATCCAGTAAAAGAAAGGTGCAATAACAATACATTTTATAAGTTATTCTGCACGCAAAATACAGGGTCAGCGAATGGATGTTCCTGTCGCCCCTACGCAGCCATAAGATACTAATCATCGCAAATATGAATTTATCTCTGAAAACTACTAGCAGTGACTGTTTGCCTGATTACTGCTCCCTGAGTGTGGTTTCATGCGGTGAAATGGTCTACAAAATTATTGTATCCTGATGGCAAATAGTTTTTACAAGTATCATAATATTTCTGAGATAGTACATACCTCACGCGTAAAATAAGTTCTGGAAATGTTCAGTTGAAATTCGGAGAGCTGCATAAATAAATGTATGACAAAAAAATAAAAGTCCATGCAGCATAAAAGAATCGAACCAAAACACCAAATAAAAGTGTGGGACGCTGAGGGTGAAACTGTGCTGAAAACTTGATAACTGTTTTATGAGCGGGAGGCGATACAGGAGAATGTTTTCTGAAAGGCTCTACACGCTGTGAAAGTGTAGGCAGTGATATTGTACCATGTATTTTTGAGTTCAAGTGTATCCTGCCAGCACTAGAGTAAAAAAAACAAATGTATATCTTTAAAGTACTACGCAATCCGCATTTGATATAGAAGAAGAACAGACTATGTAGATTCCGACAAAACTTACAAGTCGATCATAGAATTTTGAAGCCATGGGGATATACATGAACTGAAACCATTTCAGTTGTATTAAAAATCGTAAAATTCTAGACTCGGAAAAATCTCGACGATTTCCCCTCTGAAGGGAAGTACGATGTGGTCATGAAACAAGAAGAACCAAAATCTCTTGTTCTCTGCACAGATCGAAGTACCACTCACCGTAAAAGCACGGCTTTAATCCTCCTCCTGCAGCCGTTTCTGCAGCAACTCCACAAAACACGCGTCCACGGTGAACTGACGCTTCTGTTGGGAAAGAATTTATTACTTTTATGTTATCCAACATGTGGAATAATTAAACATTCTTGCTAGCTCCTATCACATAACAGTGTTACGAAGTGTTACTTTTGTCACAAATTTAGCAGGGTACAGATATCGATATTAAGTGTACAGCAATACACTTTACTATCTAAGTAATACTATTCGTCTCACGTCTCAGCAACTAGTTATACTACCAAACAACTTATATCCGATTATATTTAACATTTTCTTGGCACGATTGGTTAATGATGTGCTTCTGAGGTTATGCCGTGTTGCTCCTGGTTTATGGTCAACGTTACAACAAGTGACGGAGCCATCTTCTTCAGGCCGTGCGACGGTTCTTGACTGGTTTGAATCCAAGCAGCGAGTACGCATTACCACAAAATTCGCAGCAGCTTAGTATCGTTTTTGAAAGTAAGTCATCATGTAGTGAGAAAATGAAAAAAAATCACTTTGACACCAAAGGCTACTAATCCTTATCCTGTTCGAATTTACACTGACCGAAACATAACGGACTTCTTTCTCTTCCTGCAGCCGCTTCTGCAGTATCTCATTAAAAACCGAGTCCAGGGTGAACTCACGCTTCTGTTGGAAATCAACTTATTAGTTTGATGATACAGAGTATGTTTAGTAATTCAGAGATAGCGCTAGTTCATTACATTTACAGGTTTATAAATTGTTACATTTACTCGTATTTCAAATTTTTTAGTCTAGATATAACGATAGTGAGTGTACATTGATTGACTGTAATATCCAAGTTGGAACCCTGTTGTTCCCAAGTTCCACTACCATTATGCTATGGGCGAAGTGTTCAGCGGGAACGACAGAGGGCTACAGTGGAACTACTTGAGCGACGGTATTTTTATTCCGTGCTCTTCCGAGCTCTTTCTCTGGAGCCACGCGGGATTAGCCGAGCGGTCTGAGGCGCTGCAATCATGGACTGTGCCGCTGGTCCCTGCGGCGTTTCGAGTCCTCCCTCGGGGATGGGTGTGTGTGTTTGTCCTTAGGATAATTTAGGTTAAGTAGTGTGTAAGCTTAGGGACTGATGACCTTAACAGTTAAGTCCCATAAGATTTCACACACATTTGAACATTTCTTTCTTTCTCTGGAAAGTAAGTGGGACTGTAACAAATTTTTCTATTAGTTCACGTTTCTCTATTCTCTGAGAACATCGTGCATTTTGTTTGATCGGTCTGATGTTAAACCCGGTTAGCAGGTAACTGGCAGAGCAACCAGATGGTTTGCAATGTCGTCTTCAGCGTGTCGCTCGCGTTGGACGCATATGAAGTGAATTTCTGCTTCTACTATATGTTCCAGCATGAGACACTTCTGTTCTCAAGCCTCCTCCTTATCACATTGTTCTTTGGGCAGTGTTAAAAAGTGGCTCACACAATTTACCGGCGTGGTAAATCATTTGGTTAGTCTAAATTATCTATGTCTTAGGTCAGTGTATAATTTAATGGCCCTAAATACAGTTGTTCGAATCATTTAATCAGAATTTGGGTTACATTATGAACATTATCTTACCTACTGCGACAGGTCCGAATGTAATGTGCTAATAACATGGAGGAGATGAGCTAGGGCCAATGGACTCTAGGGAAAGAGCAAGCAGACACAGCAGCCAAGGGGAGCTATAGGGAACAACAAACCGAGACACAGCGTGAAATTACCCTGGAGGTCAGAGAACATACGACTGCGGCAGATGGTGTGGTTCGCCAATCATCCGGAAAAGTCCCACCTCATACACATCGCTTTAACACGCTGACGTTACCCTTAGTCCCATTCGAATAGGACACATTTCTAATGGCTTCATATACAGTTTAGACGATCACTGGATCTGTGATGGATGCGGTATAAAAATTCTTACACTCCATATTTTATGACACTTTATCTTTTGATGTGAAGGCAGATGTAAATATAAGAGGACGCCAGCCCTTTGTTTTAACTGATGTCGAGATGACTACGGTAAATTTAAAAAATATATATGTAGGTCTGGAAGTAAGCTCAGGTTTTAGGATGAAGACTTTTGTGTCGAGAGACTAGCACATTCACTTCACTCTAGTGATAAACATACAGAGGGGTCCAAAAAAATGTATCCACTGTTTAAAAGTCGATAACTTGCAAACTAAATGACGGAGTTGTCTCAGTTTTGGTGAAAGTGTAGCTTAAAGTCCAACTTAAAGATATCAATGTAGGTGTTCGAAATGGCCACCATTAACATCCACCCACAAACGATGCCGTCGAACTGCAGCACGAATTACTGACTGCAACGTGTTCAGTTGGATATTTGCGCGGGAATGTACGATGGATTCTCGAAGTTCATCCAATGTGCGTGGCTTTTGTCGATAAACGACGTCTTTAGTGTTCCCCACAGGTAAAAGACCAGAAGAGTTAAGTCTGGGGAACTTGGTGGATACTCCACAGCACCTCTACGGCCTATCCATCTTCCTGGTAGATTTTCGTCGAGATACGCCCTAATACGATTTTGGTTGTGGGCTGGGGCACCATCTTGTTGAAAGTAAACTCTTCCGTCTCCATACAAGTCTCGGATGGCAGGTAAAATGGATGTCTGAAGCTTCTGAAGGTACACCTCACCGGTAACTGTGCCGTCAAAGAAGAATGGCCCAATCAAGCTCCGTTAAGACAACCCACACCACACATTTACTCCTGGCAAATTTCACGGCTTTGTCTACATGGACGTTCGGATTTTCGGCGGCCCAGTAGATGAAATTGTGGCGATTTCCTGTACCATTGAGTTTTAACTGTGCCTCATCAGACCACACAATCATCTCTGCAAACTCTTGATATACTCGAGTAGCTAGGTGCAACTAAGAACAAAACACTGACTATCTGGCGATTGTCATCTGACAAAACAAAACAACGCAATACAACGCTTGTGTGACGATTGCCGGAACTACAAACTATTACACTACCAAAGATGAAGCAACTGCGTCAATTAGTTTGCTAGTTATGGACTTTTAAACAGTGGATAATTTTTTTTGACCCCTCTGTATTCATCCATCCACCAGTGACATTCATCGGTGGCGGTGTTTTATACCCGATCACGGAAACTGACAACGTCCGGTAGAGCAGTATGCTGACCATATGCGTCTCCAAATCTGCATCCAGTGACTTCAATCGCCTGACGTTGACAAGGTGGTCGATCGGTACCTTCGGAACTTCCGAGGCCTGTCGGATGGAGTTAGTTAGTTAGTTGGTATTTTAGATCATTCCTCGAACGAGTGAAACAGGATCAGCTTTATCATCAGATATGGAAATTGTTTTAAATATAACTTTCGTAATTGTATGTATGTATGTATGTATGTGTGTGTGTGTGTGTGTGTGTGTGTGTGTGTGTGTGTGTGTATGTGCAAGTAAAGATTTTAGAAAATTTTTAAGTTTTACTTTTTTGTTGAATTGTTACTGTTTCATCACTTTGAAACTTACTCGTCTCATACATACCCTACATTTCTTGCGCCGAACCAACACATAATCATCATAATCATCACTCGAGGAGTGATGCCTGTATAAGACGTGTTATTTACAATGACGTGTCACATGCAATGTTTGCAGTGAACCAGATATTCGTTTACATTAAATTGTGACAGTCTCAAATGTCTACAGACCAAGCTATGTACAATCATGTAGCTCTCAGACTATACTCCTTTGCATATTATGTCACCAGTGACACAACATGACGCAGCTCACCTGTAAAGTACCCCGAACAGCGACCAAGTTCTTCTCCAGTCGCAGATCTTCATCCTTACCTCCCCCCCCCCCCTCACAAACTGGGAGAAGAACTTCTTCATGCGTCTGAACATTACTGCAGTGATAACGAGCAGCGCGTTAGATATGGCCAGACAGAGTCCAAGAGTTAATCTTATAGCAGTGTCTCACAAGTGGACTGCAAGAAAAGCTTGGCACCGTGACGACATATCTGTAAACTTAGATTTTGTAGTAAAAGAAGCTGTCATTATCACAAACGTCAAATACAATCCATATAAATGATAAAGCTTATCCATTTGATACCAGTCCGAAATTATTTATTTTAATTATTTGTTAGTAATTCTTAGTGGATGAATCAAAATAATAGTAGTTCTACGAAGTCAGGAAAACGTGGTTTCATTATGTGCTACATTATTCTGGAAAGAATAACTTTGTTTTGATAGAAACTTTCTGGAGTCATCACTATTTGACTGAACATTAATTAGCAAGACAATAGAACACAATATTAGTTTCAGATGTACAACTTCAGATTTGGTCGATTGTTACAGCTCTGAAGCAGAAAGAGAAATCTGTTTTGTATTTACATCACTGTGTTGGTGCTCGCATAAAGTCACTAATTAATAAACATCGCTACAATCTGGTGGCTTAAATCAGAAACCCTTCCTCGGTAAAGGACGAGAATATGATCTTTACTGCCATCCATGTTACGGCGTCAGTGTATTATCGCCGGGGTACCCTGTCCTATCTTTGTGTCAGAGTCATCAACCACGTAAGTGCAACCCTAAACGTAAAGTACTCCACATCGCCGTGTGAGCTAAACAGTAACGTGTACGACGTAGTAACCACGTTTACGACTGAAATTTACTCAGCGATTTCTAAATGAAGTAAACACAAGACCAGCTTATATAAACGCCCAATAACTTTAACATTTAACAATGCTCCAAGATATTAATGCTACTTCCTTAAGTAACCGGAAAATATAATACTTGTGCTACGCTGCTATGTCAACTCAAAATGTCCCTACCCACCTCGAACCCTACGCACCTCGAACCTGTTTACGGTATTTTCTTTTCCACAGACGGCAGAAAATGACAGTAACACAAACCAACGATGACACATACCGTATGTATGTGTTATACAAAACGAGAGAAATAGGTAACGCCTTCCTCATTGTGAAACTAAGCTATATATTTGAGAATATATGATTCCAGCTCTTGAACATCGTCAAAAACTCAGAACAGAGATCGGTCTCTACAGGTCAAGCGTTCTCGAAACCTTTAAAGCTGCATGAAATACTGGAACAATGTGCTAGAATGTAAATGGAAAAGTGTTTTCCTTTTCACATGCAGTCCTGTTACTAACAACATGTTGCGAATTAACATCACACTACGTCGTAACGCTCCATTTCCCAGTACTTCTCCAATACACACACAGTCATCTGAAGGCATATTCGATATTCTAACTGCAGAAGTATACCGAAAATAAGTAGATGATAGACACGGCAATGGCTCTTGCCTCTCGGCGGGGACAGTGTACCTGGCTTCTTGAAGCAGGGCGTTCCCTTCGTTCGAAGCTTCTAAAGCACCCCAAGAACTTCAAAATGTTTCGTTAGTTGTTCTCGAAACACAAAATACAACACTATAACACTTGAATCAAAATGAAATTTTCTTTTATCCAATAACTCACAGAACGAATTCGTTTCGACACTTGAAGTACTCGAGAGAATACGAAAGTAGTTGCTACGCGATGGTTCACCAGAAGATTATTGTTAGTACACCTGTGATCAACATTAAGCAGCAACCTCGGTAACTGCAGAGCACATCATTGTACAGGAACGTCGATACATATGTTTAAACAAGTACTGCAATAAAATTTTAAGCATTTCAAACCTATGTAAGACGAATTAACAGTGTTTTACTATTGAAAGACATCCACAGGTGCCTAAATGATGAAAAAGCACGTACAGTTAATAAACTCCAAACCGATGTGACAGTTGACAACACTTCAAGATATTACTTTAATTTCCATAAGCAACAGGAAAGTAATACTCCTTTGTTGCGGTGACAAGCCAACTCAGAAAGCCTGTACAGAGTTGCAACCAGTTTCCAATGTATGTTCTTCTTAGTAGATGGAAGATAGATCCAAGAGTATGACCCTACAATCATCACAGAGACTATGTACGTGTAATCGACAAGACAGGAAGATCGGTTATTCCGTTGCGATTGTGAAAGTAAGAAATTGAAGGATATAGAACCCGCTCTGAGTCTACCACGACAACCACAGCTAACATTTAATAACCGTCCGATTATATTCTTGTATAAGACGGTCACAAGTAGACCACTATGGTCGAAAAAAACATAAAAATATTTTGTAGAGGAGGCGTTGTGCATTTTTAATGAATGCTAATAAATGCATTATGCAACAGACAGCTATAACGGTACATTACATTATAGACCACTATCTGGACCGAAAATGGTCTCAGCTAGGCTTTCGCGTAATTGCAGTAGCAGTTATCAATTGTAAATAGCTTAAACATTAATATTATTGCTTCATCCTGGAAGAATTTGTGAGCGTTATTTTTCTATTACGTTGTTGTTTTGTAGATGTGTGACTGATAGCACTCTCTTCGTTTGATCTTTGTAGATTAAGCGAATTATTCGAATCCAATTTTGTGTTTTCTTTATATCTTACTTAGGTTTATTAAAGAGGAATTCGTGTGAGATATAATTCGATGTTTTGGGTAGAATGATCTTAGCTTTATTTATCTTTCTTTTAGTTTGTTGCTGCCCAGAACTCTCTCATTCCTGCAGCTGCCCGTTACTTTCATTTTATGTGCTTTTACATATCGTACATACAGTTAATATCAAATCTTGGGACATTGTACATCCGAAACTGCTATTCCAGTTACGCACGTTCATAGCTGAGATCGTTTACCGACTAGATGACGGTCTGATCCTCGACTCTCTAATAAAATGTACCTTTACTGTTGTTTATGCATAATGCAATTCCTTACGAACATAAAAAGCAGGCTGTCTTCTGTAGCACCATATTTAAAAAGCTTCTATGCTCTTCCTGCTGAACTATTTACCAACCACGTTTCACTTCCTTATAAAGCTACACTCCACAGAAATCCTTTCATAAAAGACTTCCTAAAAAATTAATTTATTTTAGGTGTTAAGAAATTGCTCTTTTCCAGAAATTCTTTTCGTATTGTAGCCAGTCTGTATTTTATCGTCAAATATTTTGGTTCCCAAACGGCAAAGTTGTCTGTTTCTAGCGTCTCATATAATAATCTATTTTCTTCATTATCGTCCAATTCAATATGACTACATTCCATTATACTTGTTTTACGTTTGTTGAAATTCATTTCATAACATATTTTAAAGACACTGTCCATTCAGTTCAATTGTTCTTCGAAGTCCTATGTCGTTTCTGATAGAAACCGCAAAGTTTTTGTTTCTCTTTCCTTTAATGTTTGCTCAATACGCACATTGAATAACACCGGGAACAGGCTACAAGCCTGTCTCACTCCTGACCTATTGCTTCCCTATCACGCTCTTTAACTAATTTAACTGCAGTCTGGTTTCTGTATATGTTGTGAATAGCCTGTTGCTCCTCATATTTTGTAGAGTATGTGTAGAGTTACCATGTTATCTGGTGAAGATGGGTGAGGAGTACAAGTCATGCATAGCTTGGTGGCATTTGGATGTGTTTTTTATTTCCCATTATTATACTACAGAAGACTTGTGCTCATCTCAGGATGTCGGTGAGTTATGGGCTTCGTACCCACAGTGTACGGTGCATAATTTGTGCGTAAGGTGTAGCCAGCAATCGCTACCACCAGGGCAGCTCAACAGTTGGGCAACTCTTCAAGGGTACATTTCCTGGGCAGCCATGCTCTGTTGGGTCAGCTGCTGGCAAGGTGGCTCAGCCTGGATAGGACGTAGGAAACTGGGCTGCCAGACGCCCTCAGAATATGCTGGATGCGTTTTGGGCTGGTGGCTGGGTGCCTCAAATTGACACCAGACCACTGGTGCTATGGCTGTACCCCATGTATGCGAATCTGTGAGTAAATAGTGCGGGTGATCGCGGCCTCATGGTGGAAGTATTACTAGAGCAGATGCCAGCTCGTTGACTGGCGAAATCGATGACCCAGCATGGCTACGTGTCCGATATTTATACACACTAGGGCTGGCCTTGTTGTTGAGGGGTCACCCAGGAATTACTTTCCACCACTATAATATCCTCTACCAATGATTGTGCCAGTGTTGCCAAGACGGTGGGGAGGGGGGGAGGGGGGTTGGAGACTGACAGAAATGCTGTGTCACTGACTGACAATCAACCTGCCCTTGCCTTGGTTCAATCCACGATGGTCTTCTGCTATTCCGCTCCTCTGAATTACTCGTTATGGTCGAATCTGAAACTAGCTGACTTTTTACGTCACATTATATTCGTTCTTTGGCTCAAACTGCTTACAGGAGTCCACTCTCAACTTTTCAGCGGCCAGATTGCTTCCTTGTGAGTGTCAACACTCTTGGTATAGGCTTGCATGTGGAAATATGGCAGGAACGAGATCTGTGCACCTCTACGCTTCAGGCAACAGTAGATGGCGCCTAATGTGATGAAAACTGAGTATGTGACAGACGTGGGACTTCCTAATGTAATGAGTGTATATTGATATTCTGATGCTCTTTGTAATCCTCTCTTATATGCCCAAGCAACTACACCATTTAAATCTAACCATTCTGGATGTCTATCCTCTCTTATATGCCCAAGCAACTGCACCATTTAATCCGACCATTCTGGATGTCTATCCTCTCTTATATGCCCAAGCAACTACACCATTTAATCCGACCATTCTGGATGTCTATCCTCTCTTATATGCCCAAGCAACTACACCATTTAATCCGACCATTCTGGATGTCTATCCTCTCTTATATGCCCAAGCAACTACACCATTTAATCCGACCATTCTGGATGTCTATCATTTGCTCCACTGAGGTGAGAAGTGCCAAGATAGCTTTCAGGGAGGTCATGTTTTCTCTAGGAAGGAATTCGGCCAGCTCGAGTAGCGAATAAGTGGTATTCAAGTATGTGGTCTCCATAGGAGTCAGAGGTAAGCGAAAACAGTCACCAGATATGTCACAACTGGTGTCACTGGTTGACAGACTTTTACCGTATAGCTCTAACCGTTCTGTGTGCGCTATAGATCCAGGAACAGTATGCATCACTGATCTTCATTGAAAAAGGGTCCGCTGCCACGATGAACTAAATAAATGATTTTGTGCCACCTACAGCTACCATTCTTGTTTCACTGGATGTACCATTGTACACTCTAGTTCTTGGACCACTCTTCAGTATTTTACAAAAAAATTTCATAGATTGCACGTTAGCTCCAACAGGTCTCTTTCCCCCTGTGTACATTTCAATAGCGTCCACCGTTACTGTGCCAATGAGTAGATGTGTAGTGATAATCATGAAACTGGAAAGACCAGGCCCATTAGTAAGGGATCACGCCACAGCTGAAAAAATACATATAATCATCAGCCAGAACATTGTGGCCACCGACCTACTGTCGATAAAAGCCCGCCTAGGTGATAGCAGCGTCACCTGGCGAGGAATGACTGACAGTCAGACACACGCGCGGTGCATGTAGTATCAGTGAGCGTGTTGTCAGTGTGTATAACGGGGGAGACTGTGATGGCTCGGAGGCTCAGCACAAGCATTTCCGAAGCTGCACATTTTGACCAGTGTTCGAGGAGTACTGTGGTGAGTGTATTTAACACCTGGCGAAACCAATTTGAAACTACCTCCAGACGTCGTGGGGTTGGGTGGCCACCCCTCATTACAACTGTCGGATGTCGTAGGCTGGGCAAACTCTCAAAGCAGGACAGGGGGCGAACTGAGGCGGAACTGACATCAGAATTTCATGCTGGACAGAGTACAAGTGTGTCTGAGCACACAGTGTACCAAACACTCCTAACGATGGACCTCATGTATGTGAGAATGTTGACACCACGACATCGGCAACTACGATTGAAATGGGGACGTGACCATCGGCACTGGATGTTAGAACAGTGGCAGAGCGTCGCATGGTCTGATGAATCCCGGTACCTTCTTCAACGTGCCGAAGGGAGAGCACGATTCTGTCGTCTTCCACGGAAACAGCTCCTTGACATCTTTAGTGCAGGACAGATACAAGCTCTGGGGAACATTGAAGTGGGCATCCATAGCTCCAATGGAGCTCGTGCAAGGCACTATGACACCCAAGGACTATCTGGTTGCAGACCGTGTAGACCTTTCATGACGATCATGTTTCCTGACAACAGCGGCATTTTTCAACAAGATAATGCGCCATGTCACCAGGCAAGAAGTGTGATGGAGTGTTTGGAGGAACGCAGTAGCGAGTTGCAAGTGATATGTTGGCCCCACAATTTGCCAGATCTGAACTCGATCGAATAAATCTGGCATGTTGTTGAATGCGGCGTCATAGCTCATCGCCCCCCTCTGCGGAATTTACCGGAATTAGGTGACATTTATGTGCAGATGTGGTGCCAACTCCTCCAACGACCTAACAAGGCCTCATTGTTTCCAGGCCACGATGAGTCCCCGGCGTTATCAGTGCCAGAGGTGGACATACTGGCTATTAGTTATGTGGTCATTAGGTCGTGGCTGATCAGTGTACATTACACATACCATCGCACTCAACACACACGTAATGGCCGCACAATGTTTAATGTAGGCGTGTGACTACTAAACAGCTGTTGCAAAGATCTTACACTGAGGTACACAGGGTATACAGAGTCGATGTCCTCAACATCCGTACAGGTAGATGGTGTACGCAGGTACTATCCTATTATGTGAACACAAACGTGATAAGACCGATAAAATTAAAGTAAATGCCACGTTGTATATTTTACAAGACGAATATGTAAAATACTAAAAGCTATGCTCCTACAGCTACATGATAAAATAAGGAATATATAGACAGGATAGAGCTGCCACGACTTGTTATTATAAGTTTGTAAGGCCCTCTACTTTTGAAAAATGGTATGAGACAGGAAGCCTTTATTTGCAAATCATTATTCCCCGTTACCACGAAAAAGGAAAACCGTAATTTTATCCAGAGGGCAGGCCAAAAGTTAAAATGTGTTTCTTTAAAGTCAGTACCCCAATTAGACTATTTTTTATTTACAGTGTTACATTTACACTTACACAATAATGATTTCGGCTTCAAATTACCATTATGAAGTGTTTTAAGTGTTATAAATTGCCTAAGATGGCATACTGGCATATTAAAATACACTATTAGACACATTGTCTAAGAGTCGATATTTCTGGCAGAGCCTACTGCTTTGTTTCATTACTGAGTACACCATCTTGACTCATGATGGGTTATTTAACATTCAGTTTCTGATGAAATTGGCTTCATCCATTAAAAGTACATACGCAGGAAAGTTAGAATGGATCGTAAGGCGTTGCAAGTATCATTATCTGAACAAGAATTGAGGTCAGAGGCCAGTAGGTGTAAAAGTATGTAGCTTTTCTGTATGGTAGGAGAGTAGCTGCATTTTCCATAGTACTCGCTACACAGTACTCTGCGAGACATTCATTTCACGTGCAACTGATCAAATTCCGTTTGCAGGAGCCTCATCCACAATTGGAAGCGCTGCATCTTCTAACTCGGGAGTCCGTCTGGTATGTCGTCCTTTTTGGTCCTTGTACTGTGGTACCAACTACCCTGTTTCACTTAATCGTTGGAACCGTCTTGGAAATACGATGTGAGCTGCATGTCTTCTACGGGGATAATTAGTCCTTTATAGCCTTTCCGCTTTTCTGCTGCTTAAATTTGCTTGCCCACGCGAAAATCATGTCTGCAAGTTCCATCATTGGGTACAACTTCATTTGCTTAGGACTGATCGACATTAGTACTTCAACGTGTAAACACAGACTGTAGTAGTCGACTACAGTGCA